>NW_022279637.1:0-359079 GCF_009193385.2 Nasonia vitripennis
TTCGTACTAGTGAGCAATGAAACTCACCGATTTTGTCCTCAATTTATATTATTAATACGTGAATTTCTCATAATCTATGTGGTGCAACGATCTAATCGTTGCAATAGTTGTACTCAACAGATTGAGTTGTGTTTGAATGCCGTACGTTTATTATAGGTTTCGTACTAGTAGCAATGAAACCAACTGATTTTGACTCAATTCATAATAAAACGTGAAATTCTCAGAAATAAACGCAGTGGATCGTTCTAATCCTTGCGTAGTTGTACTCAACAGCTAGAGTTTGCGTAGATTTACCGTACGGTTATATAGTTTTGATACCAGTAAACAAAGAAGACCTTTGATATTGACTCAATTCATAATAAAACGTGAATTTCTCATAATCTACGTGGTGCATCGATCTAATCGTTGCATAGTAGTACTCAGCAGCTTGTGATGCGTCAGATTGCCGTACGGTTATCATAGTGTTGATACCAGTAAACAAAGAACACCGTTGAAATTGTCTCAACTCATAATAAAACGTGAAATTCTCGAATAAACACGGATGCATCGATCTAATCGTTGCATAGTTGTACTCAACAGCTTGAGCTAAGTTAGATTACCGTACGGTTATCATAGTGTTGATACCAGTAAACAAAGAACACCTTTGAAATTGACTCAACTCATAATAAAACGTGAAATTCTCTGAATAAACGCGGTGCATCGATCTAATCCTTGCGTAGTTGTACCCAACAGCTTGAGTTGCGTTAGATTACGCGTACGGTTATCATAGTGTTGATAGCAGTAAACAAAGAACACCGTTGAAATTGACTCAACTCAAAATAAAACGTGAATTTCTCATAATCTACGCAGTGGATCGTTCTATCCTTGCATAGTTGTACTCAACAGCTAGAGTTGCGTTAGATTGCCGTACGTGGTTTCGTACTAGTGAGCAATGAAACTCACCGATTTTGTCTCAATTTATATTATTAATACGTGAATTTCTCATAATCTATGTGGTGCAACGATCTAATCGTTGCATAGTTGTACTCAACAGATTGAGTTGTGTTTGAATGCCGTACGTTTATTATAGGTTTCGTACTAGTGAGCAATGAAACCAACTGATTTGACTCAATTCATAATAAAACGTGAAATTCTCTGAATAAACGCGGTGCATCGTTCTAATCCTTGGGTAGTTGTACTCAACAGCTAGAGTTGCGTTAGATTGCCGTACGGTTATCATAGTGTTGATACCAGTAAACAAAGAACACCTTTGATATTGACTCAACTCATAATAAAACGTGAAATTCTCTGAATAAACGCGGTGCATCGATCTAATCGTTGCATAGTTGTACTCAACAGCTAGAGTTGCATTAGATTACCGTACGGTTATTATAGGTTTCGTACTAGTGAGCAATGAAACCAACTGATTTTGACTCAATTCATAATAAACGTCAAATTCTCTGAATAAACGCGGTGCAGCGATCTAATCGTTGGGTAGTTGTACTCAACAGCTAGAGTTGCGTTAGATTGCCGTACGGTTATCATAGTGTTGATACCAGTAAACAAGAACACCTTTCAAATTGACTCAACTCATAATAAAACGTGAAATTCTCTGAATACAACGCGGTGCAGCGATCTAATCGTTGCATAGTTGTACTCAACAGCTAGAGTTGCTTTAGATTGCCGTACGGTTATCATAGTGTTGATACCAGTAAACAAAGAAACACCTTTCAAATTGACTCAACTCATAATAAAACGTGAAATTCTCTGAATAAACGCGGTGCAGCGATCTAATCGTTGCATAGTTGTACTCAACAGCTAGAGTTGCTTTAGATTGCCGTACGGTTATCATAGTTTTGATACCAGTAAACAAAGAACACCTTTGATATTGACTCAACTCATAATAAAACGTGAAATTCTCTGAATAAACGCGGTGCATCGATCTAATCGTTGCATAGTTGTACTCAACAGCTAGAGTTGCTTTAGATTGCCGTCGGTTCATCATAGTTTTGATACCAGTAAACAAAGAACACCTTTGATATTGACTCAACTCATAATAAAACGTGAAATTCTCTGAATAAACGCGGTGCATCGTTCTAATCCTTGGGTAGTTGTACTGAACAGCTAGAGTTGCGTTAGATTGCCGTACGGTTATCATAGTGTTGATACCAGTAAACAAAGAACACCTTTTAAATTGACTCAACTCATAATAAAACGTGAAATTCTCTGAATAAACGCGGTGCATCGATCTAATCGTTGCATAGTTTGTACTCAACAGCTAGAGTTGCGTTAGATTACCGTACGGTTATCATAGTTTTGATACCAGTAAACAAAGAACACCTTTGATATTGACTCAATTCATAATAAAACGTGAATTTCTCATAATCTACGTGGTGCATCGATATAATAGTTGCATAGTTGTACTCAACAGCTTGACTTGCGTTAGATTACCGTACGGTTTATTATAGTTTTGATACCAGTAAACAAAGAACACCTTTCAAATTGACTCAACTCATAATAAAACGTGAAATTCTCTGAATACCAGTTAACAAAGAACACTTTGAAATTGACTCAATTCATAATAAAACGTGAAATTCTCTGAATAAACGCGGTGCATCGTTGTAATCCTTGGGTAGTTGTACTCAACAGCTAGAGTTGCGTTAGATTACCGTACGGTTATCATAGTTTTGATACCAGTAAACAAAGAACACCTTTGATATTGACTCAACTCATAATAAAACGTGAAATTCTCTGAATAAACGCGGTGCATCGATCTAATCGTTGCATAGTTGTACTCAACAGCTAGAGTAGCGTTAGATTACCGTACGTTTATTATAGGTTTCGTACTAGTGAACAATGAAACCACCTGATTTTGACTCAATTTATAATAAAACGTGAATTTCTCATAATCTACGTGGTGCATCGATCTAAACGTTGCATAGTTGTACTCAGCAGCTTGAGTTGCGTTAGATTGCCGTACGGTTATCATAGTGTTGATACCAGTAAACAAAGAACACCTTTGAAATTAACTCAATTCATAATAAAATATGAATTTCTCATAATCTACGGAGTGGATCGATACGACCCTTGTATAGTTGTACTCAACAGCTCGAGTTGCGTTAAATTACCGTACGGTTATTACAGGTTTCGTACTAGTGAGCAGTGAAACCAACTGATTTTGACTCAATTCATAATAAAACGTGAAATTCTCTGAATAAACGCGGTGCATCGATCTAATCGTTGCATAGTTGTACTCAACAGCTTGAGTTGCGTAGATTACCGTACGGTTATCATAGTTTTGATACCAGTAAACAAAGTACACCTTTGATATTGACTCAACTCATAATAAAACGTGAAATTCTCTGAATAAACGCGGTGCATCGATCTAATCGTTGCATAGTTGTACTCAACAGCTAGAGTAGCGTTAGATTACCGTACGTTTATTATAGGTTTCGTACTAGTGAACAATGAAACCACCTGATTTTGACTCAATTTATAATAAAACGTGAATTTCTCATAATCTACGTGGTGCATCGATCTAATCGTTGCATAGTTATACTCAGCAGCTTGAGTTGCGTTAGATTGCCGTACGGTTATCATAGTGTTGATACCAGTAAACAAAGAACACCTTTGAAATTAACTCAATTCATAATAAAATATGAATTTCTCATAATCTACGGAGTGGATCGATACGACCCTTGTATAGTTGTACTCAACAGCTAGAGTTGCGTTAGATTACCGTACGGTTATTATAGTGTTGATACCAGTAAACAAAGAACACCTTTCAAATTGACTCAACTCATAATAAAACGTGAAATTCTCTGAATAAACGCGGTGCAGCGATCTAATCGTTGCATAGTTGTACTCAACAGCTAGAGTTGCTTTAGATTGCCGTACGGTTATCATAGTTTTGATACCAGTAAACAAAGAACACCTTTGATATTGACTCAACTCATAATAAAACGTGAAATTCTCTGAATAAACGCGGTGCATCGATCTAATCGTTGCATAGTTGTACTCAACAGCTAGAGTTGCTTTAGATTGCCGTACGGTTATCATAGTTTTGATACCAGTAAACAAAGAACACCTTTGAAATTGACTCAACTCATAATAAAACGTGAATTTCTCATAATCTACGCAGTGGATCGTTCTATCCTTGCATAGTTGTACTCAACAGCTAGAGTTGCGTTAGATTACCGTACGGTTATCATAGTTTTGATACCAGTAAACAAAGAACACCTTTGATATTGACTCAATTCAGTATAAAACGTGAATTTCTCATAATCTACGCGGTACATCGATCTAATCGTTGCATAGTAGTACTCAGCAGCTTGTGATGCGTCAGATTGCCGTACGGTTATCATAGTGTTGATACCAGTAAACAAAGAACACCGTTGAAATTGTCTCAACTCATAATAAAACGTGAAATTCTCTGAATAAACACGGTGCATCGATCTAATCGTTGCATAGTTGTACTCAACAGCTTGAGCTAGTTAGATTACCGTACGGTTATCATAGTGTTGATACCAGTAAACAAAGAACACCTTTGAAATTGACTCAACTCATAATAAAACGTGAAATTCTCTGAATAAACGCGGTGCATCGATCTAATCCTTGCGTAGTTGTACCCAACAGCTTGAGTTGCGTTAGATTACCGTACGGTTATCATAGTGTTGATAGCAGTAAACAAAGAACACCGTTGAAATTGACTCAACTCAAAATAAAACGTGAATTTCTCATAATCTACGCAGTGGATCGTTCTATCCTTGCATAGTTGTACTCAACAGCTAGAGTTGCGTTAGATTGCCGTACGTGGTTTCGTACTAGTGAGCAATGAAACTCACCGATTTTGTCTCAATTTATATTATTAATACGTGAATTTCTCATAATCTATGTGGTGCAACGATCTAATCGTTGCATAGTTGTACTCAACAGATTGAGTTGTGTTTGAATGCCGTACGTTTATTATAGGTTTCGTACTAGTGAGCAATGAAACCAACTGATTTTGACTCAATTCATAATAAAACGTGAAATTCTCTGAATAAACGCGGTGCATCGTTCTAATCCTTGGGTAGTTGTACTCAACAGCTAGAGTTGCGTTAGATTGCCGTACGGTTATCATAGTGTTGATACCAGTAAACAAAGAACACCTTTGATATTGACTCAACTCATAATAAAACGTGAAATTCTCTGAATAAACGCGGTGCATCGATCTAATCGTTGCATAGTTGTACTCAACAGCTAGAGTTGCATTAGATTACCGTACGGTTATTATAGGTTTCGTACTAGTGAGCAATGAAACCAACTGATTTTGACTCAATTCATAATAAAACGTCAAATTCTCTGAATAAACGCGGTGCAGCGATCTAATCGTTGGGTAGTTGTACTCAACAGCTAGAGTTGCGTTAGATTGCCGTACGGTTATCATAGTGTTGATACCAGTAAACAAAGAACACCTTTCAAATTGACTCAACTCATAATAAAACGTGAAATTCTCTGAATAAACGCGGTGCAGCGATCTAATCGTTGCATAGTTGTACTCAACAGCTAGAGTTGCTTTAGATTGCCGTACGGTTATCATAGTGTTGATACCAGTAAACAAAGAACACCTTTCAAATTGACTCAACTCATAATAAAACGTGAAATTCTCTGAATAAACGCGGTGCAGCGATCTAATCGTTGCATAGTTGTACTCAACAGCTAGAGTTGCTTTAGATTGCCGTACGGTTATCATAGTTTTGATACCAGTAAACAAAGAACACCTTTGATATTGACTCAACTCATAATAAAACGTGAAATTCTCTGAATAAACGCGGTGCATCGATCTAATCGTTGCATAGTTGTACTCAACAGCTAGAGTTGCTTTAGATTGCCGTGCGGTTATCATAGTTTTGATACCAGTAAACAAAGAACACCTTTGATATTGACTCAACTCATAATAAAACGTGAAATTCTCTGAATAAACGCGGTGCATCGTTCTAATCCTTGGGTAGTTGTACTGAACAGCTAGAGTTGCGTTAGATTGCCGTACGGTTATCATAGTGTTGATACCAGTAAACAAAGAACACCTTTTAAATTGACTCAACTCATAATAAAACGTGAAATTCTCTGAATAAACGCGGTGCATCGATCTAATCGTTGCATAGTTGTACTCAACAGCTAGAGTTGCGTTAGATTACCGTACGGTTATCATAGTTTTGATACCAGTAAACAAAGAACACCTTTGATATTGACTCAATTCATAATAAAACGTGAATTTCTCATAATCTACGTGGTGCATCGATATAATAGTTGCATAGTTGTACTCAACAGCTTGACTTGCGTTAGATTACCGTACGGTTTATTATAGTTTTGATACCAGTAAACAAAGAACACCTTTCAAATTGACTCAACTCATAATAAAACGTGAAATTCTCTGAATACCAGTTAACAAAGAACACTTTGAAATTGACTCAATTCATAATAAAACGTGAAATTCTCTGAATAAACGCGGTGCATCGTTGTAATCCTTGGGTAGTTGTACTCAACAGCTAGAGTTGCGTTAGATTACCGTACGGTTATCATAGTTTTGATACCAGTAAACAAAGAACACCTTTGATATTGACTCAACTCATAATAAAACGTGAAATTCTCTGAATAAACGCGGTGCATCGATCTAATCGTTGCATAGTTGTACTCAACAGCTAGAGTAGCGTTAGATTACCGTACGTTTATTATAGGTTTCGTACTAGTGAACAATGAAACCACCTGATTTTGACTCAATTTATAATAAAACGTGAATTTCTCATAATCTACGTGGTGCATCGATCTAAACGTTGCATAGTTGTACTCAGCAGCTTGAGTTGCGTTAGATTGCCGTACGGTTATCATAGTGTTGATACCAGTAAACAAAGAACACCTTTGAAATTAACTCAATTCATAATAAAATATGAATTTCTCATAATCTACGGAGTGGATCGATACGACCCTTGTATAGTTGTACTCAACAGCTCGAGTTGCGTTAAATTACCGTACGGTTATTACAGGTTTCGTACTAGTGAGCAGTGAAACCAACTGATTTTGACTCAATTCATAATAAAACGTGAAATTCTCTGAATAAACGCGGTGCATCGATCTAATCGTTGCATAGTTGTACTCAACAGCTTGAGTTGCGTTAGATTACCGTACGGTTATCATAGTTTTGATACCAGTAAACAAAGTACACCTTTGATATTGACTCAACTCATAATAAAACGTGAAATTCTCTGAATAAACGCGGTGCATCGATCTAATCGTTGCATAGTTGTACTCAACAGCTAGAGTAGCGTTAGATTACCGTACGTTTATTATAGGTTTCGTACTAGTGAACAATGAAACCACCTGATTTTGACTCAATTTATAATAAAACGTGAATTTCTCATAATCTACGTGGTGCATCGATCTAATCGTTGCATAGTTATACTCAGCAGCTTGAGTTGCGTTAGATTGCCGTACGGTTATCATAGTGTTGATACCAGTAAACAAAGAACACCTTTGAAATTAACTCAATTCATAATAAAATATGAATTTCTCATAATCTACGGAGTGGATCGATACGACCCTTGTATAGTTGTACTCAACAGCTAGAGTTGCGTTAGATTACCGTACGGTTATTATAGTGTTGATACCAGTAAACAAAGAACACCTTTCAAATTGACTCAACTCATAATAAAACGTGAAATTCTCTGAATAAACGCGGTGCAGCGATCTAATCGTTGCATAGTTGTACTCAACAGCTAGAGTTGCTTTAGATTGCCGTACGGTTATCATAGTTTTGATACCAGTAAACAAAGAACACCTTTGATATTGACTCAACTCATAATAAAACGTGAAATTCTCTGAATAAACGCGGTGCATCGATCTAATCGTTGCATAGTTGTACTCAACAGCTAGAGTTGCTTTAGATTGCCGTACGGTTATCATAGTTTTGATACCAGTAAACAAAGAACACCTTTGAAATTGACTCAACTCATAATAAAACGTGAATTTCTCATAATCTACGCAGTGGATCGTTCTATCCTTGCATAGTTGTACTCAACAGCTAGAGTTGCGTTAGATTACCGTACGGTTATCATAGTTTTGATACCAGTAAACAAAGAACACCTTTGATATTGACTCAATTCAGTATAAAACGTGAATTTCTCATAATCTACGCGGTACATCGATCTAATCGTTGCATAGTTGTACTCAACAGATTGAGTTGTGTTTGAATGCCGTACGTTTATTATAGGTTTCGTACTAGTGAGCAATGAAACCAACTGATTTTGACTCAATTCATAATAAAACGTGAAATTCTCTGAATAAACGCGGTGCATCGATCTTATCGTTGCATAGTTGTACTCAACAGCTTGAGTTGCGTTAGATTACCTTACGGTTATTATAGTTTTGATACCAGTAAACAAAGAACACCTTTGAAATTGACTCAACTCATAATAAAACGTGAAATCATCTGAATAAACGCGGTGCATCGATCTAATCCTTGCGTAGTTGTACCCAACAGCTTGAGTTGCGTTAGATTACCGTACGGTTATCATAGTGTTGATAGCAGTAAACAAAGAACACCGTTGAAATTGACTCAACTCATAATAAAACGTGAATTTCTCATAATCTACGCAGTGGATCGTTCTATCCTTGCGTAGTTGTACTCAACAGCTAGAGTTGCGTTAGATTACCTTACGGTTACCATAGTTTTGATACCAGTAAACAAAGAACACCTTTGAAATTGACTCAACTCATAATAAAACGTGAAATTCTCTGAATAGACGCGGTGCATAGATCTAATCGTTGCATAGTTGTACTCAACAGCTAGAGTTGCGTTAGATCGCCGTACGTGGTTTCGTACTAGTGAGCAATGAAACTCACCGATTTTGTCTCAATTTATATTATTAATACGTGAATTTCTCATAATCTATGTGGTGCAACGATCTAATCGTTGCATAGTTGTACTCAACAGATTGAGTTGTGTTTGAATGCCGTACGTTTATTATAGGTTTCGTACTAGTGAGCAATGAAACCAACTGATTTTGACTCAATTCATAATAAAACGTGAAATTCTCAGAATAAACGCAGTGGATCGTTCTATCCTTGCGTAGTTGTACTCAACAGCTAGAGTTGCGTTAGATTACCGTACGGTTATCATAGTTTTGATACCAGTAAACAAAGAACACCGTTGAAATTGTCTCAACTCATAATAAAACGTGAAATTCTCTGAATAAACACGGTGCATCGATCTAATCGTTGCATAGTTGTACTCAACAGCTTGAGCTAAGTTAGATTACCGTACGGTTATCATAGTGTTGATACCAGTAAACAAAGAACACCTTTGAAATTGACTCAACTCATAATAAAACGTGAAATTCTCTGAATAAACGCGGTGCATCGATCTAATCCTTGCGTAGTTGTACCCAACAGCTTGAGTTGCGTTAGATTACCGTACGGTTATCATAGTGTTGATAGCAGTAAACAAAGAACACCGTTGAAATTGACTCAACTCATAATAAAACGTGAATTTCTCATAATCTACGCAGTGGATCGTTCTATCCTTGCATAGTTGTACTCAACAGCTAGAGTTGCGTTAGATTGCCGTACGTGGTTTCGTACTAGTGAGCAATGAAACTCACCGATTTTGTCTCAATTTATATTATTAATACGTGAATTTCTCATAATCTATGTGGTGCAACGATCTAATCGTTGCATAGTTGTACTCAACAGATTGAGTTGTGTTTGAATGCCGTACGTTTATTATAGGTTTCGTACTAGTGAGCAATGAAACCAACTGATTTTGACTCAATTCATAATAAAACGTGAAATTCTCAGAATAAACGCGGTGCATCGTTCTAATCCTTGGGTAGTTGTACTCAACAGCTAGAGTTGCGTTAGATTGCCGTACGGTTATCATAGTGTTGATACCAGTAAACAAAGAACACCTTTGATATTGACTCAACTCATAATAAAACGTGAAATTCTCTGAATAAACGCGGTGCATCGATCTAATCGTTGCATAGTTGTACTCAACAGCTAGAGTTGCATTAGATTACCGTACGGTTATTATAGGTTTCGTACTAGTGAGCAATGAAACCAACTGATTTTGACTCAATTCATAATAAAACGTCAAATTCTCTGAATAAACGCGGTGCAGCGATCTAATCGTTGGGTAGTTGTACTCAACAGCTAGAGTTGCTTTAGATTGCCGTACGGTTATCATAGTTTTGATACCAGTAAACAAAGAAGACCTTTGATATTGACTCAATTCATAATAAAACGTGAATTTCTCATAATCTACGTGGTGCATCGATCTAATCGTTGCATAGTAGTACTCAGCAGCTTGTGATGCGTCAGATTGCCGTACGGTTATCATAGTGTTGATACCAGTAAACAAAGAACACCGTTGAAATTGTCTCAACTCATAATAAAACGTGAAATTCTCTGAATAAACACGGTGCATCGATCTAATCGTTGCATAGTTGTACTCAACAGCTTGAGCTAAGTTAGATTACCGTACGGTTATCATAGTGTTGATACCAGTAAACAAAGAACACCTTTGAAATTGACTCAACTCATAATAAAACGTGAAATTCTCTGAATAAACGCGGTGCATCGATCTAATCCTTGCGTAGTTGTACCCAACAGCTTGAGTTGCGTTAGATTACCGTACGGTTATCATAGTGTTGATAGCAGTAAACAAAGAACACCGTTGAAATTGACTCAACTCATAATAAAACGTGAATTTCTCATAATCTACGCAGTGGATCGTTCTATCCTTGCATAGTTGTACTCAACAGCTAGAGTTGCGTTAGATTGCCGTACGTGGTTTCGTACTAGTGAGCAATGAAACTCACCGATTTTGTCTCAATTTATATTATTAATACGTGAATTTCTCATAATCTATGTGGTGCAACGATCTAATCGTTGCATAGTTGTACTCAACAGATTGAGTTGTGTTTGAATGCCGTACGTTTATTATAGGTTTCGTACTAGTGAGCAATGAAACCAACTGATTTTGACTCAATTCATAATAAAACGTGAAATTCTCAGAATAAACGCGGTGCATCGTTCTAATCCTTGGGTAGTTGTACTCAACAGCTAGAGTTGCGTTAGATTGCCGTACGGTTATCATAGTGTTGATACCAGTAAACAAAGAACACCTTTGATATTGACTCAACTCATAATAAAACGTGAAATTCTCTGAATAAACGCGGTGCATCGATCTAATCGTTGCATAGTTGTACTCAACAGCTAGAGTTGCATTAGATTACCGTACGGTTATTATAGGTTTCGTACTAGTGAGCAATGAAACCAACTGATTTTGACTCAATTCATAATAAAACGTCAAATTCTCTGAATAAACGCGGTGCAGCGATCTAATCGTTGGGTAAGTTGTACTCAACAGCTAGAGTTGCTTTAGATTGCCGTACGGTTATCATAGTTTTGATACCAGTAAACAAAGAACACCTTTGAAATTGACTCAACTCATAATAAAACGTGAAATTCTCTGAATAAACGCGGTGCATCGATCTAATCGTTGCATAGTTGTACTCAACAGCTAGAGTTGCTTTAGATTGCCGTACGGTTATCATAGTTTTGATACCAGTAAACAAAGAACACCTTTGAAATTGACACAACTCATAACAAAACGTGAATTTCTCATAATCTACGCAGTGGATCGTTCTATCCTTGCATAGTTGTACTCAACAGCTAGAGTTGCGTTAGATTACCGTACGGTTATCATAGTTTTGATACCAGTAAACAAAGAACACCTTTGATATTGACTCAATTCAGTATAAAACGTGAATTTCTCATAATCTACGCGGTACATCGATCTAATCGTTGCATAGTTGTACTCAACAGATTGAGTTGTGTTTGAATGCCGTACGTTTATTATAGGTTTCGTACTAGTGAGCAATGAAACCAACTGATTTTGACTCAATTCATAATAAAACGTGAAATTCTCTGAATAAACGCGGTGCATCGATCTTATCGTTGCATAGTTGTACTCAACAGCTTGAGTTGCGTTAGATTACCTTACGGTTATTATAGTTTTGATACCAGTAAACAAAGAACACCTTTGAAATTGACTCAACTCATAATAAAACGTGAAATCATCTGAATAAACGCGGTGCATCGATCTAATCCTTGCGTAGTTGTACCCAACAGCTTGAGTTGCGTTAGATTACCGTACGGTTATCATAGTGTTGATAGCAGTAAACAAAGAACACCGTTGAAATTGACTCAACTCATAATAAAACGTGAATTTCTCATAATCTACGCAGTGGATCGTTCTATCCTTGCGTAGTTGTACTCAACAGCTAGAGTTGCGTTAGATTACCTTACGGTTACCATAGTTTTGATACCAGTAAACAAAGAACACCTTTGAAATTGACTCAACTCATAATAAAACGTGAAATTCTCTGAATAGACGCGGTGCATAGATCTAATCGTTGCATAGTTGTACTCAACAGCTAGAGTTGCGTTAGATCGCCGTACGTGGTTTCGTACTAGTGAGCAATGAAACTCACCGATTTTGTCTCAATTTATATTATTAATACGTGAATTTCTCATAATCTATGTGGTGCAACGATCTAATCGTTGCATAGTTGTACTCAACAGATTGAGTTGTGTTTGAATGCCGTACGTTTATTATAGGTTTCGTACTAGTGAGCAATGAAACCAACTGATTTTGACTCAATTCATAATAAAACGTGAAATTCTCAGAATAAACGCAGTGGATCGTTCTATCCTTGCGTAGTTGTACTCAACAGCTAGAGTTGCGTTAGATTACCGTACGGTTATCATAGTTTTGATACCAGTAAACAAAGAAGACCTTTGATATTGACTCAATTCATAATAAAACGTGAATTTCTCATAATCTACGTGGTGCATCGATCTAATCGTTGCATAGTAGTACTCAGCAGCTTGTGATGCGTCAGATTGCCGTACGGTTATCATAGTGTTGATACCAGTAAACAAAGAACACCGTTGAAATTGTCTCAACTCATAATAAAACGTGAAATTCTCTGAATAAACACGGTGCATCGATCTAATCGTTGCATAGTTGTACTCAACAGCTTGAGCTAAGTTAGATTACCGTACGGTTATCATAGTGTTGATACCAGTAAACAAAGAACACCTTTGAAATTGACTCAACTCATAATAAAACGTGAAATTCTCTGAATAAACGCGGTGCATCGATCTAATCCTTGCGTAGTTGTACCCAACAGCTTGAGTTGCGTTAGATTACCGTACGGTTATCATAGTGTTGATAGCAGTAAACAAAGAACACCGTTGAAATTGACTCAACTCATAATAAAACGTGAATTTCTCATAATCTACGCAGTGGATCGTTCTATCCTTGCATAGTTGTACTCAACAGCTAGAGTTGCGTTAGATTACCGTACGGTTATCATAGTTTTGATACCAGTAAACAATGAAAACCTTTGATATTGACTCAATTCATAATAAAACGTGAATTTCTCATAATCTACGTGGTGCATCGATCTAATCGTTGCATAGTTGTACTCAGCAGCTTGAGATGCGTTAGATTACCGTACGGTTATCATAGTTTTGATACCAGTAAACAAAGAACACCTTTGATATTGACTCAATTCAGTATAAAACGTGAATTTCTCATAATCTACGCGGTACATCGATCTAATCGTTGCATAGTTGTACTCAACAGATTGAGTTGTGTTTGAATGCCGTACGTTTATTATAGGTTTCGTACTAGTGAGCAATGAAACCAACTGATTTTGACTCAATTCATAATAAAACGTGAAATTCTCTGAATAAACGCGGTGCATCGATCTTATCGTTGCATAGTTGTACTCAACAGCTTGAGTTGCGTTAGATTACCTTACGGTTATTATAGTTTTGATACCAGTAAACAAAGAACACCTTTGAAATTGACTCAACTCATAATAAAACGTGAAATCATCTGAATAAACGCGGTGCATCGATCTAATCCTTGCGTAGTTGTACCCAACAGCTTGAGTTGCGTTAGATTACCGTACGGTTATCATAGTGTTGATAGCAGTAAACAAAGAACACCGTTGAAATTGACTCAACTCATAATAAAACGTGAATTTCTCATAATCTACGCAGTGGTTCGTTCTATCCTTGCGTAGTTGTACTCAACAGCTAGAGTTGCGTTAGATTGCCGTACGGTTATCATGGTGTTGATACCAGTAAACAAAGAGCACCGTTGAAATTGACTCAACTCATAATAAAACGTGAAATTCTCTGAAAAAACGCGGTGCATCGATCTAATCCTTGCGTAGTTGTACTCAACAGCTTGAGTTGCGTTAGATTACCGTACGGTTATCATAGTTTTGATACCAGTAAACAATGAAAACCTTTGATATTGACTCAATTCATAATAAAACGTGAATTTCTCATAATCTACGTGGTGCATCGATCTAATCGTTGCATAGTTGTACTCAGCAGCTTGAGATGCGTTAGATTACCGTACGGTTATCATAGTTTTGATACCAGTAAACAAAGAACACCTTTGATATTGACTCAATTCAGTATAAAACGTGAATTTCTCATAATCTACGCGGTACATCGATCTAATCGTTGCATAGTTGTACTCAACAGCTTGAGTTGCGTTAGATTACCTTACGGTTATTATAGTTTTGATACCAGTAAACAAAGAACACCTTTGAAATTGACTCAACTCATAATAAAACGTGAAATCATCTGAATAAACGCGGTGCATCGATCTAATCCTTGCGTAGTTGTACCCAACAGCTTGAGTTGCGTTAGATTACCGTACGGTTATCATAGTGTTGATAGCAGTAAACAAAGAACACCGTTGAAATTGACTCAACTCATAATAAAACGTGAATTTCTCATAATCTACGCAGTGGATCGTTCTATCCTTGCGTAGTTGTACTCAACAGCTAGAGTTGCGTTAGATTGCCGTACGGTTATCATGGTGTTGATACCAGTAAACAAAGAGCACCGTTGAAATTGACTCAACTCATAATAAAACGTGAAATCATCTGAATAAACGCGGTTGCATCGATCTAATCCTTGCGTAGTTGTACTCAACAGCTTGAGTTGCGTTAGATTACCGTACGGTTATCATAGTTTTGATACCAGTAAACAAAGAACACCTTTGATATTGACTCAATTCATATAAAACGTGAATTTCTCATAATCTACGCGGTGCATCGATCTAATCGTTGCATAGTTGTACTCAACAGCTAGAGTTGCGTTAGATTACCGTACGGTTATTATAGTTTGATACCAGTAAACAATGAAAACCTTTGAAATTGACTCAATTCATAATAAAACGTGAATTTCTCAATAAACGACGGTGCATCGATCTAATCGTTGCATAGTTGTACTCAAGCTTGAGTTGCGTTAGATTACCGTACGTTATTATAGTTTTGATACCAGTAAACAAAGAACACCTTTGAAATTGACTCAACTCATAATAAAACGTGAAATTCTCTGAATAAACGCGGTGCATCGATCTAATCGTTGCATAGTTGTACTCAACAGCTTGAGTTGCGTTAGATTACCGTACGGTTATCATAGTTTGATACCAGTAAACAAAGACACCTTTGAAATTGACTCAACTCATAATAAAACGTGAATTTCTCATAATCTACGCAGTGGATCGATCTAATCCTTGCATAGTTGTACTCAACAGCTAGAGTTGCGTTAGATTACCGTACGGTTATCATAGTTTTGATACAGTAAACAAAGAACACCTTTGATATTGACTCAATCATAATAAAACGTGAAATTCCTCTGAAAAACGCGGTGCATCGATTCAATCCTTTCGTAGTTGTACTCAACAGCTTGAGTTGCGTTAGGATTACCGTACAATGGTTATCATAGTTTTGATACCAGCAAACAAAGAACACCTTTGAAATTGACTCAACTCATAATAAACGTGAAATTCTCTCAATAAACGCGCATCGATCTTAATCCTGCGTAGTTGTACTCAACAGTTTGAGTTGGTGCTTAGATTACCGTACGGTTATCATAGTTTTGATTACCAGTAAACAAAGAACACCGCTGAAATTGACTCAACTCATAATAAAACGTGAAATTCTCTGAATAAACGCGGTGCATCGATCTAATCGTTGCATAGTTGTACTCAACAGCTTGAGCTGGTTAGATTACCGTACGGTTATCATAGTGCTGATAGCAGTAAACAAAGAACACCGCTGAAATTGACTCAACTCATAATAAACGTGAATTTCATAATCTACGCAGTGGATCGCTCTATCCGCGTAGTTGTAATACCAACAGCCAGAGTTGCATTAGATTGCCGTAATGGTTATCATGGTGTTGATACCAGTAAACAAAGAGCACCGCTGAAATTCACTCAACTCATAATAAAACGTGAAATTCTCTGAAAAACGCGGTGCATCGATCTAATCCTGCGTAGTTGTACTCAACCGCTTGAGTTGCGTTAGATTACCGTACGGTTATCATAGTTTTGATACCAGTAAACAAAGAACACCTTTGAAATTGACTCAACTCATAATAAACGTGAAATTCCTCTGAATAAACGCGGTGGCATCGATCTAATCCTTTGCGTAGTTGTACCCAACAGCTTGAGTTGCGTTAGATTACCGTAATGGTTATCATAGTGTTGATAGCAGTAAACAAAGAACACCGTTGAAATTGACTCAACTCATAATAAACGTGAATTTCATAATCTACGCAGTGGATCGTTCTATCCCTTGCGTAGCTTTCGTACTCAACAGCCAGAGTTGGTGCTAGATTGCCGTACGGCTATCATGGTGTTGATACCAGTAAACAAAGACATAACTGCTGAAATTTTCGACTCAACTCATAATAAAACGTGAAATTCTCTGAAAACGCGGTGCATCGATCTAATCCTTTGCGTAGTTGTACTCAACAGCTTGAGCTGCGTTAGAATACCGTACGGTTACTTCATAGTTTTGATAATTGGTGCAAACAAAGAACACCTTTGAAATTGACTCAACTCATAATAAAACGTGAAATTCTCTGAATAAACGCGGTGCATCGATCTAATCCTTTGCGTAGTTGTACTCAACAGCTTGAGTTGGGTGTTAGATTACCGTACGGTTATCATAGTTTTGATACCAGTAAACAAAGAAATTACGTTTGATATTGACTCAATTCAGTATAAAACGTGAATTTCTAAGCACCCTACGCGGTGCATCGATCTAATCCCTTTGTATAGTTGTATCAACAGCCAGAGCTGCGTTAGATTACCGCACGGTTAATTAAGTAGTTTTGATACCGCAAACAATGAAAACCTTTGATATTGACTCACCCATAATAAAACGCGTGAATTTTCATGCGCATCTACGTGGTGCATCGATTCAATCGTTGCATAGTTGTACTCAACAGCTTGAGTTGCGTTAGATTACCTTACGGTTATAGTTTTGATACCAGTAAACAAAGAACACCGCTGAAATTGACTCAACTCATAATAAAACGTGAAATTCCCTGAATAAACGCGCATCGATCTAATCGTTGCGTAGTTGTACCAACAGCCAGAGTTGCATTAGATTGCCGTACGGTTATCATGGTGTTGATACCAGTAAACAAAGAGCACCGCTGAAATTCACCAACCCCATAATAAAACGTGAAATTCTGGAAAAACGCGGTGCATCGATCTAATCCTGCGTAGTTAAAAATTCCAACAGCTTGAGTTGGCGTTAGGATTACCGTACGGTTATCATAGCTTTGATACCAGTAAAACAAAGAACACCTTTGAAATTGACTCAACTCATAATAAAACGTGAAATTCTCTGAATAAACGCGCGGTGCATCGATCTAACTTGCGTAGTTGTACCCAACAGCTTGAGCGCCATTGCGTTAGATTACCGTACGGTTGCCGCAGTTGATAGCAGTAAACAAAGAACACCGCTGAAATTGATCAACTCATAATAAAACGTGAATTTCATAATCTACGCAGTGGATCGTTCTATCCCTTGCATAGCCGTACTCAACAGCTTTCAGAGTTGCGTTAGATTACCGCACGGCCATCATAGTTTTGATACCAGCAAACAATGAAAACCTTTGATATTGACTCAATCTAATAAACGTGAATTTCTCATAATCTACGTGGTGCATCGATCTAACTGCCGTATAGTTGTACTCAGCAGCTTGAGATGCGTTAGATTACCGTACGGTTATCATAGTTTGATACCAGTAAACAAAGAACACCTTTCTTCATATTGACTCAATTCAGCATAAAACGTGAATCTCTCATAATCTACGTGGTGCATCGATCTAATCGTTGCATAGTTGTACCTCAGCAGCTTGAGATGCGTTAGATTACCGCAATGGTTATCATAGTTTTGATACCAGTAAACAAAGAACACCTTTGATATTGACTCAATTCAGCATAAAACGAATTTCTCATAATCTACGCGGCATTAATCGATCTAATCGTTGCACAGTTGTACCAACAGATTGAGTTGTGTTTGAATGCCGTACGTCATTATGGTGGCTCTGCAATTAGTGAGCAATGAAACCAACTGATTTTGACCAATTCATAATAAAACGAAATTTCTGAATAAACGCGGTGCATCGATCTTATCGTTGCATAGTTGTACTCAACAGCTTGAGTTGCGTTAGGATTACCTTTACGGTTATTATAGTTTTGATACTGTGCAAACAAAGAACACCTTTGAAATTGACTCAACTCATAATAAAACGTGAAATCATCTGGAATAAACGCGGCATCGATCTAATCCTTGCGTAGTTGTACCCAACAGCTTGAGTTGCGTTAGATTACCGTACGTGGTTATCATAGTGTTGATAGCAGTAAACAAAGAACACCGTTGAAATTGACTCAACTCATAATAAAACGTGAATTTTCATAATCTACGCAGTGGATCGTTCTATCCTTGCGTAGTTGTACTCAACAGCTAGATATGTTAGATTGCCGTACGGTTATCATGGTGTTGATACCAGTAAACAAAGAGCACCGTTGAAATTGACCCACCCATAATAAAACGTGAAATTCTCTGGAAAAAACGCGGTGCATCGATCTAATCCTTGCGTAGTTGTAATCACTCAACAGCTTGAGTTGCGTTAGATTACCGTACGGTTATCATAGTTTGATACCAGTAAAACAAAGAACACCTTTGAAATTGACTAACTCATAATAAAACGTGAAATCTCTTGAATAAACGCGGCATCGGGATTCAATCCTTTGCAGCAGTTGTACTCCAACAGCTTGAGTTGCGTTAGATTACCGTACGGTTATCATAGTTTTGATACCAGTAAACAAAGAACACGTCGATATTGACTCACCATAATAAAACGTGAATTTCATATCTACGTACCGATGCATCGATCTAATCGTTGCATAGTTGTACTCAACATTTGAGTTGAAAGTTAGATTACCTTTACGGTTATTATAGCTCTTTGACAATTAAAGTAACAAAGAACACCGCTGAAATTGACTAACCATAATAAAACGTGAAATTCTCTGAATAAACGCGGTGCATCGATCTAATCGTTGCATAGTTGTACCAACAGCTTGAGCTTAGTTAGATTACCGTACGGTTATCATAGTGTTGATAGCAGTAACAAAGAACACCGTTGAAATTGACTCAACTCATAATAAACGTGAATTTCTCATAATCTACGCAGTGGATCGTTCTATCCCGCGTAGTTGTAATTTAAAGAAGGAGTTTGTATTAGATTGCCGTACGGTTATCATGGCGTTGATAACAGTAAACAAAGAGCACCGTTGAAATCCACCAACTCCATAATAAAATGTGAAATTCCTCTGGAAAAACGCGGTGCATCGATCTAACTTTGCGTAGTTGTACTCAACAGCTTGAGCTGCGTTATAGATTACCGTACGGTTATCATAGTTTTGATACCAGTAAACAAAGAACACGAAATTGACTCAACTCATAATAAAACGTGAAATTCCTCTGAATAAACGCGCGGTGCATCGATTCTAATCGTTGCATTAAAGTTGTACCAACAGCTTGAGCTGCTAGATTACCGTACGGTTATCATAGTGTTGGATAGCAGTAAACAAAGAACACCGCTGAAATTGACTCAACCCATAATAAAACGTGAATTTCTCATAATTCACGCAGGATCGTTCTATCCTTTGCGTAGCTGTACTCAACAGCCAGAGTTGCATTAGATTGCCGTACGGTTATCATGGTGTTGATACCCAGTAAACAAAGAGCACCGTTGAAATTCACTCAACTCATAATAAAACGTGAAATTCTCTTGAAAAACGCGGTGCATCGATCTAATCCTTGCGTAGTTGTAATTCAACAGCTTGAGTTGCGTTAGATTACCGTACGGTTATCATGGTGTTGATACAGTAAACAAAGAGCACTGCTGAAATTCACCTAACTCATAATAAAACGTGAAATTCTCTGAAAACGCGGTGCATCGATCTAACTTTGCGTAGTTAAAACCTAACAGCTTGAGTTGCGTTAGATTACCGTACGGTTATCATAGTTTTGATACCAGTAAACAAAGAACACCTTTGAAATTGACTCAACTCATAATAAAACGTGAAATTCTGAATAAACGCGGTGCATCGATCTAATCCCTTGCGTAGTTGTAATTCAACAGAAGCCAGAGTTGCGTTAGATTACCGTAATGGTTATCATAGTTTTGATACCAGTAAACAAAGAACACGTTTGATATTGACTCCAATTCAGTGCATAAAACGTGAATTTCTATAATCTACGCGGTGCATCGATCTAATCCTTGCATAGTTGTACTAAATAGCCAGAGTTGCGTTAGATTACCGCGTACGGTTATCATAGTTTGATACCAGTAAACAATGAAAACCTTTTGATATTGACTCAATTCATAATAAAAACGTGAATTTCATAATCTACGTGGTGCATCGATCTAATCGTTGCATAGCTGTACTCAAATAGCTTGAGTTGCGTTAGATTACCTTACGGTTATTATAGTTTTGATAATTGTGCAAACAAAGAACACCGCTGAAATCTGACTCAACTCATAATAAAACGAAATTCTCTGAATAAACGCGGTGCATCGATCTAATCGTTGCATAGTTGTACTCAACAGCTTGAGCTAAGTTAGGATTACCGTACGGTTATCATATAGTGTTGATACCAGTAAACAAAGAACACCTTGAAATTGACTCAACTCATAAAACGTGAAATTATCTGAATAAACGCGGTGCATCGATCTTAATCCTTTGCGTAGCGTTGTACCCAACAGCTTGAGTTGCGTTAGGATTACCGCACGGTTATCATATAGTGTTGATAGCAGTAAACAAAGAACACCGCTTGAAATTGACTCAACTCATAATAAAACGTGAATTTCATAATCACGCAGTGGATCGTTCTATCCTTGCGTGAAGCAAGCGTAATGTAACAGCCAGAGTTGCATTAGATTGCCATCATGGTGTTGATACCAGTAAACAAAGAGCACCGTTGAAATTCACTCAACTCAGTAACAAACGTGAAATTCTCTGAAAACGTGGCGGTGCATCGATCTAACTCTCATGTAGTTGTACCCAACAGCTTCGAGTTGCGTTAGATTACCGTACGGTTATCATAGCTTTGATACCAGTAAACAAAAAGAACACCTTTGAAATTGACTCAACTCATAATAAAACGTGAAATTCCTCTGAATAAACGCGGCATCGATCTAATCCTCAGTAGTTGTGTACCCAACAGCTCGAGTTGCGTTAGATTACCGTACGGTTATCATAGTTTTGATACCAGTAAAACAAAGAACACCTTTGAAATTGACTAACTCATAATAAAACGTGAAATTCTCTGAATAAACGCGGTGCATCGGATCTAACTCTTCGCGTAGTTGTACTCAACAGCCAGAGTTGCGTTAGATTGCCGTACGGTTATCATGCAGTTGATACCAGTAAACAAAGAGCACCGTTGAAATTGACTCAACTCATAATAAAACGTGAATTTCTCTGAATAAACGCGGTGCATCGATCTTATCGTTGCATAGTTGTACTCAACAGCTTCGATTGCGTTAGATTACCTTACGGTTATTATAGTTTGATACCAGTAAACAAAGAACACCTTTGAAATTGACTCAACTCATAATAAACGTGAAATCATCTGAATAAACGCGGCATCGATCTAATCCTTGGCGTAGTTGTACCCAACAGCTTGAGTTGGTGCTAGATTACCTAGTACGGTTATCATAGTGTTGATAGCAGTAAACAAAGAACACCGTTGAAATCTGACTCAACTCATAATAAAACGTGAATTTTCATAATCTACGCAGTGGATCGTTCTATCCTTGCGTAGTTGTACTCAGCCAGAGTTGCGTTGCCGTACGGTTAATATCATGGTGTTGATACCACAGTAAACAAAGAGCACCCTAAGCTGAAATTGACTCTAACTCATAATAAAACGAGAAATTCCCGGAAAAAACGCGGCATCGATCTAATCCTTGCGTAGTTGTACTCAACAGCTTGAGTTGCGTTAGATTACCGTACGGTTATCATAGTTTTGATACTCCAGTAAACAAAGAACACCTTTGAAATTGACTCAACTCATAATAAAACGTGAAATCATCTTGAATAAACGCGGTGCATCGATCTAATCCCAAGGTAGCTGTACCCAACAGCTTGAGTTGCGTTATAGATTGTCACGTGTACGGTTATCATAGTGTTGATAGCAGCAGTAAACAAAGAACACCGTTGAAATTGACTAACTCATATAATAAAACGTGAATTTACAATCTACGCAGGGATCGTTCTATCCTTGCGTAGTTGTAATTCAACAGCCAGAGTTGCGTTAGATTGCCGTGTACGGTTATCATGGTGTTGATACCAGTAAACAAAGAGCACCGCTGAAATTGACTCAACTCATAATAAAACGTGAAATTCCTGAAAAAAACGCGGTGCATCGGATCTAATCCTTGGTGTAGTTGTACTCAACAGCTTGAGTTGCGCGATTACCGTACGGTTATCATAGTTTTGATACCAGTAAAACAAAGAACACCTTTGAAATTGACTCAACTCATAATAAAACGTGAAAATTCTCTGAATAAACGCGGCATCGATCTTAATCCTTGCGCAGTTGTACTCAACAGCTTGAGTTGCGTTAGATTACCGCACGGTTAATATCATAGTTTTGATACCAGTAAACAAAGAACACGTTTGATTGACTCAATTCAGTATAAACGTGAATTTCTCAAAAATCTACGCAGCATTGATCTAATCCTGCATAGTTGTAACACTCAACAGCCAGAGTTGCGTTAGATTACCGTACGGTTATCATAGTTTTGATACCAGTAAATTAAATGAAACCTTTGATATTGACTCAATCTATAATAAAACGTGAATTTCTCTATAATCTACGGTGCATCGATCTAATCGTTGCATAGCTGTACCTACCGAGCCAGGAGTTGCGTTAGATTGCCGTACGGTTATCATGGTGTTGATACCAGTAAACAAAGAGCACCGCTGAAATTCGACTCAACTCATAATAAAACGAGAAATTCTCTGGAAAACGCGGTGCATCATCTAACTTGGCGTAGTTGTACTCAACAGCTTGAGTTGGCAAGTTAGATTACCGTACGTTTATCATAGTTTTGATACCAGTAAACAAAGAACACCTTTGAAATTGACTCAACCTATAATAAAAACGTGAAATCATCTGAATAAACGCGGTGCATCGGATCTAATCCTTGCGTAGCGTTCAATGTTTGAGCTGCGTTAGATTACCGTACGGCTATCATAGTGTTGATAGCAGTAAACAAAGAACACCGTTGAAATTCGACTAACTCATAATAAACGTGAATTTTCTTTACAATCTACGCAGTGGATCGTTCTTATCCTTTGCGTAGTTGTACTCAACAGCCAGAGTTGCGTTAGATTGCCGTACGGTTATCATGGTGTTGATACCAGTAAACAAAGAGCACCGTTGGAAATTCAGACTCAACTCATAATAAAACGTGAAATTCTCTGAAAAAACGCGGTGCATCGATCTAATCCTTGCGTAGTTGTACTCAACAGCTTGAGTTGCGTTAGGATTACCGTACGGTTATCATAGTTTTGATACCAGTAAACAAAGAACACCTTGAAATTGACTCCAACTCATAATAAAACGTGAAATTCTCTGAATAAAACGCGGCATCGATCTAATCCTTGCGTAGTTGTACTCAACAGCTTGAGTTGCGTTAGATTTATCGTACGGTTATCATAGTTTTGATACCAGTAAACAAAGAACAATGTTTGATTGACTCAATTCAGTATAAAACGTGAATTTCTCATAATCTACGCGGTGCATTGATCTAACTCTGCATATTGTACCAACAGCCAGAGTTGCGTTAGATTACCGTACGGTTATCATAGTTTTGATACCAGTAAACAATGAAAACCTTTGATATTGACTCAACTTACAATAAAACGTGAATTTCATAATCTACGTGGTGCATCGATCTAATCGTTGCATAGTTGTACTAACAGCTTGAGTTGCGTTAGATTACCTTACGGTTATTATAGTTTTGATACCAGTAAACAAAGAACACCGCTGAAATTGACTCAACTCATAATAAAAACGTGAAATTCTCTGAATAAACGCGGTATCGATCTAATCGTTGCATAGTTGTACTCAAATAGCTTGAGCCAAGTTAGATTACCGTACGGTTATCATAGTGTTGATACCAGTAAACAACACCTTTGAAATTGACTCAACTCATAATAAAAAACGTGAAATTATCTGAATAAACGCGGTGCATCGATCTAATCCTTGCGTAGTTGTACCCAACAGCTTGAGTTGCGTTAGATTACCGTACGGTTATCATAGTTTGATACCAGTAAACAAAGAACACCTTGAAATTCGACTCAACTCATAATAAAACGTGAAATCATCTGGAATAAACGCGGTACCGATATAATCCTTTATGTAGTTGTAATCAACAGCTTGAGTTGCGTTAGGATTACCGTACGGTTATTTAGTTTTGATACTAGTAAAACAAAGAACACCTTTGAAATTGACTCAACTCCATAATAAAACGAAATTCTCGAATAAACGCGGTGCATCGATCTAATCCTTGCGTAGTTGTACTCAACAGCTTGAGTTGGTGTTAGATTACCGTACGGTTATCATATAGTTTTGATACCAGTAAACAAAGAACACGTTTGATATTGACTAATTCAGTATAAAACGTGAATTTCTCATAATCTACGCGGTGCATCGATCTTAATCCCGCATAGTTGTACTAACAGCTAGAGTTGCGTTAGGATTACCGTACGGTTTCTATATAGTTTTGATATCAGTAAACAAAGAACACCTTTTGAAATTGACTCAACTCATAATAAAACGTGAAATCATCTGGAATAAACGCGGTGCATCGATCTAATCCTTTGCGTAGTTGTACCCAACAGCTTGAGTTGCGTTAGATTACCGTACGGTTATCATAGTTTTGATACCAGCAAACAAAGAACACCTTTGAAATTGACTCCAACTCCACAAAAACGAAATTCTCTGAATAAACGCGGTGCATCGATCTAACTTGCGTAGTTGTACCTCAACAGCTTGATATGCTAGATTACCGTACGGTTATCATAGCTTTGATACCAGCAAAAGAAATCACGCTCTGATATTGACTCAATTCAGCATAAAACGTGAATTTCTCATAATCTACGCGGTGCATCGATCTAATCCTTGCATAGCTTGTACCTCCAACAGCTAGAGTTGCGTTAGATTACCGTACGGTTATCATAGTTCTGATACTTGTGCAACAATGAAAACCTTTGATATTGACTCAATTCATAATAAAAACGTGAATTTCATAATCTACGTGGCATCGATCTAATCGTTGCATAGTTGCATCACCTCAACAGCTGAGTTGCGCGGCATTACTCATGCTGCCATAGTTTTGATACCAGTAAACAAAGAGCACCTCGCTAGAAATTGACTCAACTCATAATAAAACGAGAAATTCTGAAAAAACGCGGTGCATTGATCTAACTTTGCGTGAAGTTGTAATTCAACAGCTTGAGTTGCGTTAGATTACCGTACGGTTATCATAGTTTTGATACCAGTAAACAAAGAACACCTTTGAAATTGACTCAACTCATAATAAAACGTGAAATTCTCTGAATAAAGCGGTGCATCGATCTAACTTTGCGTAGTTGTACCTAACAGCTTGAGCTGCTGATTACCGTACGGTTATCATAGTGTTGATACCAGTAAACAAAGAACACCTTTGAAATTGACTCAATCATAATAAAACGCGAAATTATCTGAATAAACGCGGTGCATCGATCTAATCCTTGCGTAGTTGTACCCAACAGCTTGAGTTGCGTTAGATTGCCGTAATGGTTATCATAGTGTTGATAGCAGTAAACAAAGAACACCGCTGAAATTGACTCAACTCATAATAAAACGAAATTCCTCTGAATAAACGCGGTGCATCGATCTAATCGTTGCATAGTTGTACTCAACAGCTTGAGCCAAGTTAGATTACCGTACGGTTATCATAGTGTTGATACCAGTAAACAAAGAACACTTTGAAATTGACTCAACTCCATAATAAAACGTGAAATTATCTGAATAAACGCGGTGCATCGGATCTAACTTTGCGAAGCTAAAATCTAACAGCTTGAGTTGCGTTAGATTACCGTACGGCTATCATAGTTTTGATACCAGTAAACAAAGAGCACCGTTGAAATTGACTCAACTCATAATAAAACGAGAAATTCCTCTCTGGAAAACGCGGCGCATCGATCTAACTTCTTGCGTAGTTGTAATTTCAACAGCTTGAGTTGCGTTAGATTACCGTGTAATGGTTATCATAGTTTTGATACCAGTAAACAAAGAACACCTTTGAAATTGACTCAACTCATAATAAAACGAAATTCCTCTTGAATAAACGCGGTGCATCGATCTAACTCTTGCGTAGTTGTACCAACAGCTTGAGTTGCGTTAGATTACCGTACGGTTATCATAGTTTCGATACCAGTAAACAAAGAACACGTTTGATTGACTCAATCTGCATAAACGTGAATTTCCCCATAATCTACGCGGCATCGATCTAATCCTGCATTAGTTGTACTCAACAGCCAGAGTTGGCGTTAGATTACCGTACGGTTATCATAGTTTTGATACCAGTAAACAATGAAACCTTTGATATTGACTAATCCATAATAAAACGAATTTCATAATCTACGTGGTGCATCGATTCATTCGTTGCATAGTTGTACCAACAGTTTGAGTTGCGTTAGATTACCTTTACGGTTATTATAGTTTTGATACCAGTAAACAAAGAACAATCGCTGAAATTGACTCAACTCATAATAAAACGTGAAATTCCTCTGAAAACGCGGTGCATCGATCTAATCGTTGCATAGTTGTACCCAACAGCTTGAGCTGCTAGATTACCGCACGGCCATCATAGTGTTGGATACCAGTAAACAAAGAACACCGCTGAAATTCGACTCAACTCCATAATAAAACGTGAATTTTCATAATCTACGCAGGATCGTTCATCCTGCGTAGCGTTGTACTCAACAGCCAGAGTTGCGTTAGATTCCGTACGGTTATCATGGTGTTGATACCGCAAACAAAGAACACCGCTGAAACGGATCAACCCATAATAAAACGTGAAATTCCTGAATAAACGCGGTGCATCGATCTATCCTTTTGCGTAGTTGTACCCAACAGCTTGAGTTGCGTTAGATTACCGTACGGTATCATAGTTTTATACCAGTAAAACAAAGAACACCTTTGATATTGACCAATTCAGTATAAAACGTGAATTTCTCATGCTAATCCAATGCGGCATCGATCTAATCCTTGCATAGTTGTACTCAACAGCCAGAGTTGCGTTAGATTACCGTACGGTTATCATAGTTTTGATACCAGTAAACAATGAAACCTTGATATTGACTCAATTCATAATAAAACGTGAATTTCAATCTACGCAGTGATTCGCCTCTATCCTTGCATAGCTGTACTCAACAGCTCGAGTTGCGTTAGATTACTGTACGTTTATTATTATAGGTTTCGTACTAAAGGAACAATGAAACCACAACTGATTTTGATTTAATTTATAATAAAACGTGAAATTCTCTGAATAAACGCGGTGCATCGGATCTAATCGTTGCACAGTTGTACTCAACAGCCAGAGTTGCGTTGATTACCGTACGGTTATCATATAGTTTTGATACCAGTAAACAATGAAAACCTTTGATATTGACTCAATTCATAATAAACGTGAATTTCATAATCTACGCAGGATCGTTCTATCCTTGCATAGTTGTAATTCACAGCTCGAGTTGCGTTAGATTACCGTACGTTTATTGTAGGTTTCGTACCAGTGAAACAATTTGAAACGAAGCACCTGATTTTGACTTAATTTATAATAAAACGAAATTCTCTGAATTAACGCGGTGCATCGTTCTATCCTCTGCGTAGTTGTACTCAACAGCCAGAGCTTGCGTTAGGATTTTCGCCGTACGGTTATCATGGTGTTGATACCCAGTAAACAAAGAACACCGCTTGAAATTCCTTGACTAACTCATAATAAAACGTGAAATTCTCTGGAATAAACGCGGTGCATCGATCTAATCCTTGCGTAGTTGTACTCAACAGCTTCTTGAGTTGCGTTAGATTACCGCACGGTTATCATAGTTTTGATAATTAAAGTAAACAAAGCACAAAATATCTTTGACTCAATCCAGCATAAAACGAATTTCATAATCTACGCGGTGCATCGATATCATAGTGTTGATAGCAGTAAACAAAGAACACCGAAATTGACTCAACTCATAATAAAACGAATTTTCATAATCTACGCAGTGGATCGTTCTATCCTTGCGCAGTTGTACTGAACAGCCAGGAGCTGCGTTAGATTGCCGTACGGTTATCATGGTGCTGATAACAGTAAACAAAGAACACCGCTGAAACTGACTCCAACTCATAATAAAACGTGAAATTCTCTGAATAAACGCGGTGCATCGATCTAATCGTTGCATAGTTGTACTCAACAGCCAGAGTTGCGTTAGATTACCGTACGGTTATCATATTTTGATACCAGCAAACAATGAAAACCTTTGATATTGACTCAATCCATATGAAAATGTGAATTTTCGAGACCGATGTAGGGATTGTTCTATCCTTGCATAGCTGGTAAATTCAACGGCTAGAGTCAGCGTTAGATTACCTTACGGTTACCATAGTTCTATACCAGTAAACAATGAACACCTTTGATATTTGGACTTAATCTCATAATAAACGCGTATTTCTCATAATCTACGCGGTGCATCGATCTAATCATTGCATAGTTGTAATTCAACAGCCAGAGCTGCGTTAGATTACCGTACGGTTATCAAGTAGTTTTGATACCAGTAAAAACAATGAAAACCTTTGATATTGACTTAATTCATAATAAAACGTGTATTTCTCATAATCTTACGCGGGTGCATCGATCTAATCCTTGCATAGCTGTACTCAACAGCCAGAGTTGCGTTAGATTACCGTACGGTTATCATAGTTTTGATACCCAGTAAACAATGAAACCTTGATATTGACTCAATCTTACAATAAAACGTGTATTTCCCTCATAATCTACGCGCAGTGGATCGTTCTATCCTTGCAGCTGTACTCAACAGCCTGATAGTGCTAGATTACCGTACGTTTATTGTAGGCTCTGTACTAGTGAGCAATGGTTCAACTGATTTTGACTCAATTCATAATAAAACGAAATTCCTCAGAATAAACGCGGTGCATCGTTCTAATCCCTTTGGCAAGTTGTTGTACTCAACGGCCAGAGTTGCGTTAGGATTACCTTACGGTTACCATAGTTTTGATACCAGTAAACAATGAACACCTTTTGAGACGACTCAATTCATAATAAAACGTGTATTTCTCATAATCTACGCGGTGCATCGATCTAATCGTTGCATAGTTGTACCAATGACGAGCGAAATAAACGCCGTACGTTTATTATATAGGTTTCGTAATAGTGAGCAATGAAACCAACTGATTTTGACTCAATTCATAATAAAACGTGAAATTCTCTGAATAAACGTGCGGCATCGATCTTATCGTTGCATAGTTGTATCAATAGCTTGAGTTGCGATAGATTACCCTTGCTGGCCATTATGCTCTTTGATACTCAGTAAACAAAGAACACCTTTGATATTGACTAATTCATAATAAAACGTGAATTTCATAATCTACGCAGGATCGTTATATCCTGCATAGTTGTACTCAACAGCCTGAGTTGCGTTGATTACCGTACGTTTATTGCAGTGGTTCTGTACCAGTGAATAAATGAAACCACCTGATTTTGACTTCTAATTTATAAAACGAAATTCTCTGAATAAACGCGGTGCATCGTTCTAATCCTCGCGTTGTTGTACTCAACGGCCAGAGTTGTGTTAGATTACCCTTTACGGTTTACTATAGTTTGATGTACTTGCAACAAAGAACACCCTTTGAAATTGACCTAATTCATAATAAAACGAGAATTTCTGCTATTAATCTACGTGGTGCATCGGATCTAATCCCTGCATAGTTGTACTACCAGCCAGAGTTGCGTTAGATTACCGTTCGGTTATCATAGTTTTGATACTTAGTAAAATAAAGCAGCACTTTGAAATTGACTCAACTCATAATAAAACGTGAAATTCCTCTGAATAAACGCGGTGCATCAGATCTAACTTCGCGTAGTTAAAAATTCCAACAGCTGAGCCATGCTTAGATTACCGCAATGGTTATCATAGTAGTGTTGATAGCAGTAAACAAAGAACACCGCTGAAATTGACTCAACTCATAATAAAACGTGAATTTTCATAATCTACGCAGTGCATCGATCTAATCGTTGCATAGTTGTACTCAACAGCTTGAGTTGCGTTAGATTACCGTACGGTTATCATAGTTTTGATACCAGTAACAAAGAACACCTTTGAATTGACTCAACTCATAATAAAACGTGAAATTCTCTGAATAAACGCGGTGCATCGATCTAATCGTTGCATAGTTGTACTCAACAGCTTGAGTTGCGTTAGATTACCGTACGGTTATCATAGTGTTGATACCAGTAAACAAAGAACACCTTTGAAATTGACTCAACTCATAATAAAACGTGAATTCTCATAATCTACGCGGCATCGATCTATCGTTGCATAGTTGTACTCAACAGCTAGAGTTGCGTTAGATTACCGTACGGTTATCATAGTTTGATACCAGTAAACAAAGAACACCGTTGAAATTGACTCAACTCATAATAAAACGTGAAATTCTCTGAAAAACGCGGTGCATCGATCTAATCCTTGCATAGTTGTACTCAACAGCTTGAGTTGCGTTAGATTACCGTACGGTTATCATAGTTTTGATACCAGTAAACAAAGAACACCTTTGAAATTGACTCAACTCATAATAAAACGTGAAATTCTCTGAATAAACGCGGTGCATCGATCTAATCCTTGCATAGTTGTACTCAACAGCTAGAGTTGCGTTAGATTACCGTACGGTTATCATAGTTTGATACCAGTAAACAAAGAACACCTTTGAAATTGACTCAATTCATAATAAAACGTGAAATTCTCTGAATAAACGCGGTGCATCGATCTAATCGTTGCATAGTTGTACTCAACAGCTAGAGTTGCGTTAGATTACCGTACGGTTATCATAGTTTTGGATACCAGTAAACAAAGAACACCTTTGATATTGACTCAACTCATAATAAAACGTGAATTCTCATAATCTACGCGTGGTCGTTCTATCCTTGCGTAGTTGTACTCAACAGCTTAGAGTTGCGTTAGATATGCCGTACGGTTATCATGGTGTTGATACCAGTAAACAAAGAGCACCGTTGAAATTGACTCAATTCATAATAAAACGTGAATTCTCATAACTACGCGGTGCATCGATCTAATCCTTGCGTAGTTGTACTCAACAGTTGAGTTGCGTTAGATTACCGTACGGTTATCATAGTTTTGATACCAGTAAACAAAGAACACCTTTGAAATTGACTCAACTTCATAATAAAACGTGAAATTCTCTGAATAAACGCGGTGCATCGATCTAAATCCTTGCGTAGTTGTACTCAACAGCTTGAGTTGCGTTAGATTACCGTACGGTTATCATAGTGTTTGATAGCCAGTAAACAAAGAACACCGTTGAAATTGACTCAATCATAATAAAACGTGAATTTCTCATAATCACGCAGTGGATCGTCTAATCCTTGCGTAGTTGTACTCAACAGCTAGAGTTGCGTTAGATTGCCGTACGGTTATCATGGTGTTGATACAGTAAACAAAGAGCACCGTTGAAATTGACTCAACTCATAATAAAACGTGAAATTCTCTGAAAAACGCGGTGCATCGATCTAATCTTGCGTAGTTGTACTCAACAGCTGAGTTGCGTTAGATTACCGTACGGTTATCATAGTTTTGATACCAGTAAACAAAGAACACCTTTGAAATTGACTCAACTCATAATAAAACGTGAATTCTCTGAATAAACGCGGTGCATCGATCTAATCCTTGCGTAGTTGTACTCAACAGCTTGAGTTGCGTTAGATTACCGTACGGTTATCATAGTTTTGATACCAGTAAACAAAGAACACCTTTGATATTGACTCAATTCAGTATAAAACGTGAATTTCTCATAATCTACGCGGTGCATCGATCTAATCGTTGCATAGTTGTACTCAACAGCTTGAGTTGCGTTAGATTACCGTACGGTTATCATAGTTTTGATACCAGTAAACAAAGAAACCTTTGATATTGACTCAATTCATAATAAAACGTGAATTCTCATAAACGCGGTGCATCGATCTAATCGTTGCATAGTTGTACTCAACAGCTGAGTTGCGTTAGATTACCTTACGGTTATTATAGTTTTGATACCAGTAAACAAAGAACACCTTGAATTGACTCAATCATAATAAAACGTGAAATTCTCTGAATTAACGCGGTGCATCGATCTAATCGTTGCGTAGTTGTACTCAACAGCTTGAGTTGCTTAGATTGCCGTACGGTTATCATAGTGTTGATACCAGTAAACAAAGAACACCGTTGAAATTGACTCAACTCATAATAAAACGTGAATTTCTGAAAAAACGCGGTGCATCGATCTAATCCTTGCGTAGTTGTACCCAACAGCTTGAGTTGCGTTAGATTACCGTACGGTTATCATAGTTTTGATACCAGTAAACAAAGAACACCTTTGAAATTGACTCAACTCATAATAAAACGTGAAATTCTCTGAATCAACGCGGTGCATCGATCTAATCCTTGCGTAGTTGTACCCAACAGCTTGAGTTGCGTTAGATTACCGTACGGTTATCATAGTTTTGATACCAGTAAACAAAGAACACCGTTGATATTGACTCAATCATAATAAAACGTGAATTTCTCATAATTACGCGTGCATCGATCTAATCCTTGCATAGTTGTACTCAACAGCTAGAGTTGCGTTAGATTACCGTACGGTTATCATAGTTTTGATACCAGTAAACAATGAAACCTTTGATATTGACTCAATTCATAATAAAACGTGAATTTCTCATAATCTACGTGGTGCATCGATCTAATCGTTGCATAGTTGTACTCACAGCTTGAGTTGCGTTAGATTACCGTACGGTTATCATAGTTTTTGATACCAGTAAACAAAGAACACCTTTATATTGACTCAATTCATAATAAAACGTGAATTTCTCATAATCACGTGGTGCATCGATCTAATCGTTGCATAGTTGTACTCACAGCTTGAGATGCGTTAGATTACCGTACGGTTATCATAGTGTTTGATACCAGTAAACAAAGAACACCTTGAAATTGACTCAACTCATAATAAAACGTGAATTTCTCATAATCTACGCGGTGCATCGATCTAATCGTTGCATAGTTGTACTCAACAGATTGAGTTGCGTTAGATTCCGTACGGTTATTATAGGTTTGTACTAGTGAGCAATAAACCAACTGATTTTGACTCAATTCATAATAAAACGTGAAATTCTCTGAATAAACGCGGTGCATCGATCTATCGTTGCATAGTTGTACTCAACAGCTTGAGTTGCGTTAGATTACCTACGGTTATATAGTTTTGATACCAGTAAACAAAGAACACCTTTGAAATTGACTCAACTCATAATAAAACGTGAAATTTCTGAATAAACGCGGTGCATCGATCTAATCCTTGCGTAGTTGTACCCACAGCTTGAGTTGCGTTAGATTACCGTACGGTTATCATAGTGTTGATACAGTAAACAAAGAACACCGTTGAAATTGACTCAACTCATAATAAAACGTGAATTTCTCTGAATAAACGCGGTGCATCGATCTAATCGTTGCATAGTTGTACTCAACAGCTAGAGTTGCGTTAGATTACCGTACGGTTATCATAGGTTTGATACCAGTAAACAAAGAACACCTTGAAATTGACTCAACTCATAATAAAACGTGAAATTCTCTGAAAAACGCGGTGCATCGATCTAATCCTTGCGTAGTTGTACTCAACAGCTTGAGTTGTTAGATTACCGTACGGTTATCATAGTGTTGATACCAGTAAACAAAGAACACCTTTGAAATTGACTCAACTCATAATAAAACGTGAAATTCTCTGAATAAACGCGGTGGCATCGATCTAATCCTTGCGTAGTTGTACCCAACAGCTTGAGTTGCGTTAGATTACCGTACGGTTATCATAGTTTTGATACAGTAAACAAAGAACACCGTTGAATTGACTCAATTCATAATAAAACGTGAATTTCTCATAATCTACGGTGGCATCGATCTAATCGTTGCATAGTTGTACTCAACAGCTGAGTTGCGTTAGATTACCGTACGGTTATATAGTTTTGATACCAGTAAACAAAGAACACCGTTGAATTGACTCAACTCATAATAAAACGTGAAATTCTCTGAATAAACGCGGTGCATCGATCTAATCGTTGCATAGTTGTACTCAACAGCTTGAGTTGCGTTAGATTACCGTACGGTTATCATAGTTTGATACCAGTAAACAAAGAACACCTTTGAAATTGACTCAACTCATAATAAAACGTGAATTTCTCATAATCTACGCGGTGCATCGATCTAATCCTTGCGTAGTTGTACTCAACAGCTAGAGTTGCATTAGATTGCCGTACGGTTATCATAGGTTTGATACCAGTAAACAAAGACACCGTTGAAATTACTCAACTCATAATAAAACGTGAAATTCTCTGAAAAAACGCGGTGCATCGATCTAATCCTTGCATAGTTGTACTCAACAGCTTGAGTTGCGTTAGATTACCGTACGGTTATCATAGTTTTGATACCAGTAAACAAAGAACACCTTGAAATTGACTCAATTCATAATAAAACGTGAATTCTCTGAATAAACGCGGTGCATCGATCTAATCGTTGCATAGTTGTACTCAACAGCTGAGTTAAGTTAGATTACCGTACGGTTATCATAGTTTGATACCAGTAAACAAAGAACACCTTGAAATTGACTCAACTCATAATAAAACGTGAATTTCTCATAATCTACGCGGTGGATCGATCTAATCCTTGCGTAGTTGTACTCAACAGCTAGAGTTGCGTTAGATTGCCGTACGGTTATCATAGTGTTGATACCAGTAAACAAAGACACCGTTGAAATTGACTCAACTCATAATAAAACGTGAAATTCTCTGAATAAACGCGGTGCATCGATCTAATCTTGCGTAGTTGTACTCAACAGCTTGAGTTGCGTTAGATTACCGTACGGTTATCATGTGTTGATACCAGTAAACAAAGAACACCGTTGAAATTACTCAACTCATAATAAAACGTGAAATTCTCTGAAAAACGCGGTGCATCGATCTAATCTTGCTAGTTGTACTCAACAGCTTGAGTTGCGTTAGATTACCGTACGGTTATCATAGTTTTGATACCAGTAAACAAAGAACACCTTTGAAATTGACTCAACTCATAATAAAACGTGAAATTCTCTGAATAAACGCGGTGCATCGATCTAATCCTTGCGTAGTTGTACTCAACAGCTAGAGTTGCGTTAGATTACCGTACGGTTATCATAGTTTTGATACCAGTAAACAAAGAACACGTTTGATATTGACTCAATTCAGTATAAAACGTGAATTTCTCATAATCTACGCGGTGCATCGATCTAATCCTTGCATAGTTGTACTCAACAGCTAGAGTTGCGTTAGATTACCGTACGGTTATCATAGTTTGATACCAGTAAACAATGAAAACCTTTGATATTGACTCAATTCATAATAAAACGTGAATTTCTCATAATCTACGTGGTGCATCGATCTAATCGTTGCATAGTTGTACTCAACAGCTTGAGTTGCGTTAGATTACCTTACGGTTATTATAGTTTTGATACCAGTAAACAAAGAACACCGTTGAAATTGACTCAACTCATAATAAAACGTGAAATTCTCTGAATAAACGCGGTGCATCGATCTAATCGTTGCATAGTTGTACTCAACAGCTTGAGCTAAGTTAGATTACCGTACGGTTATCATAGTGTTGATACCAGTAAACAAAGAACACCTTTGAAATTGACTCAACTCATAATAAAACGTGAAATTATCTGAATAAACGCGGTGCATCGATCTAATCCTTGCGTAGTTGTACCCAACAGCTTGAGTTGCGTTAGATTACCGTACGGTTATCATAGTGTTGATAGCAGTAAACAAAGAACACCGTTGAAATTGACTCAACTCATAATAAAACGTGAATTTCTCATAATCTACGCAGTGGATCGTTCTATCCTTGCGTAGTTGTACTCAACAGCTAGAGTTGCATTAGATTGCCGTACGGTTATCATGGTGTTGATACCAGTAAACAAAGAGCACCGTTGAAATTCACTCAACTCATAATAAAACGTGAAATTCTCTGAAAAACGCGGTGCATCGATCTAATCCTTGCGTAGTTGTACCCAACAGCTTGAGTTGCGTTAGATTACCGTACGGTTATCATAGTTTTGATACCAGTAAACAAAGAACACCTTTGAAATTGACTCAACTCATAATAAAACGTGAAATTCTCTGAATAAACGCGGTGCATCGATCTAATCCTTGCGTAGTTGTACCCAACAGCTCGAGTTGCGTTAGATTACCGTACGGTTATCATAGTTTTGATACCAGTAAACAAAGAACACCTTTGAAATTGACTCAACTCATAATAAAACGTGAAATTCTCTGAATAAACGCGGTGCATCGATCTAATCCTTGCGTAGTTGTACTCAACAGCTAGAGTTGCGTTAGATTGCCGTACGGTTATCATGGTGTTGATACCAGTAAACAAAGAGCACCGTTGAAATTGACTCAACTCATAATAAAACGTGAATTTCTCTGAATAAACGCGGTGCATCGATCTTATCGTTGCATAGTTGTACTCAACAGCTTGAGTTGCGTTAGATTACCTTACGGTTATTATAGTTTTGATACCAGTAAACAAAGAACACCTTTGAAATTGACTCAACTCATAATAAAACGTGAAATCATCTGAATAAACGCGGTGCATCGATCTAATCCTTGCGTAGTTGTACCCAACAGCTTGAGTTGCGTTAGATTACCGTACGGTTATCATAGTGTTGATAGCAGTAAACAAAGAACACCGTTGAAATTGACTCAACTCATAATAAAACGTGAATTTCTCATAATCTACGCAGTGGATCGTTCTATCCTTGCGTAGTTGTACTCAACAGCTAGAGTTGCGTTAGATTGCCGTACGGTTATCATGGTGTTGATACCAGTAAACAAAGAACACCGTTGAAATTGACTCAACTCATAATAAAACGTGAAATTCTCTGAAAAAACGCGGTGCATCGATCTAATCCTTGCGTAGTTGTACTCAACAGCTTGAGTTGCGTTAGATTACCGTACGGTTATCATAGTTTTGATACCAGTAAACAAAGAACACCTTTGAAATTGACTCAACTCATAATAAAACGTGAAATTCTCTGAATAAACGCGGTGCATCGATCTAATCCTTGCGTAGTTGTACCCAACAGCTTGAGTTGCGTTAGATTACCGTACGGTTATCATAGTGTTGATAGCAGTAAACAAAGAACACCGTTGAAATTGACTCAACTCATAATAAAACGTGAATTTCTCATAATCTACGCAGTGGATCGTTCTATCCTTGCGTAGTTGTACTCAACAGCTAGAGTTGCGTTAGATTGCCGTACGGTTATCATGGTGTTGATACCAGTAAACAAAGAGCACCGTTGAAATTGACTCAACTCATAATAAAACGTGAAATTCTCTGAAAAAACGCGGTGCATCGATCTAATCCTTGCGTAGTTGTACTCAACAGCTTGAGTTGCGTTAGATTACCGTACGGTTATCATAGTTTTGATACCAGTAAACAAAGAACACCTTTGAAATTGACTCAACTCATAATAAAACGTGAAATTCTCTGAATAAACGCGGTGCATCGATCTAATCCTTGCGTAGTTGTACTCAACAGCTTGAGTTGCGTTAGATTACCGTACGGTTATCATAGTTTTGATACCAGTAAACAAAGAACACGTTTGATATTGACTCAATTCAGTATAAAACGTGAATTTCTCATAATCTACGCGGTGCATTGATCTAATCCTTGCATAGTTGTACTCAACAGCTAGAGTTGCGTTAGATTACCGTACGGTTATCATAGTTTTGATACCAGTAAACAAAGAAACCTTTGATATTGACTCAATTCATAATAAAACGTGAATTTCTCATAATCTACGTGGTGCATCGATCTAATCGTTGCATAGTTGTACTCAACAGCTAGAGTTGCGTTAGATTGCCGTACGGTTATCATGGTGTTGATACCAGTAAACAAAGACACCGTTGAAATTGACTCAACTCATAATAAAACGGAAATTCTCTGAAAAACGCGGTGCATCGATCTAATCCTTGCGTAGTTGTACTCAACAGCTTGAGTTGCGTTAGATTACCGTACGGTTATCATAGTTTTGATACCAGTAAACAAAGAACACCTTTGAAATTGACTCAACTCATAATAAAACGTGAAATCTCTGATAAACGCGGTGCATCGATCTAATCCTTGCGTAGTTGTACCCAACAGCTTGAGTTGCGTTAGATTACCGTACGGTTATCATAGTGTTGATAGCAGTAAACAAAGAACACCGTTGAAATTGACTCAACTCATAATAAAACGTGAATTTCTCATAATCTACGCAGTGGATCGTTCTATCCTTGCGTAGTTGTACTCAACAGCTAGAGTTGCGTTAGATTGCCGTACGGTTATCATGGTGTTGATACCAGTAAACAAAGAGCACCGTTGAAATTGACTCAACTCATAATAAAACGTGAAATTCTCTGAAAAAACGCGGTGCATCGATCTAATCCTTGCGTAGTTGTACTCAACAGCTTGAGTTGCGTTAGATTACCGTACGGTTATCATAGTTTTGATACCAGTAAACAAAGAACACCTTTGAAATTGACTCAACTCATAATAAAACGTGAAATTCTCTGAATAAACGCGGTGCATCGATCTAATCCTTGCGTAGTTGTACTCAACAGCTTGAGTTGCGTTAGATTACCGTACGGTTATCATAGTTTTGATACCAGTAAACAAAGAACACGTTTGATATTGACTCAATTCAGTAATAAAACGTGAATTTCTCATAATCTACGCGGTGCATCGATCTAATCCTTGCATAGTTGTACTCAACAGCTGAGTTGCGTTAGATTACCGTACGGTTATCATAGTTTTGATACCAGTAAACAATGAAAACCTTTGATATTGACTCAATTCATAATAAAACGTGAATTTCTCATAATCTACGTGGTGCATCGATCTAATCGTTGCATAGTTGTACTCAACAGCTTGAGTTGCGTTAGATTACCTTACGGTTATTATAGTTTTGATACCAGTAAACAAAGAACACCGTTGAAATTGACTCAACTCATAATAAAACGTGAAATTCTCTGAATAAACGCGGTGCATCGATCTAATCGTTGCATAGTTGTACTCAACAGCTTGAGTTGAGTTAGATTACCGTACGGTTATCATAGTGTTGATACCAGTAAACAAAGAACACCTTTGAAATTGACTCAACTCATAATAAAACGTGAAATTATCTGAATAAACGCGGTGCATCGATCTAATCCTTGCGTAGTTGTACCAACAGCTTGAGTTGCGTTAGATTACCGTACGGTTATCATAGTTTGATACCAGTAAACAAAGAACACCTTTGAAATTGACTCAACTCATAATAAAACGTGAAATCTCTGAATAAACGCGGTGCATCGATTAATCCTTGCGTAGTTGTACTCAACAGCTTGAGTTGCGTTAGATTACCGTACGGTTATCATAGTTTTGATACAGTAAACAAAGAACACCTTTGAAATTGACTCAACTCATAATAAAACGTGAAATTCTCTGAATAAACGCGGTGCATCGATCTAATCCTTGCGTAGTTGTACTCAACAGCTTGAGTTGCGTTAGATTACCGTACGGTTATCATAGTTTTGATACCAGTAAACAAAGAACACGTTTGATATTGACTCAATTCATAATAAAACGTGAATTTCTCATAATCTACGCGGTGCATCGATCTAATCCTTGCATAGTTGTACTCAACAGCTAGAGTTGCGTTAGATTACCGTACGGTTTTCATAGTTTTGATACCAGTAAACAAAGAACACCTTTGAAATTGACTCAACTCATAATAAAACGTGAAATCTCTGAATAAACGCGGTGCATCGATCTAATCCTTGCGTAGTTGTACCAACAGCTTGAGTTGCGTTAGATTACCGTACGGTTATCATAGTTTTGATACCAGTAAACAAAGAACACCTTTGAAATTGACTCAACTCATAATAAAACGTGAAATTCTCTGAATAAACGCGGTGCATCGATCTAATCCTTGCGTAGTTGTACTCAACAGCTTGAGTTGCGTTAGATTACCGTACGGTTATCATAGTTTTGATACCAGTAAACAAAGAACACGTTTGATATTGACTCAATTCATATAAAACGTGAATTTCTCATAATCTACGCGGTGCATCGATCTAATCCTTGCATAGTTGTACTCAACAGCTAGAGTTGCGTTAGATTACCGTACGGTTATCATAGTTTGATACCAGTAAACAATGAAAACCTTTGATATTGACTCAATTCATAATAAAACGTGAATTTCTCATAATCTACGTGGTGCATCGATCTAATCGTTGCATAGTTGTACTCAACAGCTTGAGTTGCGTTAGATTACCGTACGGTTATTATAGTTTTGATACCAGTAAACAAAGACACCGTTGAAATTGACTCAACTCATAATAAAACGGAAATTCTCTGAATAAACGCGGTGCATTGATCTAATCCTTGCGTAGTTGTACTCAACAGCTTGAGTTGCGTTAGATTACCGTACGGTTATCATAGTTTTGATACCAGTAAACAAAGAACACCTTTGAAATTGACTCAACTCATAATAAAACGTGAAATTCTCTGAATAAACGCGGTGCATCGATCTAATCCTTGCGTAGTTGTACTCAACAGCTGAGTTGTTAGATTACCGTACGGTTATCATAGTTTGATACCAGTAAACAAAGAACACCTTTGAAATTGACTCAACTCATAATAAAACGTGAAATTTCTGAATAAACGCGGTGCATCGATCTAATCCTTGCGTAGTTGTACCCAACAGCTTGAGTTGCGTTAGATTGCCGTACGGTTATCATAGTGTTGATAGCAGTAAACAAAGAACACCGTTGAAATTGACTCAACTCATAATAAAACGTGAAATTCTCTGAATAAACGCGGTGCATCGATCTAATCGTTGCATAGTTGTACTCAACAGCTTGAGCTAAGTTAGATTACCGTACGGTTATCATAGTGTTGATACCAGTAAACAAAGAACACCTTTGAAATTGACTCAACTCATAATAAAACGTGAAATTATCTGAATAAACGCGGTGCATCGATCTAATCCTTGCGTAGTTGTACCCAACAGCTTGAGTTGCGTTAGATTACCGTACGGTTATCATAGTTTTGATACCAGTAAACAAAGAGCACCGTTGAAATTGACTCAACTCATAATAAAACGAGAAATTCTCTGAAAAAACGCGGTGCATCGATCTAATCCTTGCGTAGTTGTACTCAACAGCTTGAGTTGCGTTAGATTACCGTACGGTTATCATAGTTTTGATACCAGTAAACAAAGAACACCTTTGAAATTGACTCAACTCATAATAAAACGTGAAATTCTCTGAATAAACGCGGTGCATCGATCTAATCCTTGCGTAGTTGTACTCAACAGCTTGAGTTGCGTTAGATTACCGTACGGTTATCATAGTTTTGATACCAGTAAACAAAGAACACGTTTGATATTGACTCAATTCAGTATAAAACGTGAATTTCTCATAATCTACGCGGTGCATCGATCTAATCCTTGCATAGTTGTACTCAACAGCTAGAGTTGCGTTAGATTACCGTACGGTTATCATAGTTTTGATACCAGTAAACAATGAAAACCTTTGATATTGACTCAATTCATAATAAAACGTGAATTTCTCATAATCTACGTGGTGCATCGATCTATTCGTTGCATAGTTGTACTCAACAGCTTGAGTTGCGTTAGATTACCTTACGGTTATTATAGTTTTGATACCAGTAAACAAAGAACACCGTTGAAATTGACTCAACTCATAATAAAACGTGAAATTCTCTGAATAAACGCGGTGCATCGATCTAATCGTTGCATAGTTGTACTCAACAGCTTGAGCTAAGTTAGATTACCGTACGGTTATCATAGTGTTGATACCAGTAAACAAAGAACACCGTTGAAATTGACTCAACTCATAATAAAACGTGAATTTCTCATAATCTACGCAGTGGATCGTTCTATCCTTGCGTAGTTGTACTCAACAGCTAGAGTTGCGTTAGATTCCGTACGGTTATCATGGTGTTGATACCAGTAAACAAAGAACACCGTTGAAATTGACTCAACTCATAATAAAACGTGAAATTCTCTGAATAAACGCGGTGCATCGATCTAATCCTTGCGTAGTTGTACTCAACAGCTTGAGTTGCGTTAGATTACCGTACGGTTATCATAGTTTTGATACCAGTAAACAAAGAACACCTTTGATATTGACTCAATTCAGTATAAAACGTGAATTTCTCATAATCTAATGCGGTGCATCGATCTAATCCTTGCATAGTTGTACTCAACAGCTAGAGTTGCGTTAGATTACCGTACGGTTATCATAGTTTTGATACCAGTAAACAATGAAAACCTTTGATATTGACTCAATTCATAATAAAACGTGAATTTCTCATAATCTACGCAGTGGATCGTTCTATCCTTGCATAGTTGTACTCAACAGCTTGAGTTGCGTTAGATTACTGTACGTTTATTATAGGTTTCGTACTAGCGAACAATGAAACCAACTGATTTTGATTTAATTTATAATAAAACGTGAAATTCTCTGAATAAACGCGGTGCATCGATCTAATCGTTGCATAGTTGTACTCAACAGCTAGAGTTGCGTTAGATTACCGTACGGTTATCATAGTTTTGATACCAGTAAACAATGAAAACCTTTGATATTGACTCAATTCATAATAAAACGTGAATTTCTCATAATCTACGCAGTGGATCGTTCTATCCTTGCATAGTTGTACTCAACAGCTCGAGTTGCGTTAGATTACCGTACGTTTATTGTAGGTTTCGTACTAGTGAACAATGAAACCACCTGATTTTGACTTAATTTATAATAAAACGTGAAATTCTCTGAATTAACGCGGTGCATCGTTCTATCCTTGCGTAGTTGTACTCAACAGCTAGAGTTGCGTTAGATTGCCGTACGGTTATCATGGTGTTGATACCAGTAAACAAAGAACACCGTTGAAATTGACTCAACTCATAATAAAACGTGAAATTCTCTGAATAAACGCGGTGCATCGATCTAATCCTTGCGTAGTTGTACTCAACAGCTTGAGTTGCGTTAGATTACCGTACGGTTATCATAGTTTTGATACCAGTAAACAAAGAACACCTTTGATATTGACTCAATTCAGTATAAAACGTGAATTTCTCATAATCTACGCGGTGCATCGATATCATAGTGTTGATAGCAGTAAACAAAGAACACCGTTGAAATTGACTCAACTCATAATAAAACGTGAATTTCTCATAATCTACGCAGTGGATCGTTCTATCCTTGCGTAGTTGTACTGAACAGCTAGAGTTGCGTTAGATTGCCGTACGGTTATCATGGTGTTGATACCAGTAAACAAAGAACACCGTTGAAATTGACTCAACTCATAATAAAACGTGAAATTCTCTGAATAAACGCGGTGCATCGATCTAATCGTTGCATAGTTGTACTCAACAGCTAGAGTTGCGTTAGATTACCGTACGGTTATCATAGTTTTGATACCAGTAAACAATGAAAACCTTTGATATTGACTCAATTCATAATAAAACGTGAATTTCTCATAATCTACGCAGTGGATCGTTCTATCCTTGCATAGTTGTACTCAACGGCTAGAGTTGCGTTAGATTACCTTACGGTTACCATAGTTTTGATACCAGTAAACAATGAACACCTTTGATATTGACTTAATTCATAATAAAACGTGTATTTCTCATAATCTACGCGGTGCATCGATCTAATCATTGCATAGTTGTACTCAACAGCTAGAGTTGCGTTAGATTACCGTACGGTTATCATAGTTTTGATACCAGTAAACAATGAAAACCTTTGATATTGACTTAATTCATAATAAAACGTGTATTTCTCATAATCTACGCGGTGCATCGATCTAATCCTTGCATAGTTGTACTCAACAGCTAGAGTTGCGTTAGATTACCGTACGGTTATCATAGTTTTGATACCAGTAAACAATGAAAACCTTTGATATTGACTCAATTCATAATAAAACGTGAATTTCTCATAATCTACGCAGTGGATCGTTCTATCCTTGCATAGTTGTACTCAACAGCTCGAGTTGCGTTAGATTACCGTACGTTTATTGTAGGTTTCGTACAGTAAGCAAAGAAACCTTTGATATTGACTCAATTCATAATAAAACGTGAATTCTCTGAATAAACGCGGTGCATCGATCTAATCCTTGCGTAGTTGTACTCAACAGCTAGAGTTGCGTTAGATTACCGTACGGTTATCATAGTTTTGATACCAGTAAACAAAGAACACCTTTGAAATTGACTCAATTCATAATAAAACGTGAATTTCTCATAATCTACGCGGTGCATCGATCTAATCCTTGCATAGTTGTACTCAACAGCTTGAGTTGCGTTAGATTACCGTACGGTTATTATAGGTTTGATACCAGTAAACAAAGAAACCTTTGATTTGACTCAATTCATAATAAAACGTGAAATTCTCTGAATAAACGCGGTGCATCGATCTTATCGTTGCATAGTTGTAGTCAACAGCTTGAGTTGCGATAGATTACCTTACGGTTATTATAGTTTTGATACCAGTAAACAAAGAACACCTTTGATATTGACTCAATTCATAATAAAACGTGAATTTCTCATAATCTACGCAGTGGATCGTTATATCCTTGCATAGTTGTACTCAACAGCTCGAGTTGCGTTAGATTACCGTACGTTTATTGTAGGTTTGTACTAGTGAAAATGAAACACCTGATTTGACTAATTATAATAAAACGTGAAATTCTCTGAATAAACGCGGTGCATCGTTCTAATCCTTGCGTTGTTGTACTCAACGGCTAGAGTTGTGTTAGATTACCTTACGGTTACCATAGTTTTGATACCAGTAAACAAAGAACACCTTTGAAATTGACCTAATTCATAATAAAACGAGAATTTCTCATAATCTACGTGGTGCATCGATCTAATCCTTGCATAGTTGTACTCAACAGCTAGAGTTGCGTTAGATTACCGTTCGGTTATCATAGTTTTGATACCAGTAAACAAAGAACACCTTTGAAATTGACTCAACTCATAATAAAACGTGAAATTCTCTGAATAAACGCGGTGCATCGATCTAATCCTTGCGTAGTTGTACCCAACAGCTTGAGTTGCGTTAGATTACCGTACGGTTATCATAGTGTTGATAGCAGTAAACAAAGAACACCGTTGAAATTGACTCAACTCATAATAAAACGTGAATTTCTCATAATCTACGCAGTGGATCGTTCTATCCTTGCGAAGTTGTACTCAACAGCCAGAGTTGCGTTAGATTGCCGTACGGTTATCATGGTGTTGATACCAGTAAACAAAGAACACCGTTGAAATTGACTCAACTCATAATAAAACGTGAAATTCTCTGAATAAACGCGGTGCATCGATCTAATCCTTGCGTAGTTGTACCCAACAGCTTGAGTTGCGTTAGATTACCGTACGGTTATCATAGTGTTGATAGCAGTAAACAAAGAACACCGTTGAAATTGACTCAACTCATAATAAAACGTGAATTTCTCATAATCTACGCAGTGGATCGTTCTATCCTTGCATAGTTGTACTCAACAGCTCGAGTTGCGTTAGATTACCGTACGTTTAATAATAAATTCATAATAAAACGTGAATTTCTCATAATCTACGTGGTGCATCGATCTAATCGTTGCATAGTTGTACTCAACAGCTTGAGTTAAGTTAGATTGCCGTACGGTTATCATAGTGTTGATACCAGTAAACAAAGAACACCTTTCAAATTGACTCAACTCATAATAAAACGTGTAATTCTCTGAATAAACGCGGTGCAGCGATCTAATCGTTGCATAGTTGTACTCAACAGCTAGAGTTGCTTTAGATTGCCGTACGGTTATCATAGTTTTGATACCAGTAAACAAAGAACACCTTTGATATTGACTCAACTCATAATAAAACGTGAAATTCTCTGAATAAACGCGGTGCATCGATCTAATCGTTGCATAGTTGTACTCAACAGCTAGAGTTGCTTTAGATTGCCGTACGGTTATCATAGTTTTGATACCAGTAAACAAAGAACACCTTTGATATTGACTCAACTCATAATAAAACGTGAAATTCTCTGAATAAACGCGGTGCATCGTTCTAATCCTTGGGTAGTTGTACTGAACAGCTAGAGTTGCGTTAGATTGCCGTACGGTTATCATGGTGTTGATACCAGTAAACAAAGAACACCGTTGAAATTGACTCAACTCATAATAAAACGTGAAATTCTCTGAATAAACGCGGTGCATCGATCTAATCATTGCATAGTTGTACTCAACAGCTAGAGTTGCGTTAGATTACCGTACGGTTATCATAGTTTTGATACCAGTAAACAATGAAAACCTTTGATATTGACTTAATTCATAATAAAACGTGTATTTCTCATAATCTACGCGGTGCATCGATCTAATCCTTGCATAGTTGTACTCAACAGCTAGAGTTGCGTTAGATTACCGTACGGTTATCATAGTTTTGATACCAGTAAACAATGAAAACCTTTGATATTGACTCAATTCATAATAAAACGTGTATTTCTCATAATCTACGCAGTGGATCGTTCTATCCTTGCATAGTTGTACTCAACAGCTCGAGTTGCGTTAGATTACCGTACGTTTATTGTAGGTTTCGTACTAGTGAGCAATGAAACCAACTGATTTTGACTCAATTCATAATAAAACGTGAAATTCTCAGAATAAACGCGGTGCATCGTTCTAATCCTTGCGTTGTTGTACTCAACGGCTAGAGTTGCGTTAGATTACCTTACGGTTACCATAGTTTTGATACCAGTAAACAATGAACACCTTTGATATTGACTCAATTCATAATAAAACGTGAATTTCTCATAATCTACGTGGTGCATCGATATAATAGTTGCATAGTTGTACTCAACAGCTTGACTTGCGTTAGATTACCGTACGGTTTATTATAGTTTTGATACCAGTAAACAAAGAACACCTTTCAAATTGACTCAACTCATAATAAACTGAAATTCTGAATACCAGTTAACAAAGAACACTTTGAAATTGACTCAATTCATAATAAAACGTGAAATTCTCTGAATAAACGCGGTGCATCGTTGTAATCCTTGGGTAGTTGTACTCAACAGCTAGAGTTGCGTTAGATTACCGTACGGTTATCATAGTTTTGATACCAGTAAAGAAAGAACACCTTTGATATTGACTCAACTCATAATAAAACGTGAAATTCTCTGAATAAACGCGGTGCATCGATCTAATCGTTGCATAGTTGTACTCAACAGCTAGAGTAGCGTTAGATTACCGTACGTTTATTATAGGTTTCGTACTAGTGAACAATGAAACCACCTGATTTTGACTCAATTTATAATAAAACGTGAATTTCTCATAATCTACGTGGTGCATCGATCTAATCGTTGCATAGTTGTACTCAGCAGCTTGAGTTGCGTTAGATTGCCGTACGGTTATCATAGTGTTGATACCAGTAAACAAAGAACACCTTTGAAATTAACTCAATTCATAATAAAATATGAATTTCTCATAATCTACGGAGTGGATCGATACGACCCTTGTATAGTTGTACTCAACAGCTAGAGTTGCGTTAGATTACCGTACGGTTATTATAGTGTTGATACCAGTAAACAAAGAACACCTTTCAAATTGACTCAACTCATAATAAAACGTGAAATTCTCTGAATAAACGCGGTGCAGCGATCTAATCGTTGCATAGTTGTACTCAACAGCTAGAGTTGCTTTAGATTGCCGTACGGTTATCATAGTTTTGATACCAGTAAACAAAGAACACCTTTGATATTGACTCAACTCATAATAAAACGTGAAATTCTCTGAATAAACGCGGTGCATCGATCTAATCCTTGCGTAGTTGTACCCAACAGCCAGAGTTGCGTTAGATTGCCGTACGGTTATCATAGGTTTCGTACTAATGAACAATGAAACCACCTGATTTTGACTCAATTTATAATAAAACGTGAATTTCTCATAATCTACATGGTGCATCGATCTAATCGTTGCATAGTTGTACTCAGCAGCTTGACTTGCGTTATATTACCGTACGGTTTATTATAGTTTTGATACCAGTAAACAAAGAACACCTTTCAAATTGACTCAACTCATAATAAAACGTGAAATTCTCTGAATACCAGTTAACAAAGAACACTTTGAAATTGACTCAATTCATAATAAAACGTGAAATTCTCTGAATAAACGTGGTGCATCGATCTTATCGTTGCATAGTTGTATTCAACAGCTTGAGTTGCGTTAGATTACCGTACGGTCATCATAGTTTTGATACCAGTAAACAAAGAACACCTTTGATATTGACTCAATTCATAATAAAACGTGAAATTCTCTGAATAAACGCGGTGCATCGTTCTAATCCTTGGGTAGTTGTACTCAACAGCTAGAGTTGCGTTAGATTGCCGTACGGTTATCATAGTGTTGATACCAGTAAACAAAGAACACCTTTGATATTGACTCAACTCATAATAAAACGTGAAATTCTCTGAATAAACGCGGTGCATCGATCTAATCGTTGCATAGTTGTACTCAACAGCTAGAGTTGCATTAGATTACCGTACGGTTATTATAGGTTTCGTACTAGTGAGCAATGAAACCAACTGATTTTGACTCAATTCATAATAAAACGTCAAATTCTCTGAATAAACGCGGTGCAGCGATCTAATCGTTGGGTAGTTGTACTCAACAGCTAGAGTTGCGTTAGATTGCCGTACGGTTATCATAGTGTTGATACCAGTAAACAAAGAACACCTTTCAAATTGACTCAACTCATAATAAAACGTGAAATTCTCTGAATAAACGCGGTGCAGCGATCTAATCGTTGCATAGTTGTACTCAACAGCTTGAGTTGCGTTAGATTACCTTACGGTTATTATAGTTTTGATACCAGTAAACAAAGAACACCTTTGAAATTGACTCAACTCATAATAAAACGTGAAATCATCTGAATAAACGCGGTGCATCGATCTAATCCTTGCGTAGTTGTACCCAACAGCTTGAGTTGCGTTAGATTACCGTACGGTTATCATAGTGTTGATAGCAGTAAACAAAGAACACCGTTGAAATTGACTCAACTCATAATAAAACGTGAATTTCTCATAATCTACGCAGTGGATCGTTCTATCCTTGCGTAGTTGTACTCAACAGCTAGAGTTGCGTTAGATTGCCGTACGGTTATCATGGTGTTGATACCAGTAAACAAAGAGCACCGTTGAAATTGACTCAACTCATAATAAAACGTGAAATTCTCTGAATAAACGCGGTGCATCGATCTAATCCTTGCGTAGTTGTACCCAACAGCTTGAGTTGCGTTAGATTACCGTACGGTTATCATAGTGTTGATACAGTAAACAAAGAACACCGTTGAAATTGACTCAACTCATAATAAAACGTGAATTTCTCATAATCTACGCAGTGGATCGTTCTATCCTTGCGTAGTTGTACTCAACAGCTAGAGTTGCGTTAGATTGCCGTACGGTTATCATGGTGTTGATACCAGTAAACAAAGAGCACCGTTGAAATTGACTCAACTCATAATAAAACGTGAAATCTCTGAATAAACGCGGTGCATCGATCTAATCCTTGCGTAGTTGTACCCAACAGCTTGAGTTGCGTTAGATTACCGTACGGTTATCATAGTTTTGATACCAGTAAACAAAGAACACGTTTGATATTGACTCAATTCAGTATAAAACGTGAATTTCTCATAATCTACGTGGTGCATCGATCTAATCGTTGCATAGTTGTACTCAACAGCTTGAGTTGCGTTAGATTACCTTACGGTTATTATAGTTTTGATACCAGTAAACAATGAAAACCTTTGATATTGACTCAATTCATAATAAAACGTGAATTTCTCATAATCTACGTGATGCATCGATCTAATCGTTGCATAGTTGTACTCAACAGCTTGAGTTGCGTTAGATTACCTTACGGTTATTATAGTTTTGATACCAGTAAACAAAGAACACCGTTGAAATTGACTCAACTCATAATAAAACGTGAAATTCTCTGAATAAACGCGGTGCATCGATCTAATCGTTGCATAGTTGTACTCAACAGCTTGAGCTTAGTTAGATTACCGTACGGTTATCATAGTGTTGATAGCAGTAAACAAAGAACACCGTTGAAATTGACTCAACTCATAATAAAACGTGAATTTCTCATAATCTACGCAGTGGATCGTTCTATCCTTGCGTAGTTGTACTCAACAGCTAGAGTTGCATTAGATTGCCGTACGGTTATCATGGTGTTGATACCAGTAAACAAAGAGCACCGTTGAAATTCACTCAACTCATAATAAAACGTGAAATTCTCTGAAAAAACGCGGTGCATCGATCTAATCCTTGCGTAGTTGTACTCAACAGCTTGAGTTGCGTTAGATTACCGTACGGTTATCATAGTTTTGATACCAGTAAACAAAGAACACCGTTGAAATTGACTCAACTCATAATAAAACGTGAAATTCTCTGAATAAACGCGGTGCATCGATCTAATCGTTGCATAGTTGTACTCAACAGCTAGAGTTGCGTTAGATTACCGTACGGTTATCATAGTTTTGATACCAGTAAACAATGAAAACCTTTGATATTGACTCAATTCATAATAAAACGTGAATTTCTCATAATCTACGTGGTGCATCGATCTAATCGTTGCATAGTTGTACTCAACAGCTTGAGTTGCGTTAGATTACCTTACGGTTATTATAGTTTTGATACCAGTAAACAAAGAACACCGTTGAAATTGACTCAACTCATAATAAAACGTGAAATTCTCTGAATAAACGCGGTGCATCGATCTAATCGTTGCATAGTTGTACTCAACAGCTTGAGCTAAGTTAGATTACCGTACGGTTATCATAGTGTTGATACCAGTAAACAAAGAACACCTTTGAAATTGACTCAACTCATAATAAAACGTGAAATTATCTGAATAAACGCGGTGCATCGATCTAATCCTTGCGTAGTTGTACCCAACAGCTTGAGTTGCGTTAGATTACCGTACGGTTATCATAGTGTTGATAGCAGTAAACAAAGAACACCGTTGAAATTGACTCAACTCATAATAAAACGTGAATTTCTCATAATCTACGCAGTGGATCGTTCTATCCTTGCGTAGTTGTACTCAACAGCTAGAGTTGCTTAGATTGCCGTACGGTTATCATGGTGTTGATACCAGTAAACAAAGACACCGTTGAAATTGACTCAACTCATAATAAAACGTGAAATTCTCTGAATAAACGCGGTGCATCGATCTAATCCTTGCGTAGTTGTACTCAACAGCTTGAGTTGCGTTAGATTACCGTACGGTTATCATAGTTTTGATACCAGTAAACAAAGAACACGTTTGATATTGACTCAATTCATAATAAAACGTGAATTTCTCATAATCTACGTGGTGCATCGATCTAATCGTTGCATAGTTGTACTCAACAGCTTGAGTTGCGTTAGATTACCTTACGGTTATTATAGTTTTGATACCAGTAAACAAAGAACACCGTTGAAATTGACTCAACTCATAATAAAACGTGAATTTCTCTGAATAAACGCGGTGCATCGATCTAATCGTTGCATAGTTGTACTCAACAGCTTGAGTTGCGTTAGATTACCTTACGGTTATTATAGTTTTGATACCAGTAAACAAAGAACACCTTTGAAATTGACTCAACTCATAATAAAACGTGAAATTCTCTGAATAAACGCGGTGCATCGATCTAATCCTTGCGTAGTTGTACCAACAGCTTGAGTTGCGTTAGATTACCGTACGGTTATCATAGTGTTGATACAGTAAACAAAGAACACCGTTGAAATTGACTCAACTCATAATAAAACGTGAATTTCTCATAATCTACGCAGTGGATCGTTCTATCCTTGCGTAGTTGTACTCAACAGCTAGAGTTGCGTTAGATTGCCGTACGGTTATCATGGTGTTGATACCAGTAAACAAAGAGCACCGTTGAAATTGACTCAACTCATAATAAAACGTGAAATTCTCTGAATAAACGCGGTGCATCGATCTAATCCTTGCGTAGTTGTACCCAACAGCTTGAGTTGCGTTAGATTACCGTACGGTTATCATAGTGTTGATAGCAGTAAACAAAGAACACCGTTGAAATTGACTCAACTCATAATAAAACGTGAATTTCTCATAATCTACGCAGTGGATCGTTCTATCCTTGCATAGTTGTACTCAACAGCTAGAGTTGCGTTAGATTACCGTAATCATAGTTTTGATACCAGTAAACAATGAAAACCTTTGATATTGACTCAATTCATAATAAAACGTGAATTTCTCATAATCTACGTGGTGCATCGATCTAATCGTTGCATAGTTGTACTCAGCAGCTTGAGATGCGTTAGATTACCGTACGGTTATCATAGTTTTGATACCAGTAAACAAAGAACACCTTTGATATTGACTCAACTCATAATAAAACGTGAAATTCTCTGAATAAACGCGGTGCAGCGATCTAATCGTTGCATAGTTGTACTCAACAGCTAGAGTTGCATTAGATTACCGTACGGTTATTATAGGTTTCGTACTAGTGAGCAATGAAACCAACTGATTTTGACTCAATTCATAATAAAACGTCAAATTCTCTGAATAAACGCGGTGCATCGTTCTAATCCTTGGGTAGTTGTACTCAACAGCCAGAGTTGCGTTAGATTGCCGTACGGTTATCATAGGTTTCGTACTAATGAACAATGAAACCACCTGATTTTGACTCAATTTATAATAAAACGTGAATTTCTCATAATCTACGTGGTGCATCGATCTAATCGTTGCATAGTTGTACTCAGCAGCTTGACTTGCGTTATATTACCGTACGGTTTATTATAGTTTTGATACCAGTAAACAAAGAACACCTTTCAAATTGACTCAACTCATAATAAAACGTGAAATTCTCTGAATACCAGTTAACAAAGAACACTTTGAAATTGACTCAATTCATAATAAAACGTGAAATTCTCTGAATAAACGTGGTGCATCGATCTATCGTTGCATAGTTGTATTCAACAGCTTGAGTTGCGTTAGATTACCGTACGGTCATCATAGTTTTGATACCAGTAAACAAAGAACACCTTTGATATTGACTCAATTTATAATAAAACGTGAAATTCTCTGAATAAACGCGGTGCATCGTTCTAATCCTTGGTAGTTGTACTCAACAGCTAGAGTTGCGTTAGATTGCCGTACGGTTATCATAGTGTTGATACCAGTAAACAAAGAACACCTTTTAAATTGACTCAACTCATAATAAAACGTGAAATTCTCTGAATAAACGCGGTGCATCGATCTAATCGTTGCATAGTTGTACTCAACAGCTAGAGTTGCATTAGATTACCGTACGGTTATTATAGGTTTCGTACTAGTGAGCAATGAACAACTGATTTTGACTCAATTCATAATAAAACGTAAATTCTCTGAATAAACGCGGTGCAGCGATCTAATCGTTGGTAGTTGTACTCAACAGCTAGAGTTGCGTTAGATTGCCGTACGGTTATCATAGTGTTGATACCAGTAAACAAAGAACACCTTTAAATTGACTCAACTCATAATAAAACGTGAAATTCTCTGAATAAACGCGGTGCAGCGATCTAATCGTTGCATAGTTGTACTCAACAGCTAGAGTTGCTTAGATTGCCGTACGGTTATCATAGTGTTGATACCAGTAAACAAAGAACACCTTTCAAATTGACTCAACTCATAATAAAACGTGAAATTCTCTGAATAAACGCGGTGCAGCGATCTAATCGTTGCATAGTTGTACTCAACAGCTAGAGTTGCTTTAGATTGCCGTACGGTTATCATAGTTTTGATACCAGTAAACAAAGAACACCTTTGATATTGACTCAACTCATAATAAAACGTGAAATTCTCTGAATAAACGCGGTGCATCGATCTAATCGTTGCATAGTTGTACTCAACAGCTAGAGTTGCTTTAGATTGCCGTACGGTTATCATAGTTTTGATACCAGTAAACAAAGAACACCTTTGATATTGACTCAACTCATAATAAAACGTGAAATTCTCTGAATAAACGCGGTGCATCGTTCTAATCCTTGGTAGTTGTACTGAACAGCTAGAGTTGCGTTAGATTGCCGTACGGTTATCATAGTGTTGATACCAGTAAACAAAGAACACCTTTTAAATTGACTCAACTCATAATAAAACGTGAAATTCTCTGAATAAACGCGGTGCATCGATCTAATCGTTGCATAGTTGTACTCAACAGCTAGAGTTGCGTTAGATTACCGTACGGTTATCATAGTTTTGATACCAGTAAACAAAGAACACCTTTGATATTGACTCAATTCATAATAAAACGTGAATTTCTCATAATCTACGTGGTGCATCGATATAATAGTTGCATAGTTGTACTCAACAGCTTGACTTGCGTTAGATTACCGTACGGTTTATTATAGTTTTGATACCAGTAAACAAAGAACACCTTTCAAATTGACTCAACTCATAATAAAACGTGAAATTCTCTGAATACCAGTTAACAAAGAACACTTTGAAATTGACTCAATTCATAATAAAACGTGAAATTCTCTGAATAAACGCGGTGCATCGTTGTAATCCTTGGGTAGTTGTACTCAACAGCTAGAGTTGCGTTAGATTACCGTACGGTTATCATAGTTTTGATACCAGTAAACAAAGAACACCTTTGATATTGACTCAACTCATAATAAAACGTGAAATTCTCTGAATAAACGCGGTGCATCGATCTAATCGTTGCATAGTTGTACTCAACAGCTAGAGTAGCGTTAGATTACCGTACGTTTATTATAGGTTTCGTACTAGTGAACAATGAAACCACCTGATTTTGACTCAATTTATAATAAAACGTGAATTTCTCATAATCTACGTGGTGCATCGATCTAAACGTTGCATAGTTGTACTCAGCAGCTTGAGTTGCGTTAGATTGCCGTACGGTTATCATAGTGTTGATACCAGTAAACAAAGAACACCTTTGAAATTAACTCAATTCATAATAAAATATGAATTTCTCATAATCTACGGAGTGGATCGATACGACCCTTGTATAGTTGTACTCAACAGCTCGAGTTGCGTTAAATTACCGTACGGTTATCATAGTTTTGATACCAGTAAACAAAGTACACCTTTGATATTGACTCAACTCATAATAAAACGTGAAATTCTCTGAATAAACGCGGTGCATCGATCTAATCGTTGCATAGTTGTACTCAACAGCTAGAGTAGCGTTAGATTACCGTACGTTTATTATAGGTTTCGTACTAGTGAACAATGAAACCACCTGATTTTGACTCAATTTATAATAAAACGTGAATTTCTCATAATCTACGTGGTGCATCGATCTAATCGTTGCATAGTTGTACTCAGCAGCTTGACTTGCGTTATATTACCGTACGGTTTATTATAGTTTTGATACCAGTAAACAAAGAACACCTTTCAAATTGACTCAACTCATAATAAAACGTGAAATTCTCTGAATACCAGTTAACAAAGAACACTTTGAAATTGACTCAATTCATAATAAAACGTGAAATTCTCTGAATAAACGTGGTGCATCGATCTTATCGTTGCATAGTTGTATTCAACAGCTTGAGTTGCGTTAGATTACCGTACGGTCATCATAGTTTTGATACCAGTAAACAAAGAACACCTTTGATATTGACTCAATTCATAATAAAACGTGAAATTCTCTGAATAAACGCGGTGCATCGTTCTAATCCTTGGGTAGTTGTACTCAACAGCTAGAGTTGCGTTAGATTGCCGTACGGTTATCATAGTGTTGATACCAGTAAACAAAGAACACCTTTGATATTGACTCAACTCATAATAAAACGTGAAATTCTCTGAATAAACGCGGTGCATCGATCTAATCGTTGCATAGTTGTACTCAACAGCTAGAGTTGCATTAGATTACCGTACGGTTATTATAGGTTTCGTACTAGTGAGCAATGAAACCAACTGATTTTGACTCAATTCATAATAAAACGTCAAATTCTCTGAATAAACGCGGTGCAGCGATCTAATCGTTGGGTAGTTGTACTCAACAGCTAGAGTTGCGTTAGATTGCCGTACGGTTATCATAGTGTTGATACCAGTAAACAAAGAACACCTTTCAAATTGACTCAACTCATAATAAAACGTGAAATTCTCTGAATAAACGCGGTGCAGCGATCTAATCGTTGCATAGTTGTACTCAACAGCTAGAGTTGCTTTAGATTGCCGTACGGTTATCATAGTGTTGATACCAGTAAACAAAGAACACCTTTCAAATTGACTCAACTCATAATAAAACGTGAAATTCTCTGAATAAACGCGGTGCAGCGATCTAATCGTTGCATAGTTGTACTCAACAGCTAGAGTTGCTTTAGATTGCCGTACGGTTATCATAGTTTTGATACCAGTAAACAAAGAACACCTTTGATATTGACTCAACTCATAATAAAACGTGAAATTCTCTGAATAAACGCGGTGCATCGATCTAATCGTTGCATAGTTGTACTCAACAGCTAGAGTTGCTTTAGATTGCCGTACGGTTATCATAGTTTTGATACCAGTAAACAAAGAACACCTTTGATATTGACTCAACTCATAATAAAACGTGAAATTCTCTGAATAAACGCGGTGCATCGTTCTAATCCTTGGGTAGTTGTACTGAACAGCTAGAGTTGCGTTAGATTGCCGTACGGTTATCATAGTGTTGATACCAGTAAACAAAGAACACCTTTTAAATTGACTCAACTCATAATAAAACGTGAAATTCTCTGAATAAACGCGGTGCATCGATCTAATCGTTGCATAGTTGTACTCAACAGCTAGAGTTGCGTTAGATTACCGTACGGTTATCATAGTTTTGATACCAGTAAACAAAGAACACCTTTGATATTGACTCAATTCATAATAAAACGTGAATTTCTCATAATCTACGTGGTGCATCGATATAATAGTTGCATAGTTGTACTCAACAGCTTGACTTGCGTTAGATTACCGTACGGTTTATTATAGTTTTGATACCAGTAAACAAAGAACACCTTTCAAATTGACTCAACTCATAATAAAACGTGAAATTCTCTGAATACCAGTTAACAAAGAACACTTTGAAATTGACTCAATTCATAATAAAACGTGAAATTCTCTGAATAAACGCGGTGCATCGTTGTAATCCTTGGGTAGTTGTACTCAACAGCTAGAGTTGCGTTAGATTACCGTACGGTTATCATAGTTTTGATACCAGTAAACAAAGAACACCTTTGATATTGACTCAACTCATAATAAAACGTGAAATTCTCTGAATAAACGCGGTGCATCGATCTAATCGTTGCATAGTTGTACTCAACAGCTAGAGTAGCGTTAGATTACCGTACGTTTATTATAGGTTTCGTACTAGTGAACAATGAAACCACCTGATTTTGACTCAATTTATAATAAAACGTGAATTTCTCATAATCTACGTGGTGCATCGATCTAAACGTTGCATAGTTGTACTCAGCAGCTTGAGTTGCGTTAGATTGCCGTACGGTTATCATAGTGTTGATACCAGTAAACAAAGAACACCTTTGAAATTAACTCAATTCATAATAAAATATGAATTTCTCATAATCTACGGAGTGGATCGATACGACCCTTGTATAGTTGTACTCAACAGCTCGAGTTGCGTTAAATTACCGTACGGTTATTACAGGTTTCGTACTAGTGAGCAGTGAAACCAACTGATTTTGACTCAATTCATAATAAAACGTGAAATTCTCTGAATAAACGCGGTGCATCGATCTAATCGTTGCATAGTTGTACTCAACAGCTTGAGTTGCGTTAGATTACCGTACGGTTATCATAGTTTTGATACCAGTAAACAAAGTACACCTTTGATATTGACTCAACTCATAATAAAACGTGAAATTCTCTGAATAAACGCGGTGCATCGATCTAATCGTTGCATAGTTGTACTCAACAGCTAGAGTAGCGTTAGATTACCGTACGTTTATTATAGGTTTCGTACTAGTGAACAATGAAACCACCTGATTTTGACTCAATTTATAATAAAACGTGAATTTCTCATAATCTACGTGGTGCATCGATCTAATCGTTGCATAGTTGTACTCAGCAGCTTGAGTTGCGTTAGATTGCCGTACGGTTATCATAGTGTTGATACCAGTAAACAAAGAACACCTTTGAAATTAACTCAATTCATAATAAAATATGAATTTCTCATAATCTACGGAGTGGATCGATACGACCCTTGTATAGTTGTACTCAACAGCTAGAGTTGCGTTAGATTACCGTACGGTTATTATAGTGTTGATACCAGTAAACAAAGAACACCTTTCAAATTGACTCAACTCATAATAAAACGTGAAATTCTCTGAATAAACGCGGTGCAGCGATCTAATCGTTGCATAGTTGTACTCAACAGCTAGAGTTGCTTTAGATTGCCGTACGGTTATCATAGTTTTGATACCAGTAAACAAAGAACACCTTTGATATTGACTCAACTCATAATAAAACGTGAAATTCTCTGAATAAACGCGGTGCATCGATCTAATCGTTGCATAGTTGTACTCAACAGCTAGAGTTGCTTTAGATTGCCGTACGGTTATCATAGTTTTGATACCAGTAAACAAAGAACACCTTTGATATTGACTCAACTCATAATAAAACGTGAAATTCTCTGAATAAACGCGGTGCAGCGATCTAATCGTTGCATAGTTGTACTCAACAGCTAGAGTTGCATTAGATTACCGTACGGTTATTATAGGTTTCGTACTAGTGAGCAATGAAACCAACTGATTTTGACTCAATTCATAATAAAACGTAAATTCTCTGAATAAACGCGGTGCATCGTTCTAATCCTTGGTAGTTGTACTCAACAGCCAGAGTTGCGTTAGATTGCCGTACGGTTATCATAGGTTTCGTACTAATGAACAATGAAACCACCTGATTTTGACTCAATTTATAATAAAACGTGAATTTCTCATAATCTACGTGGTGCATCGATCTAATCGTTGCATAGTTGTACTCAGCAGCTTGATTGCGTTAGATTACCGTACGGTTATTATAGTTTTGATACCAGTAAACAAAGAACACCTTTCAAATTGACTCAACTCATAATAAAACGTGAAATTCTCTGAATACCAGTTAACAAAGAACACTTTGAAATTGACTCAATTCATAATAAAACGTGAAATTCTCTGAATAAACGTGGTGCATCGATCTTATCGTTGCATAGTTGTATTCAACAGCTGAGTTGCGTTAGATTACCGTACGGTCATCATAGTTTTGATACCAGTAAACAAAGAACACCTTTGATATTGACTCAATTCATAATAAAACGTGAAATTCTCTGAATAAACGCGGTGCATCGTTCTAATCCTTGGTAGTTGTACTCAACAGCTAGAGTTGCGTTAGATTGCCGTACGGTTATCATAGTGTTGATACCAGTAAACAAAGAACACCTTTGATATTGACTCAACTCATAATAAAACGTGAAATTCTCTGAATAAACGCGGTGCATCGATCTAATCGTTGCATAGTTGTACTCAACAGCTAGAGTTGCATTAGATTACCGTACGGTTATTATAGGTTTCGTACTAGTGAGCAATGAAACCAACTGATTTTGACTCAATTCATAATAAAACGTCAAATTCTCTGAATAAACGCGGTGCAGCGATCTAATCGTTGGGTAGTTGTACTCAACAGCTAGAGTTGCGTTAGATTGCCGTACGGTTATCATAGTGTTGATACCAGTAAACAAAGAACACCTTTCAAATTGACTCAACTCATAATAAAACGTGAAATTCTCTGAATAAACGCGGTGCAGCGATCTAATCGTTGCATAGTTGTACTCAACAGCTAGAGTTGCTTTAGATTGCCGTACGGTTATCATAGTTTTGATACCAGTAAACAAAGAACACCTTTGATATTGACTCAACTCATAATAAAACGTGAAATTCTCTGAATAAACGCGGTGCATCGTTCTAATCCTTGGGTAGTTGTACTCAACAGCTAGAGTTGCGTTAGATTGCCGTACGGTTATCATAGTGTTGATACCAGTAAACAAAGAACACCTTTAAATTGACTCAACTCATAATAAAACGTGAAATTCTCTGAATAAACGCGGTGCATCGATCTAATCGTTGCATAGTTGTACTCAACAGCTAGAGTTGCTTAGATTACCGTACGGTTATTATAGGTTTCGTACTAGTGAGCAATGAAACCAACTGATTTTGACTCAATTCATAATAAAACGTAAATTCTCTGAATAAACGCGGTGCAGCGATCTAATCGTTGGTAGTTGTACTCAACAGCTAGAGTTGCGTTAGATTGCCGTACGGTTATCATAGTGTTGATACCAGTAAACAAAGAACACCTTTAAATTGACTCAACTCATAATAAAACGTGAAATTCTCTGAATAAACGCGGTGCAGCGATCTAATCGTTGCATAGTTGTACTCAACAGCTAGAGTTGCTTAGATTGCCGTACGGTTATCATAGTTTTGATACCAGTAAACAAAGAACACCTTTGATATTGACTCAACTCATAATAAAACGTGAAATTCTCTGAATAAACGCGGTGCATCGTTCTAATCCTTGGGTAGTTGTACTGAACAGCTAGAGTTGCGTTAGATTGCCGTACGGTTATCATAGTGTTGATACCAGTAAACAAAGAACACCTTTTAAATTGACTCAACTCATAATAAAACGTGAAATTCTCTGAATAAACGCGGTGCATCGATCTAATCGTTGCATAGTTGTACTCAACAGCTAGAGTTGCGTTAGATTACCGTACGGTTATCATAGTTTTGATACCAGTAAACAAAGAACACCTTTGATATTGACTCAATTCATAATAAAACGTGAAATTCTCTGAATAAACGCGGTGCATCGATCTAATCGTTGCATAGTTGTACTCAACAGCTAGAGTTGCGTTAGATTACCGTACGTTTATTATAGGTTTCGTACTAGTGAACAATGAAACCACCTGATTTTGACTCAATTTATAATAAAACGTGAATTTCTCATAATCTACGTGGTGCATCGATCTAATCGTTGCATAGTTGTACTCAGCAGCTTGAGTTGCGTTAGATTGCCGTACGGTTATCATAGTGTTGATACCAGTAAACAAAGAACACCTTTGAAATTAACTCAATTCATAATAAAATATGAATTTCTCATAATCTACGGAGTGGATCGATACGACCCTTGTATAGTTGTACTCAACAGCTCGAGTTGCGTTAAATTACCGTACGGTTATTACAGGTTTCGTACTAGTGAGCAGTGAAACCAACTGATTTTGACTCAATTCATAATAAAACGTGAAATTCTCTGAATAAACGCGGTGCATCGATCTAATCGTTGCATAGTTGTACTCAACAGCTTGAGTTGCGTTAGATTACCGTACGGTTATCATAGTTTTGATACCAGTAAACAAAGTACACCTTTGATATTGACTCAACTCATAATAAAACGGGAAATTCTCTGAATAAACGCGGTGCATCGATCTAATCGTTGCATAGTTGTACTCAACAGCTTGAGTTGCTTTAGATTGCCGTACGGTTATCATAGTTTTGATACCAGTAAACAAAGAACACCTTTGATTATTGACTCAATTCATAATAAAACGTGAAATTCTCTGAATAAACGCGGTGCATCGATCTAATCGTTGCATAGTTGTACTCAACAGCTAGAGCTGCGTTAGATTACCGTACGTTTATTATAGGTTTCGTACTAGTGAACAATGAAACCACCTGATTTTGACTCAACTCATAATAAAACGTGAAATTCTCTGAATAAACGCGGTGCATCGATCTAATCGTTGCATAGTTGTACTCAACAGCTAGAGTTGCGTTAGATTACCGTACGTTTATTATAGCTTTCGTACTAGTGAACAATGAAACCACCTGATTTTGATTCAATTTATAACAAAACGTGAATTGCTCATAATCTACGTGGTGCATCGATCTAATCGTTGCATAGTTGTACTCAGCAGCTTGAGTTGCGTTAGATTGCCGTACGGTTATCATAGTGTTGATACCAGTAAACAAAGAACACCTTTGAAATTAACTCAATTCATAATAAAATATGAATTTCTCATAATCTACGGAGTGGATCGATACGACCCTTGTATATTCATAATAAAACGTGAAATTCTCTGAATAAACGCGGTACATCGTTCTAATCCTTGGGTAGTTGTACTCAACAGCTAGAGTTGCGTTAGATTGCCGTACGGTTATCATAGTTTTGATACCAGTAAACAAAGAAAACCTTTGAAATTGACTCAATTCATAATAAAACGTGAAATTCTCTGAATAAACGCGGTGCATCGATCTAATCGTTGCATAGTTGTACTCAACAGCTAGAGTTGCGTTAGATTACCGTACGTTTATTATAGCTTTCGTACTAGTGAACAATGAAACCACCTGATTTTGATTCAATTTATAACAAAACGTGAATTGCTCATAATCTACGCGGTGCAGCGATCTAATCGTTGCATAGTTGTACTCAACAGCTAGAGTTGCATTAGATTACCGTACGGTTATTATAGGTTTCGTACTAGTGAGCAATGAAACCAACTGATTTTGACTCAATTCATAATAAAACGTCAAATTCTCTGAATAAACGCGGTGCATCGTTCTAATCCTTGGGTAGTTGTACTCAACAGCCAGAGTTGCGTTAGATTGCCGTACGGTTATCATAGGTTTCGTACTAATGAACAATGAAACCACCTGATTTTGACTCAATTTATAATAAAACGTGAATTTCTCATAATCTACGTGGTGCATCGATCTAATCGTTGCATAGTTGTACTCAGCAGCTTGACTTGCGTTATATTACCGTACGGTTTATTATAGTTTTGATACCAGTAAACATAGAACACCTTTCAAATTGACTCAACTCATAATAAAACGTGAAATTCTCTGAATACCAGTTAACAAAGAACACTTTGAAATTGACTCAATTCATAATAAAACGTGAAATTCTCTGAATAAACGTGGTGCATCGATCTTATCGTTGCATAGTTGTATTCAACAGCTTGAGTTGCGTTAGATTACCGTACGGTCATCATAGTTTTGATACCAGTAAACAAAGAACACCTTTGATATTGACTCAATTCATAATAAAACGTGAAATTCTCTGAATAAACGCGGTGCATCGTTCTAATCCTTGGGTAGTTGTACTCAACAGCTAGAGTTGCGTTAGATTGCCGTACGGTTATCATAGTGTTGATACCAGTAAACAAAGAACACCTTTGATATTGACTCAACTCATAATAAAACGTGAAATTCTCTGAATAAACGCGGTGCATCGATCTAATCGTTGCATAGTTGTACTCAACAGCTAGAGTTGCATTAGATTACCGTACGGTTATTATAGGTTTCGTACTAGTGAGCAATGAAACCAACTGATTTTGACTCAATTCATAATAAAACGTCAAATTCTCTGAATAAACGCGGTGCAGCGATCTAATCGTTGGGTAGTTGTACTCAACAGCTAGAGTTGCGTTAGATTGCCGTACGGTTATCATAGTGTTGATACCAGTAAACAAAGAACACCTTTCAAATTGACTCAACTCATAATAAAACGTGAAATTCTCTGAATAAACGCGGTGCAGCGATCTAATCGTTGCATAGTTGTACTCAACAGCTAGAGTTGCTTTAGATTGCCGTACGGTTATCATAGTTTTGATACCAGTAAACAAAGAACACCTTTGATATTGACTCAACTCATAATAAAACGTGAAATTCTCTGAATAAACGCGGTGCATCGATCTAATCGTTGCATAGTTGTACTCAACAGCTAGAGTTGCTTTAGATTGCCGTACGGTTATCATAGTTTTGATACCAGTAAACAAAGAACACCTTTGATATTGACTCAACTCATAATAAAACGTGAAATTCTCTGAATAAACGCGGGGCATCGTTCTAATCCTTGGGTAGTTGTACTGAACAGCTAGAGTTGCGTTAGATTGCCGTACGGTTATCATAGTGTTGATACCAGTAAACAAAGAACACCTTTTAAATTGACTCAACTCATAATAAAACGTGAAATTCTCTGAATAAACGCGGTGCATCGATCTAATCGTTGCATAGTTGTACTCAACAGCTAGAGTTGCGTTAGATTACCGTACGGTTATCATAGTTTTGATACCAGTAAACAAAGAACACCTTTGATATTGACTCAATTCATAATAAAACGTGAATTTCTCATAATCTACGTGGTGCATCGATATAATAGTTGCATAGTTGTACTCAACAGCTTGACTTGCGTTAGATTACCGTACGGTTTATTATAGTTTTGATACCAGTAAACAAAGAACACCTTTCAAATTGACTCAACTCATAATAAAACGTGAAATTCTCTGAATACCAGTTAACAAAGAACACTTTGAAATTGACTCAATTCATAATAAAACGTGAAATTCTCTGAATAAACGCGGTGCATCGTTGTAATCCTTGGGTAGTTGTACTCAACAGCTAGAGTTGCGTTAGATTACCGTACGGTTATCATAGTTTTGATACCAGTAAACAAAGAACACCTTTGATATTGACTCAACTCATAATAAAACGTGAAATTCTCTGAATAAACGCGGTGCATCGATCTAATCGTTGCATAGTTGTACTCAACAGCTAGAGTAGCGTTAGATTACCGTACGTTTATTATAGGTTTCGTACTAGTGAACAATGAAACCACCTGATTTTGACTCAATTTATAATAAAACGTGAATTTCTCATAATCTACGTGGTGCATCGATCTAAACGTTGCATAGTTGTACTCAGCAGCTTGAGTTGCGTTAGATTGCCGTACGGTTATCATAGTGTTGATACCAGTAAACAAAGAACACCTTTGAAATTAACTCAATTCATAATAAAATATGAATTTCTCATAATCTACGGAGTGGATCGATACGACCCTTGTATAGTTGTACTCAACAGCTCGAGTTGCGTTAAATTACCGTACGGTTATTACAGGTTTCGTACTAGTGAGCAGTGAAACCAACTGATTTTGACTCAATTCATAATAAAACGTGAAATTCTCTGAATAAACGCGGTGCATCGATCTAATCGTTGCATAGTTGTACTCAACAGCTTGAGTTGCGTTAGATTACCGTACGGTTATCATAGTTTTGATACCAGTAAACAAAGTACACCTTTGATATTGACTCAACTCATAATAAAACGGGAAATTCTCTGAATAAACGCGGTGCATCGATCTAATCGTTGCATAGTTGTACTCAACAGCTAGAGTTGCGTTAGATTGCCGTACGGTTATCATAGTTTTGATACCAGTAAACAAAGAAAACCTTTGAAATTGACTCAATTCATAATAAAACGTGAAATTCTCTGAATAAACGCGGTGCATCGATCTAATCGTTGCATAGTTGTACTCAACAGCTAGAGTTGCGTTAGATTACCGTACGGTTATTATAGGTTTCGACTAGTGAGCAATGAAACCAACTGATTTTGACTCAATTCATAATAAAACGTCAAATTCTCTGAATAAACGCGGTGCATCGTTGTAATCCTTGGGTAGTTGTACTCAACAGGTAGAGTTGCGTTAGATTGCCGTACGGTTATCATAGTGTTGATACCAGTAAACAAAGAACACCTTTCAAATTGACTCAACTCATAATAAAACGTGAAATTCTCTGAATAAACGCGGTGCAGCGATCTAATCGTTGGGTAGTTGTACTCAACAGCTAGAGTTGCGTTAGATTGCCGTACGGTTATCATAGTGTTGATACCAGTAAACAAAGAACACCTTTCAAATTGACTCAACTCATAATAAAACGTGAAATTCTCTGAATAAACGCGGTGCAGCGATCTAATCGTTGGGTAGTTGTACTCAACAGCTAGAGTTGCGTTAGATTGCCGTACGGTTATCATAGTGTTGATACCAGTAAACAAAGAACACCTTTCAAATTGACTCAACTCATAATAAAACGTGAAATTCTCTGAATAAACGCGGTGCAGCGATCTAATCGTTGCATAGTTGTACTCAACAGCTAGAGTTGCGTTAGATTACCGTACGGTTATTATAGGTTTCGTACTAGTGAGCAATGAAACCAACTGATTTTGACTCAATTCATAATAAAACGTCAAATTCTCTGAATAAACGCGGGTGCATCGTTCTAATCCTTGGGTAGTTGTACTGAACAGCTAGAGTTGCGTTAGATTGCCGTACGGTTATCATAGTGTTGATACCAGTAAACAAAGAACACCTTTTAAATTGACTCAACTCATAATAAAACGTGAAATTCTCTGTATAAACGCGGTGCATCGATCTAATCGTTGCATAGTTGTACTCAACAGCTAGAGTTGCGTTAGATTACCGTACGGTTATCATAGTTTTGATACCAGTAAACAAAGAACACCTTTGATATTGACTCAACTCATAATAAAACGTGAAATTCTCTGAATAAACGCGGTGCATCGATCTAATCGTTGCATAGTTGTACTCAACAGCTAGAGTTGCGTTAGATTACCGTACGTTTATTATAGGTTTCGTACTAGTGAACAATAAACCACCTGATTTGACTCAATTTATAATAAAACGTGAATTCTCATAATCTACGTGGTGCATCGATCTAATCGTTGCATAGTTGTACTCACAGCTTGAGTTGCGTTAGATTGCCGTACGGTTATCATAGTGTTGATACCAGTAAACAAAGAACACCTTTGATATTGACTCAACTCATAATAAAACGTGAAATTCTCTGAATAAACGCGGTGCATCGATCTAATCGTTGCATAGTTGTACTCAACAGCTTGAGTTGCGTTAGATTACCGTACGGTTATCATAGTTTTGATACCAGTAAACAAAGTACACCTTTGATATTGACTCAACTCATAATAAAACGGAAATTCTCTGAATAAACGCGGTGCATCGATCTAATCCTTGCGTAGTTGTACCCAACAGCTTGAGTTGCGTTAGATTGCCGTACGTTTATTATAGGTTTCGTACTTGTGAGTAATGAAACTCACCGATTTTGTCTCAATTTATATTATTAAAACGTGAATTTCTCATAATCTATGTGGTGCATCGATCTAATCGTTGCATAATTGTACTCAGCCGCTTGAGTTGCGTTAGATTGCCGTACGGTTATCATAGTGTTGATACCAGTAAACAAAGAACACCTTTGATATTGACTCAATTCATAATAAAACGTCAAATTCTCTGAATAAACGCGGTGCATCGTTCTAATCCTTGGGTAGTTGTACTCAACAGCCAGAGTTGCGTTAGATTGCCGTACGGTTATCATAGGTTTCGTACTAATGAACAATGAAACCACCTGATTTTGACTCAATTTATAATAAAACGTGAATTTCTCATAATCTACGTGGTGCATCGATCTAATCGTTGCATAGTTGTACTCAGCAGCTTGACTTGCGTTATATTACCGTACGGTTATTATAGTTTTGATACCAGTAAACATAGAACACCTTTCAAATTGACTCAACTCATAATAAAACGTGAAATTCTCTGAATACCAGTTAACAAAGAACACTTTGAAATTGACTCAATTCATAATAAAACGTGAAATTCTCTGAATAAACGTGGTGCATCGATCTTATCGTTGCATAGTTGTATTCAACAGCTTGAGTTGCGTTAGATTACCGTACGGTCATCATAGTTTTGATACCAGTAAACAAAGAACACCTTTGATATTGACTCAATTCATAATAAAACGTGAAATTCTCTGAATAAACGCGGTGCATCGTTCTAATCCTTGGGTAGTTGTACTCAACAGCTAGAGTTGCGTTAGATTGCCGTACGGTTATCATAGTGTTGATACCAGTAAACAAAGAACACCTTTGATATTGACTCAACTCATAATAAAACGTGAAATTCTCTGAATAAACGCGGTGCATCGATCTAATCGTTGCATAGTTGTACTCAACAGCTAGAGTTGCATTAGATTACCGTACGGTTATTATAGGTTTCGTACTAGTGAGCAATGAAACCAACTGATTTTGACTCAATTCATAATAAAACGTCAAATTCTCTGAATAAACGCGGTGCAGCGATCTAATCGTTGGGTAGTTGTACTCAACAGCTAGAGTTGCGTTAGATTGCCGTACGGTTATCATAGTGTTGATACCAGTAAACAAAGAACACCTTTCAAATTGACTCAACTCATAATAAAACGTGAAATTCTCTGAATAAACGCGGTGCAGCGATCTAATCGTTGCATAGTTGTACTCAACAGCTAGAGTTGCTTTAGATTGCCGTACGGTTATCATAGTTTTGATACCAGTAAACAAAGAACACCTTTGATATTGACTCAACTCATAATAAAACGTGAAATTCTCTGAATAAACGCGGTGCATCGATCTAATCGTTGCATAGTTGTACTCAACAGCTAGAGTTGCTTTAGATTGCCGTACGGTTATCATAGTTTGATACCAGTAAACAAAGAACACCTTTGATATTGACTCAACTCATAATAAAACGTGAAATTCTCTGAATAAACGCGGGGCATCGTTCTAATCCTTGGGTAGTTGTACTGAACAGCTAGAGTTGCGTTAGATTGCCGTACGGTTATCATAGTGTTGATACCAGTAAACAAAGAACACCTTTTAAATTGACTCAACTCATAATAAAACGTGAAATTCTCTGAATAAACGCGGTGCATCGATCTAATCGTTGCATAGTTGTACTCAACAGCTAGAGTTGCGTTAGATTACCGTACGGTTATCATAGTTTTGATACCAGTAAACAAAGAACACCTTTGATATTGACTCAATTCATAATAAAACGTGAATTTCTCATAATCTACGTGGTGCATCGATATAATAGTTGCATAGTTGTACTCAACAGCTTGACTTGCGTTAGATTACCGTACGGTTTATTATAGTTTTGATACCAGTAAACAAAGAACACCTTTCAAATTGACTCAACTCATAATAAAACGTGAAATTCTCTGAATACCAGTTAACAAAGAACACTTTGAAATTGACTCAATCATAATAAAACGTGAAATTCTCTGAATAAACGCGGTGCATCGTGTAATCCTTGGTAGTTGTACTCAACAGCTAGAGTTGCGTTAGATTACCGTACGGTTATCATAGTTTTGATACCAGTAAACAAAGAACACCTTTGATATTGACTCAACTCATAATAAAACGTGAAATTCTCTGAATAAACGCGGTGCATCGATCTAATCGTTGCATAGTTGTACTCAACAGCTAGAGTAGCGTTAGATTACCGTACGTTTATTATAGGTTTCGTACTAGTGAACAATGAAACCACCTGATTTTGACTCAATTTATAATAAAACGTGAATTTCTCATAATCTACGTGGTGCATCGATCTAAACGTTGCATAGTTGTACTCAGCAGCTTGAGTTGCGTTAGATTGCCGTACGGTTATCATAGTGTTGATACCAGTAAACAAAGAACACCTTTGAAATTAACTCAATTCATAATAAAATATGAATTTCTCATAATCTACGGAGTGGATCGATACGACCCTTGTATAGTTGTACTCAACAGCTCGAGTTGCGTTAAATTACCGTACGGTTATTACAGGTTTCGTACTAGTGAGCAGTGAAACCAACTGATTTTGACTCAATTCATAATAAAACGTGAAATTCTCTGAATAAACGCGGTGCATCGATCTAATCGTTGCATAGTTGTACTCAACAGCTTGAGTTGCGTTAGATTACCGTACGGTTATCATAGTTTTGATACCAGTAAACAAAGTACACCTTTGATATTGACTCAACTCATAATAAAACGGGAAATTCTCTGAATAAACGCGGTGCATCGATCTAATCGTTGCATAGTTGTACTCAACAGCTTGAGTTGCTTTAGATTGCCGTACGGTTATCATAGTTTTGATACCAGTAAACAAAGAACACCTTTGATTATTGACTCAATTCATAATAAAACGTGAAATTCTCTGAATAAACGCGGTGCATCGATCTAATCGTTGCATAGTTGTACTCAACAGCTAGAGCTGCGTTAGATTACCGTACGTTTATTATAGGTTTCGTACTAGTGAACAATGAAACCACCTGATTTTGACTCAACTCATAATAAAACGTGAAATTCTCTGAATAAACGCGGTGCATCGATCTAATCGTTGCATAGTTGTACTCAACAGCTAGAGTTGCGTTAGATTACCGTACGTTTATTATAGCTTTCGTACTAGTGAACAATGAAACCACCTGATTTTGATTCAATTTATAACAAAACGTGAATTGCTCATAATCTACGTGGTGCATCGATCTAATCGTTGCATAGTTGTACTCAGCAGCTTGAGTTGCGTTAGATTGCCGTACGGTTATCATAGTGTTGATACCAGTAAACAAAGAAAACCTTTGAAATTGACTCAATTCATAATAAAACGTGAAATTCTCTGAATAAACGCGGTGCATCGATCTAATCGTTGCATAGTTGTACTCAACAGCTAGAGTTGCGTTAGATTACCGTACGGTTATTATAGGTTTCGACTAGTGAGCAATGAAACAACTGATTTTGACTCAATCATAATAAAACGTCAAATTCTCTGAATAAACGCGGTGCATCGTTGTAATCCTTGGGTAGTTGTACTCAACAGGTAGAGTTGCGTTAGATTGCCGTACGGTTATCATAGTGTTGATACCAGTAAACAAAGAACACCTTTCAAATTGACTCAACTCATAATAAAACGTGAAATTCTCTGAATAAACGCGGTGCAGCGATCTAATCGTTGGGTAGTTGTACTCAACAGCTAGAGTTGCGTTAGATTGCCGTACGGTTATCATAGTGTTGATACCAGTAAACAAAGAACACCTTTCAAATTGACTCAACTCATAATAAAACGTGAAATTCTCTGAATAAACGCGGTGCAGCGATCTAATCGCTTGGGTAGTTGTACTCAACAGCTAGAGTTGCGTTAGATTGCCGTACGGTTATCATAGTGTTGATACCAGTAAACAAAGAACACCTTTCAAATTGACTCAACTCATAATAAAACGTGAAATTCTCTGAATAAACGCGGTGCAGCGATCTAATCGTTGCATAGTTGTACTCAACAGCTAGAGTTGCGTTAGATTACCGTACGGTTATTATAGGTTTCGTACTAGTGAGCAATGAAACCAACTGATTTTGACTCAATTCATAATAAAACGTCAAATTCTCTGAATAAACGCGGGTGCATCGTTCTAATCCTTGGGTAGTTGTACTGAACAGCTAGAGTTGCGTTAGATTGCCGTACGGTTATCATAGTGTTGATACCAGTAAACAAAGAACACCTTTTAAATTGACTCAACTCATAATAAAACGTGAAATTCTCTGTATAAACGCGGTGCATCGATCTAATCGTTGCATAGTTGTACTCAACAGCTAGAGTTGCGTTAGATTACCGTACGGTTATCATAGTTTTGATACCAGTAAACAAAGAACACCTTTGATATTGACTCAACTCATAATAAAACGTGAAATTCTCTGAATAAACGCGGTGCATCGATCTAATCGTTGCATAGTTGTACTCAACAGCTAGAGTTGCGTTAGATTACCGTACGTTTATTATAGGTTTCGTACTAGTGAACAATGAAACCACCTGATTTTGACTCAATTTATAATAAAACGTGAATTTCTCATAATCTACGTGGTGCATCGATCTAATCGTTGCATAGTTGTACTCAGCAGCTTGAGTTGCGTTAGATTGCCGTACGGTTATCATAGTGTTGATACCAGTAAACAAAGAACACCTTTGATATTGACTCAACTCATAATAAAACGTGAAATTCTCTGAATAAACGCGGTGCATCGATCTAATCGTTGCATAGTTGTACTCAACAGCTTGAGTTGCGTTAGATTACCGTACGGTTATCATAGTTTTGATACCAGTAAACAAAGTACACCTTTGATATTGACTCAACTCATAATAAAACGGGAAATTCTCTGAATAAACGCGGTGCATCGATCTAATCCTTGCGTAGTTGTACCCAACAGCTTGAGTTGCGTTAGATTGCCGTACGTTTATTATAGGTTTCGTACTTGTGAGTAATGAAACTCACCGATTTTGTCTCAATTTATATTATTAAAACGTGAATTTCTCATAATCTATGTGGTGCATCGATCTAATCGTTGCATAGTTGTACTCAGCTGCTTGAGTTGCGTTAGATTACCGTACGGTTATCATAGTTTTGATACCAGTAAACAAAGAACACCGTTGAAATTGACTCAATTCAGTATAAAACGTGAATTTCTCATAATCTACGCGGTGCATCGATCTAATCCTTGCATAGTTGTACACAACAGCTAGAGTTGCGTTAGATTACCGTTCGGTTATCATAGTTTTGATACCTGTAAACAAAGAACACCTTTGAAATTGACTCAACTCATAATAAAACGTGAAATTCTCTGAATAAACGCGGTGCATCGATCTAATCCTTGCGTAGTTGTACTCAACAGCTTGAGTTGCGTTAGATTACCGTACGGTTATCATAGTTTTGATACCAGTAAACAATGAAAACCTTTGATATTGACTCAATTCATAATAAAACGTGAATTTCTCATAATCTACGCAGTGGATCGTTCTATCCTTGCATAGTTGTACTCAACAGCTCGAGTTGCGTTAGATTACCGTACGTTTAATAATAAATTCATAATAAAACGTGAATTTCTCATAATCTACGTGGTGCATCGATCTAATCGTTGCATAGTTGTACTCAACAGCTTGAGTTAAGTTAGATTACCGTACGGTTATCATAGTGTTGATACCAGTAAACAAAGAACACCTTTGAAATTGACTCAACTCATAATAAAACGTGAAATTCTCTGAATAAACGCGGTGCATCGATCTAATCGTTGCATAGTTGTACTCAACAGCTAGAGTTGCGTTAGATTACCGTACGGTTATCATAGTTTTGATACCAGTAAACAAAGAACACCTTTGATATTGACTCAATTCATAATAAAACGTGAAATTCTCTGAATAAACGCGGTGCATCGATCTAATCGTTGCATAGTTGTACTCAACAGCTTGAGTTGCGTTAGATTACCGTACGTTTATTATAGGTTTCGTACTAGTGAACAATGAAACCACCTGATTTTGACTCAATTTATAATAAAACGTGAATTTCTCATAATCTACGTTGTGCACCGATCTAATCCTTGGATAGTTGTACTCAACAGCTTGAGTTGCGTTAGATTACCGTACGGTCATCATAGTTTTGATACCAGTAAACAAAGAACACCTTTGATATTGACTCAATCATAATAAAACGTGAAAATTCTCTGATAAACGCGGTGCATCGATCTAATCGTTGCATAGTTGTAACTCAACAGCTTGAGTTGCGTTAGATTACCGTACGGTTATCATAGTTTTGATACCAGTAAACAAAGTAACACCTTTGATATTGACTCAACTCATAATAAACGGGAAATTCTCTGAATAAACGGGTGCATCGATCTAATCGTTGCATAGTTGTACTCAACAGCTTGAGTTGCTTTAGATGCCGTACGGTTATCATAGTTTTGATACCAGTAAACAAAGAACACCTTTGATATTGACTCAACTCATAATAAAACGTGAAATTCTCTGAATAAACGCGGTGCATCGATCTAATCGTTGCATAGTTGTACTCAACAGCTCGAGTTGCGTTAGATTACCGTACGTTTATTATAGGTTTCGTACTAGTGAACAATGAAACCACCTGATTTTGACTTAATTTATAATAAAACGTGAAATTCTCTGAATAAACGCGGTGCATCGTTCTAATCCTTGCGTTGTTGTACTCAACGGCTAGAGTTGTGTTAGTTTACCTTACGGTTACCATAGTTTTGATACCAGTAAACAAAGGACACCTTTGAAATTGACTCAACTCATAATAAAACGTGAAATTCTCTGAATAAACGCGGTGCATCGATCTAATCGTTGCATAGTTGTACTCAACAGCTTGAGTTAAGTTAGATTGCCGAACGTTTATTATAGGTTTCGTACTAGTGAGCAATGAACCTCACCGATTTTGTCTCAATTTATTATGAGAAATTCACGGTTATCATAGTGTTGATACCAGTAAACAAAGAACACCGTTGAAATTGACTCAATTCAGTATAAAACGTGAAATTCTCATAATCTACGCGGTGCACCGATCTAATCCTTGGATAGTTGTACTCAACAGCTTGAGTTGCGTTAGATTACCGTACGGTCATCATAGTTTTGATACCAGTAAACAAAGAACACCTTTGATATTGACTCAATTCATAATAAAACGTGAAATTCTCTGAATAAACGCGGTGCATCGTTCTAATCCTTGGGTAGTTGTACTCAACAGCTAGAGTTGCGTTAGATTGCCGTACGGTTATCATAGTGTTGATACCAGTAAACAAAGAACACCTTTGATATTGACTCAACTCATAATAAAACGTGAAATTCTCTGAATAAACGCGGTGCATCGATCTAATCGTTGCATAGTTGTACTCAACAGCTAGAGTTGCGTTAGATTACCGTACGGTTATTATAGTGTTGATACCAGTAAACAAAGAACACCTTTCAAATGGACTCAACTCATAATAAAACGTGAAATTCTCTGAATAAACGCGGTGCAGCGATCTAATCGTTGCATAGTTGTACTCAACAGCTAGAGTTGCTTTAGATTGCCGTACGGTTATCATAGTTTTGATACCAGTAAACAAAGAACACCTTTGATATTGACTCAACTCATAATAAAACGTGAAATTCTCTGAATAAACGCGGTGCATCGATCTAATCGTTGCATAGTTGTACTCAACAGCTAGAGTTGCGTTAGATTACCGTACGGTTATTATAGTGTTGATACCAGTAAACAAAGAACACCTTTCAAATTGACTCAACTCATAATAAAACGTGAAATTCTCTGAATAAACGCGGTGCAGCGATCTAATCGTTGCATAGTTGTACTCAACAGCTAGAGTTGCTTTAGATTGCCGTACGGTTATCATAGTTTTGATACCAGTAAACAAAGAACACCTTTGATATTGACTCAACTCATAATAAAACGTGAAATTCTCTGAATAAACGCGGTGCAGCGATCTAATCGTTGCATAGTTGTACTCAACAGCTAGAGTTGCATTAGATTACCGTACGGTTATTATAGGTTTCGTACTAGTGAGCAATGAACCTCACCGATTTTGTCTCAATTTATTATGAGAAATTCACGGTTATCATAGTGTTGATACCAGTAAACAAAGAACACCGTTGAAATTGACTCAATTCAGTATAAAACGTGAAATTCTCATAATCTACGCGGTGCACCGATCTAATCCTTGGATAGTTGTACTCAACAGCTTGAGTTGCGTTAGATTACCGTACGGTCATCATAGTTTTGATACCAGTAAACAAAGAACACCTTTGATATTGACTCAATTCATAATAAAACGTGAAATTCTCTGAATAAACGCGGTGCATCGTTCTAATCCTTGGGTAGTTGTACTCAACAGCTAGAGTTGCGTTAGATTGCCGTACGGTTATCATAGTGTTGATACCAGTAAACAAAGAACACCTTTGATATTGACTCAACTCATAATAAAACGTGAAATTCTCTGAATAAACGCGGTGCATCGATCTAATCGTTGCATAGTTGTACTCAACAGCTAGAGTTGCGTTAGATTACCGTACGGTTATTATAGTGTTGATACCAGTAAACAAAGAACACCTTTCAAATGGACTCAACTCATAATAAAACGTGAAATTCTCTGAATAAACGCGGTGCAGCGATCTAATCGTTGCATAGTTGTACTCAACAGCTAGAGTTGCTTTAGATTGCCGTACGGTTATCATAGTTTTGATACCAGTAAACAAAGAACACCTTTGATATTGACTCAACTCATAATAAAACGTGAAATTCTCTGAATAAACGCGGTGCAGCGATCTAATCGTTGCATAGTTGTACTCAACAGCTAGAGTTGCATTAGATTACCGTACGGTTATTATAGGTTTCGTACTAGTGAGCAATGAAACCAACTGATTTTGACTCAATTCATAATAAAACGTCAAATTCTCTGAATAAACGCGGTGCATCGTTCTAATCCTTGGGTAGTTGTACTCAACAGCCAGAGTTGCGTTAGATTGCCGTACGGTTATCATAGGTTTCGTACTAATGAACAATGAAACCACCTGATTTTGACTCAATTTATAATAAAACGTGAATTTCTCATAATCTACGTGGTGCATCGATCTAATCGTTGCATAGTTGTACTCAGCAGCTTGAGTTGCGTTAGATTACCGTACGGTCATCATAGTTTTGATACCAGTAAACAAAGAACACCTTTGATATTGACTCAATTCATAATAAAACGTGAAATTCTCTGAATAAACGCGGTGCATCGTTCTAATCCTTGGGTAGTTGTACTCAACAGCTAGAGTTGCGTTAGATTGCCGTACGGTTATCATAGTGTTGATACCAGTAAACAAAGAACATCTTTGATATTGACTCAACTCATAATAAAACGTGAAATTCTCTGAATAAACGCGGTGCATCGATCTAATCGTTGCATAGTTGTACTCAACAGCTAGAGTTGCGTTAGATTACCGTACGGTTATTATAGTGTTGATACCAGTAAACAAAGAACACCTTTCAAATTGACTCAACTCATAATAAAACGTGAAATTCTCTGAATAAACGCGGTGCAGCGATCTAATCGTTGCATAGTTGTACTCAACAGCTAGAGTTGCTTTAGATTGCCGTACGGTTATCATAGTTTTGATACCAGTAAACAAAGAACACCTTTGATATTGACTCAACTCATAATAAAACGTGAAATTCTCTGAATAAACGCGGTGCATCGATCTAATCGTTGCATAGTTGTACTCAACAGCTAGAGTTGCTTTAGATTGCCGTACGGTTATCATAGTTTTGATACCAGTAAACAAAGAACACCTTTGATATTGACTCAACTCATAATAAAACGTGAAATTCTCTGAATAAACGCGGTGCAGCGATCTAATCGTTGCATAGTTGTACTCAACAGCTAGAGTTGCATTAGATTACCGTACGGTTATTATAGGTTTCGTACTAGTGAGCAATGAAACCAACTGATTTTGACTCAATTCATAATAAAACGTCAAATTCTCTGAATAAACGCGGTGCATCGTTCTAATCCTTGGGTAGTTGTACTCAACAGCCAGAGTTGCGTTAGATTGCCGTACGGTTATCATAGGTTTCGTACTAATGAACAATGAAACCACCTGATTTTGACTCAATTTATAATAAAACGTGAATTTCTCATAATCTACGTGGTGCATCGATCTAATCGTTGCATAGTTGTACTCAGCAGCTTGAGTTGCGTTAGATTACCGTACGGTCATCATAGTTTTGATACCAGTAAACAAAGAACACCTTTGATATTGACTCAATTCATAATAAAACGTGAATTTCTCATAATCTACGTGGTGCATCGATATAATAGTTGCATAGTTGTACTCAACAGCTTGACTTGCGTTATATTACCGTACGGTCATCATAGTTTTGATACCAGTAAACAAAGAACACCTTTCAAATTGACTCAACTCATATTAAAACGTGAAATTCTCTGAATACCAGTTAACAAAGAACACTTTGAAATTGACTCAATTCATAATAAAACGTGAAATTCTCTGAATAAACGTGGTGCATCGATCTTATCGTTGCATAGTTGTATTCAACAGCTTGAGTTGCGTTAGATTACCGTACGGTCATCATAGTTTTGATACCAGTAAACAAAGAACACCTTTGATATTGACTCAATTCATAATAAAACGTGAAATTCTCTGAATAAACGCGGTGCATCGTTCTAATCCTTGGGTAGTTGTACTCAACAGCTAGAGTTGCGTTAGATTGCCGTACGGTTATCATAGTGTTGATACCAGTAAACAAAGAACACCTTTGATATTGACTCAACTCATAATAAAACGTGAAATTCTCTGAATAAACGCGGTGCATCGATCTAATCGTTGCATAGTTGTACTCAACAGCTAGAGTTGCATTAGATTACCGTACGGTTATTATAGGTTTCGTACTAGTGAGCAATGAAACCAACTGATTTTGACTCAATTCATAATAAAACGTCAAATTCTCTGAATAAACGCGGTGCAGCGATCTAATCGTTGGGTAGTTGTACTCAACAGCTAGAGTTGCGTTAGATTGCCGTACGGTTATCATAGTGTTGATACCAGTAAACAAAGAACACCTTTCAAATTGACTCAACTCATAATAAAACGTGAAATTCTCTGAATAAACGCGGTGCAGCGATCTAATCGTTGCATAGTTGTACTCAACAGCTAGAGTTGCTTTAGATTGCCGTACGGTTATCATAGTTTTGATACCAGTAAACAAAGAACACCTTTGATATTGACTCAACTCATAATAAAACGTGAAATTCTCTGAATAAACGCGGTGCATCGATCTAATCGTTGCATAGTTGTACTCAACAGCTAGAGTTGCTTTGGATTGCCGTACGGTTATCATAGTTTTGATACCAGTAAACAAAGAACACCTTTGATATTGACTCAACTCATAATAAAACGTGAAATTCTCTGAATAAACGCGGTGCATCGTTCTAATCCTTGGGTAGTTGTACTGAACAGCTAGAGTTGCGTTAGATTGCCGTACGGTTATTATAGGTTTCGTACTAGTGAGCAATGAAACCAACTGATTTTGACTCAATTCATAATAAAACGTCAAATTCTCTGAATAAACGCGGTGCAGCGATCTAATCGTTGGTAGTTGTACTCAACAGCTAGAGTTGCGTTAGATTGCCGTACGGTTATCATAGTTTGATACCAGTAAACAAAGAACACCTTTAATTGACTCAACTCATAATAAAACGTGAAATTCTCTGAATAAACGCGGTGCAGCGATCTAATCGTTGCATAGTTGTACTCAACAGCTTGAGTTGCGTTAGATTACCGTACGGTTATCATAGTTTTGATACCAGTAAACAATGAAAACCTTGATATTGACTCAATTCATAATAAAACGTGAATTTCTCATAATCTACGCAGTGATCGTTCTAATCCTTGCATAGTTGTACTCAACAGCTCGAGTTGCGTTAATTACCGTACGTTATTAAGGTTTGTACTAGTGACATGAAACCAACTGATTTTGACTCAATTCATAATAAAACGTGAAATTCTCTGAATAAACGCGGTGCATCGATCTAATCGTTGCATAGTTGTACTCAACAGCTTGAGTTGCGTTAGATTACCGTAGGTTATCATAGTTTTGATACCAGTAAACAAAGAACACCTTTGATATTGACTCAATCATAATAAAACGTGAAATTCTCTGAATACCAGTTAACAAAGAACACTTTGAAATTGACTCAACCATAATAAAACGTGAAATTCTCTGAATAAACGCGGTTCATCGATCTAATCGTTGCATAGTTGTACTCAACAGCTAGAGTTGCATTAGATTACCGTACGGTTATCATAGTTTTGATACCAGTAAACAAAGAACACCTTTGATATTGACTCAATCATAATAAAACGTGAAATTCTCTGAATAAACGCGGTGCATCGATCTAATCCTTGCGTAGTTGTACTCAACAGCTAGAGTTGCGTTAGATTCCGTACGGTTATCATAGTTTGATACCAGTAAACAAAGAACACCTTTGATATTGACTCAATCATAATAAAACGTGAAATTCTCTGAATAAACGCGGTGCATCGATCTAATCCTTGCGTAGTTGTACTCAACAGCTTGAGTTGCGTTAGATTACCGTACGGTTATCATAGGTTTCGTACTAGTGAGCAATGAAACCAACTGATTTTGACTCAATTCATAATAAAACGTGAAATTCTCTGAATAAACGCGGTGCACGATCTAATCGTTGGTAGTTGTACTCAACAGCTGAGTTGCGTTAGATTCCGTACGGTTATCATAGTGTTGATACCAGTAAACAAAGAACACCTTTGAATTGACTCAATCATAATAAAACGTGAAATTCTCTGAATAAACGCGGTGCATCGATCTAATCGTTGCATAGTTGTACTCAACAGCTAGAGTTGCTTAGATTGCCGTACGGTTATCATAGTTTTGATACCAGTAAACAAAGAACACCTTTGATATTGACTCAACTCATAATAAAACGTGAAATTCTCTGAATAAACGCGGTGCATCGATCTAATCGTTGCATAGTTGTACTCAACAGCTAGAGTTGCTTTAGATTGCCGTACGGTTATCATAGTTTTGATACCAGTAAACAAAGAACACCTTTGATATTGACTCAACTCATAATAAAACGTGAAATTCTCTGAATAAACGCGGTGCATCGTTCTAATCCTTGGTAGTTGTACTGAACAGCTAGAGTTGCGTTAGATTGCCGTACGGTTATTATAGGTTTCGTACTAGTGAGCAATGAAACCAACTGATTTTGACTCAATTCATAATAAAACGTCAAATTCTCTGAATAAACGCGGTGCAGCGATCTAATCGTTGGGTAGTTGTACTCAACAGCTAGAGTTGCGTTAGATTGCCGTACGGTTATCATAGTGTTGATACCAGTAAACAAAGAACACCTTTCAAATTGACTCAACTCATAATAAAACGTGAAATTCTCTGAATAAACGCGGTGCAGCGATCTAATCGTTGCATAGTTGTACTCAACAGCTTGAGTTGCGTTAGATTACCGTACGGTTATCATAGTTTTGATACCAGTAAACAATGAAAACCTTTGATATTGACTCAATTCATAATAAAACGTGAATTTCTCATAATCTACGCAGTGGATCGTTCTATCCTTGCATAGTTGTACTCAACAGCTCGAGTTGCGTTAAATTACCGTACGTTTATTACAGGTTTCGTACTAGTGAGCAGTGAAACCAACTGATTTTGACTCAATTCATAATAAAACGTGAAATTCTCTGAATAAACGCGGTGCATCGATCTAATCGTTGCATAGTTGTACTCAACAGCTTGAGTTGCGTGAGATTACCGTAAGGTTATCATAGTTTTGATACCAGTAAACAAAGAACACCTTTGATATTGACTCAATTCATAATAAAACGTGAAATTCTCTGAATACCAGTTAACAAAGAACACTTTGAAATTGACTCAACCCATAATAAAACGTGAAATTCTCTGAATAAACGCGGTTCATCGATCTAAACCTTGCATAGTTGTACTCAACGGCTAGAGTTGTGTTAGATTACCTTACGGTTACCATAGTTTTGATACCAGTAAACAAAGAACACCTTTGAAATTGACTCAACTCATAATAAAACGTGAAATTCTCTGAATAAACGCGGTGCATCGATCTAATCCTTGCGTAGTTGTACTCAACAGCTAGAGTTGCGTTAGATTACCGTACGGTTATCATAGTTTTGATACCAGTAAACAATGAAAACCTTTGATATTGACTCAATTCATAATAAAACGTGAATTTCTCATAATCTACGTGTTGCATCGATCTAATCCTTGCATAGTTGTACTCAACAGCTCGAGTTGCGTTAGATTACCGTACGTTTATTATAGGTTTCGTACTAGTGAGCAATGAACCTCACCGATTTTGTCTCAATTTATTATGAGAAATTCACGGTTATCATAGTGTTGATACCAGTAAACAAAGAACACCGTTGAAATTGACTCAATTCAGTATAAAACGTGAAATTCTCATAATCTACGCGGTGCACCGATCTAATCCTTGGATAGTTGTACTCAACAGCTTGAGTTGCGTTAGATTACCGTACGGTCATCATAGTTTTGATACCAGTAAACAAAGAACACCTTTGATATTGACTCAATTCATAATAAAACGTGAAATTCTCTGAATAAACGCGGTGCATCGTTCTAATCCTTGGGTAGTTGTACTCAACAGCTAGAGTTGCGTTAGATTGCCGTACGGTTATCATAGTGTTGATACCAGTAAACAAAGAACACCTTTGATATTGACTCAACTCATAATAAAACGTGAAATTCTCTGAATAAACGCGGTGCATCGATCTAATCGTTGCATAGTTGTACTCAACAGCTAGAGTTGCGTTAGATTACCGTACGGTTATTATAGTGTTGATACCAGTAAACAAAGAACACCTTTCAAATTGACTCAACTCATAATAAAACGTGAAATTCTCTGAATAAACGCGGTGCAGCGATCTAATCGTTGCATAGTTGTACTCAACAGCTAGAGTTGCTTTAGATTGCCGTACGGTTATCATAGTTTTGATACCAGTAAACAAAGAACACCTTTGATATTGACTCAACTCATAATAAAACGTGAAATTCTCTGAATAAACGCGGTGCATCGATCTAATCGTTGCATAGTTGTACTCAACAGCTAGAGTTGCGTTAGATTACCGTACGGTTATTATAGTGTTGATACCAGTAAACAAAGAACACCTTTCAAATTGACTCAACTCATAATAAAACGTGAAATTCTCTGAATAAACGCGGTGCAGCGATCTAATCGTTGCATAGTTGTACTCAACAGCTAGAGTTGCTTTAGATTGCCGTACGGTTATCATAGTTTTGATACCAGTAAACAAAGAACACCTTTGATATTGACTCAACTCATAATAAAACGTGAAATTCTCTGAATAAACGCGGTGCATCGTTCTAATCCTTGGGTAGTTGTACTGAACAGCTAGAGTTGCGTTAGATTGCCGTACGGTTATTATAGGTTTCGTACTAGTGAGCAATGAAACCAACTGATTTTGACTCAATTCATAATAAAACGTCAAATTCTCTGAATAAACGCGGTGCAGCGATCTAATCGTTGGGTAGTTGTACTCAACAGCTAGAGTTGCGTTAGATTGCCGTACGGTTATCATAGTGTTGATACCAGTAAACAAAGAACACCTTTCAAATTGACTCAACTCATAATAAAACGTGAAATTCTCTGAATAAACGCGGTGCAGCGATCTAATCGTTGCATAGTTGTACTCAACAGCTTGAGTTGCGTTAGATTACCGTACGGTTATCATAGTTTTGATACCAGTAAACAATGAAAACCTTTGATATTGACTCAATTCATAATAAAACGTGAATTTCTCATAATCTACGCAGTGGATCGTTCTATCCTTGCATAGTTGTACTCAACAGCTCGAGTTGCGTTAAATTACCGTACGTTTATTACAGGTTTCGTACTAGTGAGCAGTGAAACCAACTGATTTTGACTCAATTCATAATAAAACGTGAAATTCTCTGAATAAACGCGGTGCATCGATCTAATCGTTGCATAGTTGTACTCAACAGCTTGAGTTGCGTGAGATTACCGTAAGGTTATCATAGTTTTGATACCAGTAAACAAAGAACACCTTTGATATTGACTCAATTCATAATAAAACGTGAAATTCTCTGAATACCAGTTAACAAAGAACACTTTGAAATTGACTCAACCCATAATAAAACGTGAAATTCTCTGAATAAACGCGGTTCATCGATCTAAACCTTGCATAGTTGTACTCAACGGCTAGAGTTGTGTTAGATTACCTTACGGTTACCATAGTTTTGATACCAGTAAACAAAGAACACCTTTGAAATTGACTCAACTCATAATAAAACGTGAAATTCTCTGAATAAACGCGGTGCATCGATCTAATCCTTGCGTAGTTGTACTCAACAGCTAGAGTTGCGTTAGATTACCGTACGGTTATCATAGTTTTGATACCAGTAAACAATGAAAACCTTTGATATTGACTCAATTCATAATAAAACGTGAATTTCTCATAATCTACGTGTTGCATCGATCTAATCCTTGCATAGTTGTACTCAACAGCTCGAGTTGCGTTAGATTACCGTACGTTTATTATAGGTTTCGTACTAGTGAGCAATGAACCTCACCGATTTTGTCTCAATTTATTATGAGAAATTCACGGTTATCATAGTGTTGATACCAGTAAACAAAGAACACCGTTGAAATTGACTCAATTCAGTATAAAACGTGAAATTCTCATAATCTACGCGGTGCACCGATCTAATCCTTGGATAGTTGTACTCAACAGCTTGAGTTGCGTTAGATTACCGTACGGTCATCATAGTTTTGATACCAGTAAACAAAGAACACCTTTGATATTGACTCAATTCATAATAAAACGTGAAATTCTCTGAATAAACGCGGTGCATCGTTCTAATCCTTGGGTAGTTGTACTCAACAGCTAGAGTTGCGTTAGATTGCCGTACGGTTATCATAGTGTTGATACCAGTAAACAAAGAACACCTTTGATATTGACTCAACTCATAATAAAACGTGAAATTCTCTGAATAAACGCGGTGCATCGATCTAATCGTTGCATAGTTGTACTCAACAGCTAGAGTTGCGTTAGATTACCGTACGGTTATTATAGTGTTGATACCAGTAAACAAAGAACACCTTTCAAATTGACTCAACTCATAATAAAACGTGAAATTCTCTGAATAAACGCGGTGCAGCGATCTAATCGTTGCATAGTTGTACTCAACAGCTAGAGTTGCTTTAGATTGCCGTACGGTTATCATAGTTTTGATACCAGTAAACAAAGAACACCTTTGATATTGACTCAACTCATAATAAAACGTGAAATTCTCTGAATAAACGCGGTGCATCGATCTAATCGTTGCATAGTTGTACTCAACAGCTAGAGTTGCGTTAGATTACCGTACGGTTATTATAGTGTTGATACCAGTAAACAAAGAACACCTTTCAAATTGACTCAACTCATAATAAAACGTGAAATTCTCTGAATAAACGCGGTGCAGCGATCTAATCGTTGCATAGTTGTACTCAACAGCTAGAGTTGCTTTAGATTGCCGTACGGTTATCATAGTTTTGATACCAGTAAACAAAGAACACCTTTGATATTGACTCAACTCATAATAAAACGTGAAATTCTCTGAATAAACGCGGTGCATCGATCTAATCGTTGCATAGTTGTACTCAACAGCTAGAGTTGCTTTAGATTGCCGTACGGTTATCATAGTTTTGATACCAGTAAACAAAGAACACCTTTGATATTGACTCAACTCATAATAAAACGTGAAATTCTCTGAATAAACGCGGTGCAGCGATCTAATCGTTGCATAGTTGTACTCAACAGCTAGAGTTGCATTAGATTACCGTACGGTTATTATAGGTTTCGTACTAGTGAGCAATGAAACCAACTGATTTTGACTCAATTCATAATAAAACGTCAAATTCTCTGAATAAACGCGGTGCATCGTTCTAATCCTTGGGTAGTTGTACTCAAAAGCCAGAGTTGCGTTAGATTGCCGTACGGTTATCATAGGTTTCGTACTAATGAACAATGAAACCACCTGATTTTGACTCAATTTATAATAAAACGTGAATTTCTCATAATCTACGTGGTGCATCGATCTAATCGTTGCATAGTTGTACTCAGCAGCTTGAGTTGCGTTAGATTACCGTACGGTCATCATAGTTTTGATACCAGTAAACAAAGAACACCTTTGATATTGACTCAATTCATAATAAAACGTGAATTTCTCATAATCTACGTGGTGCATCGATATAATAGTTGCATAGTTGTACTCAACAGCTGGACTTGCGTTATATTACCGTACGGTCATCATAGTTTTGATACCAGTAAACAAAGAACACCTTTCAAATTGACTCAACTCATATTAAAACGTGAAATTCTCTGAATACCAGTTAACAAAGAACACTTTGAAATTGACTCAATTCATAATAAAACGTGAAATTCTCTGAATAAACGTGGTGCATCGATCTTATCGTTGCATAGTTGTATTCAACAGCTTGAGTTGCGTTAGATTACCGTACGGTCATCATAGTTTTGATACCAGTAAACAAAGAACACCTTTGATATTGACTCAATTCATAATAAAACGTGAAATTCTCTGAATAAACGCGGTGCATCGTTCTAATCCTTGGGTAGTTGTACTCAACAGCTAGAGTTGCGTTAGATTGCCGTACGGTTATCATAGTGTTGATACCAGTAAACAAAGAACACCTTTGATATTGACTCAACTCATAATAAAACGTGAAATTCTCTGAATAAACGCGGTGCATCGATCTAATCGTTGCATAGTTGTACTCAACAGCTAGAGTTGCATTAGATTACCGTACGGTTATTATAGGTTTCGTACTAGTGAGCAATGAAACCAACTGATTTTGACTCAATTCATAATAAAACGTCAAATTCTCTGAATAAACGCGGTGCAGCGATCTAATCGTTGGGTAGTTGTACTCAACAGCTAGAGTTGCTTTAGATTGCCGTACGGTTATCATAGTTTTGATACCAGTAAACAAAGAACACCTTTGATATTGACTCAACTCATAATAAAACGTGAAATTCTCTGAATAAACGCGGTGCATCGATCTAATCGTTGCATAGTTGTACTCAACAGCTAGAGTTGCTTTGGATTGCCGTACGGTTATCATAGTTTTGATACCAGTAAACAAAGAACACCTTTGATATTGACTCAATTCATAATAAAACGTGAATTTCTCATAATCTACGCAGTGGATCGATACGACCCTTGTATAGAGTTGTACTCAACAGCTCGAGTTGCATTAGATTACCGTACGTTTAATAATAAATTCATAATAAAACGTGAATTTCTCATAATCTACGTGATGCATCGATCTATTCGTTGCATAGTTGTACTCAACAGCTTGAGTTAAGTTAGATTACCTTACGGTTATCATAGTTTTGATACCAGTAAACAAAGAACACCTTTGATATTGACTCAATTCATAATAAAACGTGAAATTCTCATAATCTACGTGGTGCATCGATCTAATCGTTGCATAGTTGTGCTGTAACGCACCTTGAGATGCGTTAGATTGCCGTACTGTTATCATAGTGTTGATACCAGTAAACAAAGAACACCTTTGAAATTGACGCAACTCATAATAAAACGTCAATTTCTCGGAATAAACGCGGTGCATCGATCTAATCGTTGTATAGTTGTACTCAACAGCTAGAGTTGCGTTAGATTGCCGTACGTTTATTATAGGTTTCGTACTAGTGAGCAATGAAACTCACCGATTTTGTCTCAATTTATATTATTAAAACGTGAATTTCTCATAATCTATGTGGTGCATCGATCTAATCGTTGCATAGTTGTACTCAGCTGCTTGAGTTGCGTTAGATTGCCGTACGGTTATCATAGTGTTGATACCAGTAAACAAAGAACACCATTGATTTTGACTTAATTTATAATAAAACGTGAAATTCTCTGAATAAACGCGGTGCATCGTTCTAATCCTTGCGTTGTTGTACTCAACGGCTAGAGTTGTGATAGATTACCTTACGGTTACCATAGTTTTGATACCAGTAAACAAACAACACCTTTGAAATTGACTCAACTCATAATAAAACGTGAAATTCTCTGAATAAACGCGGTGCATCGATCTAATCGTTGCATAGTTGTACTCAACAGCTTGAGTTGCGTGAGATTACCGTAAGGTTATCATAGTTTTGATACCAGTAAACAAAGAACACCTTTGATATTGACTCAATTCATAATAAAACGTGAAATTCTCTGAATACCAGTTAACAAAGAACACTTTGAAATTGACTCAACCCATAATAAAACGTGAAATTCTCTGAATAAACGCGGTTCATCGATCTAAACCTTGCATAGTTGTACTCAACGGCTAGAGTTGTGTTAGATTACCTTACGGTTACCATAGTTTTGATACCAGTAAACAAAGAACACCTTTGATATTGACTCAATTCATAATAAAACGTGAATTTCTCATAATCTACGTGTTGCATCGATCTAATCCTTGCATAGTTGTACTCAACAGCTCGAGTTGCGTTAGATTACCGTACGTTTATTATAGGTTTCGTACTAGTGAACAATGAAAACACCTGATTTTGACTTAATTTATAATAAAACGTGAAATTCTCTGAATAAACGCGGTGCATCGTTCTAATCCTTGCGTTGTTGTACGCAACGGCTAGAGTTGTGTTAGATTACCTTACGGTTACCATAGTTTTGATACCAGTAAACAAAGAACACCTTTGAAATTGACTTAACTCATAATAAAACGTGAAATTCTCTGAATAAACGCGGTGCATCGATCTAATCGTTGCATAGTTGTACTCAACAGCTTGAGTTAAGTTAGATTGCCGAACGTTTATTATAGGTTTCGTACTAGTGAGCAATGAACCTCACCGATTTTGTCTCAATTTATTATGAGAAATTCACGGTTATCATAGTGTTGATACCAGTAAACAAAGAACACCGTTGAAATTGACTCAATTCAGTATAAAACGTGAAATTCTCATAATCTACGCGGTGCACCGATCTAATCCTTGGATAGTTGTACTCAACAGCTTGAGTTGCGTTAGATTACCGTACGGTCATCATAGTTTTGATACCAGTAAACAAAGAACACCTTTCAAATTGACTCAACTCATAATAAAACGTGAAATTCTCTGAATAAACGCGGTACATCGTTCTAATCCTTGGGTAGTAGTACTCAACAGCTAGAGTTGCGTTAGATTGCCGTACGGTTATCATAGTTTTGATACCAGTAAACAAAGAACACCTTTCAAATTGACTCAACTCATAATAAAACGTGAAATTCTCTGAATAAACGCGGTGCAGCGATCTAATCGTTGGGTAGTTGTACTCAACAGCTAGAGTTGCGTTAGATTGCCGTACGGTTATCATAGTGTTGATACCAGTAAACAAAGAACACCTTTCAAATTGACTCAACTCATAATAAAACGTGAAATTCTCTGAATAAACGCGGTGCAGCGATCTAATCGTTGGGTAGTTGTACTCAACAGCTAGAGTTGCGTTAGATTGCCGTACGGTTATCATAGTGTTGATACCAGTAAACAAAGAACACCTTTGAAATTAACTCAATTCATAATAAAATATGAATTTCTCATAATCTACGGAGTGGATCGATACGACCCTTGTATAGTTGTACTCAACAGCTCGAGTTGCGTTAAATTACCGTACGGTTATTACAGGTTTCGTACTAGTGAGCAATGACACCAACTGATTTTGACTCAATTCATAATAAAACGTGAATTTCTCATAATCTACGTGGTGCATCGATCTAATCGTTGCATAGTTGTACTCAGCAGCTTGAGTTGCGTTAGATTGCCGTACGGTGTTGATACCAGTAAACAAAGAAAACCTTTGAAATTGACTCAATTCATAATAAAACGTGAATTTCTCATAATCTACGCAGTGGATCGATCTAATCCTTGCATAGTTGTTCTCAACAGCTAGAGTTGCGTTAGATTACCGTACGGTTATTATAGGTTTCGTACTAGTGAGCAATGAAACCAACTGATTTTGACTCAATTCATAATAAAACGTGAAATTCTCTGAATAAACGCGGTGCATCGATCTAATCCCTGCATAGTTGTACTCAACAGGTCAAGTTGCGTTAGATAACCATACGGTTATCCAAATTAAAATCCCACGTACAGCGAGTTCAATAATAAAATACGTGGCACATCAGAGGAAGGCGAACCTCGACACGCTGTAAATCTAATTCCAAATCTTCAAAACAAACTTACCCCGCGCGCTGCATGTTCAATTATAAAATGCGTGGCATATCGAAGAAAGGCGAGCGAGAGCGAGAAAAACATTGAAACCCGAAGCGCTCCAAACCCACCTACCCTACGCACAGCGAGTTCAATAATAAAATACGTGGCACATCAGAGGAAGGCGAACCTCGACACGCTTACCCCACGCGCTACGAGTTAGATAATAGAATACGTGGCATATCGATTATAGGCGAGCGAGAGCGAGAAAAACATTGAAACCCGAAGCGCTCCAAACCCACCTACCCTACGCACAGCGAGTTCAATAATAAAATACGTGGCACATCAGAGGAAGGCGAACCTCGACACGCTTACCCCACGCGCTACGAGTTAGATAATAGAATACGTGGCATATCGATTATAGGCGAGCGAGAGCGAGAAAAACATTGAAACCCGAAGCGCTCCAAACCCACCTACCCTACGCGCAGCGAGTTCAATAATAAAATACGTGTCACATCAGAGGAAGACGAACCTCGACACGCTGTAAATCTAAAACCAAAGCTTCAAAACTATCTTACCCCACGCGCTACGAGTTTGATAATAGAATACGTGGCATATCGATTATAGGCGAGCGAGAGCGAGAAAAACATTGAAACCCGAAGCGCTTCAAACCCACGTACCCAACGCGCAGCGAGTTCAATAATAACATACGTGGCACATCAGAGGAAGGCGAACCTCGACACGCTGTAAAGCTAAAACCTAAGCTTCAAAACTAACTTACCCCACGCGCTACGAGTTTGATAATAGAATACGTGGCATATCGATTATAGGCGAGCGAGAGTGAGAAAAACATTGAAACCCGAAGGGCTCCAAACCCACGTACCCTACGCGCAGTGAGTTCAAAAATAAAATACGTGGCACATCAGTGGAAGGCGAACCTCGACACGCTGTAAATCTAAATCCAAATCTTCAAAATAAACTTACCCCGCAGTCTGCGTGTTCAATTATAAAATGCGTGGCATATCGAAGAAAGGCGAGCAAAGAGAAAAAAATTGAAACCCGAAGCGCTCCAAACCCACCTACCCTACGCGCAGCGAGTTCAATAATTAAATACGTGGCACATCAGAGGAAGGCGAACGTCGACACGCTGTAAATCTAAAACCAAAGCTTCAAAACTAACTTACCCCACGCGCTACGAGTTTGATAATAGAATACGTGGCATATCGATTATAGGCGAGCGAGAGCGAGAAAAACATTGAAACCCGAAGCGCTCCAAACCCAAGTACCCTACGCGCAGCGAGTTCAATAATTAAATACGTGGCACATCAGAGGAAGGCGAACGTCGACACGCTGTAAATCTAAAACCAAAGCTTCAAAACTAACTTACCCCACGCGCTACGAGTTTGATAATAGAATACGTGGCATATCGATTATAGGCGAGCGAGAGCGAGAAAAACATTGAAACCCGAAGCGCCCCAAAGCCATCTACCCTACGTGCAGCGAATTCGATAATAAAATACGTGGCGCATCAGAGGAAGGCGAACCTCGACACGCTGTAAATCTAAAAACAAAGCTTCAATACCAACTAACCCACGCGCTGTGAGTTTGATAATAGAATACGTGGCATATCGATTATAGGCGAGCAAGAAGAGAAAAAAATTGAAACCCGAATCGCTCTAAACCCAGCTACCCTACGCGCAGTGAGTTCAAAAATAAAATACGTGGCACATCAGAGGAAGGCGAGCAAAGCGAGAAACAAATTGAAAGCCGAAGCGTCCCAAACCCACCTATCCCACGTACAGCGAGTTCAATAATAAAATACGTGCCACATTGAAGTAAGGCGAACCTCGACACGCTGTAAATCTAAATCCAAATCTTCAAAATAAACTTACCCCGCAGGCTGCGTGTTCAATTATAAAATGCGTGGCATATCGAAGAAAGGCGAGCAAAGAGAAAAAAATTGAAACCCGAAGCGCTCCAAACCCACCTACCCTACGCGCAGCGAGTTCAATAATAAAATACGTGGCACATCAGAGGAAGGCGAACCTCGACACGCTGTAAATCTAAAACCAAAGCTTAAAAACTACCTTACCCCACGCGCTACGAGTTTGATAATAGAATACGTGGCATATCGATTATAGGCGAGCGAGAGCGAGAAAAACATTGAAACCCGAAGCGCCCCAAAGCCATCTACCCTACGTGCAGCGAATTCGATAATAAAATACGTGGCGCATCAGAGGAAGGCGAACCTCGACACGCTGTAAATCTAAAAACAAAGCTTCAATACCAACTAACCCACGCGCTGTGAGTTCTATTATTAAATGCGTGGCACATCGAATAAAGGCGAGCAAGAAGAGAAAAAAATTGAAACCCGAATCGCTCTGAACCCACCTACCCTACGCGCAGTGAGTTCAAAAATAAAATACGTGGCACATCAGAGGAAGGCGAGCAAAGCGAGAAACAAATTGAAACCCGAAGCGCTCCAAACCCAGCTACCCTACGCGCAGCGAGTTCAATAATAAAATACGTGGCACATCAGAGGAAGGCGAACCTCGACACGCTGTAAATCTAAAAACAAAGCTTCAATACCAACTAACCCACGCGCTGTGAGTTCTATTATTAAATGCGTGGCACATCGAATAAAGGCGAGCAAGAAGAGAAAAAAATTGAAACCCGAATCGCTCTAAACCCACCTACCCTACGCGCAGTGAGTTCAATAATAAAATACGTGGCACATCAGAGGAAGGCGAACCTCGACACGCTGTAAATCTAAAAACAATGCTTCAAAACCAACTAACCCACGCGCTGCGAGTTCAATTATAAAATGCGGGGCACATCGGAGAAAGGCGAGCAACGCGAGAAAAAAATTCAAACCCGAAGCGCCCCAAAGCCATCTACCCTACGTGCAGCGAATTCGATAATAAAATACGTGGCACATCATAGAATAGGTGGCATATCGATTATAGGCGAGCGAGAGCGAGAAAAACATTGAAACCCGAAGCGCTCCAAACCCACCTACCCTACGCGCAGCGAGTTCAAAAATAAAATACGTGGCACATCAGTGGAAGGCGAACCTCGACACGCTGTAAATCTAAAACCAAAGCTTCAAAACTACCTTACCCCACGCGCTACGAGTTTGATAATAGAATACGTGGCATATCGATTATAGGCGAGCGAGAGTGAGAAAAACATTGAAACCCGAAGCGCTCCAAATCCACGTACCCTACGCGCAGTGAGTTCAATAATAAAATACGTGGCACATCAGAGGAAGGCGAACGTCGACACGCTGTAAATCTAAAACCAAAGCTTCAAAATTAATTACCCCGCAGGCTGCGTGTTCAATTATAAAATGCGTGGCATATCGACGAAAGGCGAGCAAAGAGAAAAAAATTGAAACCCGAAGCGCTCCAAACCCACCTACCCTACGCGCAGCGAGTTCAATAATAAAATACGTGGCACATCAGAGGAAGGCGAACCTCGACACGCTGTAAATCTAAAACCAAAGCTTAAAAACTACCTTACCCCACGCGCTACGAGTTTGATAATAGAATACGTGGCATATCGATTATAGGCGAGCGAGAGCGAGAAAAACATTGAAACCCGAAGCGCCCCAAAGCCATCTACCCTACGTGCAGCGAATTCGATAATAAAATACGTGGCGCATCAGAGGAAGGCGAACCTCGACACGCTGTAAATCTAAAAACAAAGCTTCAATACCAACTAACCCACGCGCTGTGAGTTCTATTATTAAATGCGTGGCACATCGAATAAAGGCGAGCAAGAAGAGAAAAAAATTGAAACCCGAATCGCTCTAAACCCACCTACCCTACGCGCAGTGAGTTCAATAATAAAATACGTGGCACATCAGAGGAAGGCGAACCTCGACACGCTGTAAATCTAAAAACAATGCTTCAAAACCAACTAACCCACGCGCTGCGAGTTCAATTATAAAATGCGGGGCACATCGGAGAAAGGCGAGCAACGCGAGAAAAAAATTCAAACCCGAAGCGCCCCAAAGCCATCTACCCTACGTGCAGCGAATTCGATAATAAAATACGTGGCACATCATAGAATAGGTGGCATATCGATTATAGGCGAGCGAGAGCGAGAAAAACATTGAAACCCGAAGCGCTCCAAACCCACCTACCCTACGCGCAGCGAGTTCAAAAATAAAATACGTGGCACATCAGTGGAAGGCGAACCTCGACACGCTGTAAATCTAAAACCAAAGCTTCAAAACTACCTTACCCCACGCGCTACGAGTTTGATAATAGAATACGTGGCATATCGATTATAGGCGAGCGAGAGTGAGAAAAACATTGAAATCCGAAGCGCTCCAAATCCACGTACCCTACGCGCAGTGAGTTCAATAATAAAATACGTGGCACATCAGAGGAAGGCGAACGTCGACACGCTGTAAATCTAAAACCAAAGCTTCAAAATTAATTACCCCGCAGGCTGCGTGTTCAATTATAAAATGCGTGGCATATCGACGAAAGGCGAGCAAAGAGAAAAAAATTGAAACCCGAAGCGCTCCAAACCCACCTACCCTACGCGCAGCGAGTTCAAAAATAAAATACGTGGCACATCAGTGGAAGGCGAACGTCGACACGCTGTAAATCTAAAACCAAAGCTTCAAAACTAACTTACCCCACGCGCTACGAGTTTGATAATAGAATACGTGGCATATCGATTATAGGCGAGCGAGAGCGAGAAAAACATTGAAACCCGAATCGCTCTAAACCCACCTACCCTACGCGCAGTGAGTTCAAAAACAAAATACGTGGCACATCAGAGGAAGGCGAGCAAAGCGAGAAACAAATTGAAAGCCGAAGCGTCCCAAACCAACCTACCCTACGCGCAGTGAGTTCAATAATAAAATACGTGGCACATCAGAGGAAGGCGAACCTCGACACGCTGTAAATCTAAAAACAATGCTTCAAAACCAACTAACCCACGCGCTGCGAGTTCAATTATAAAATGCGGGGCACATCGGAGAAAGGCGAGCAACGCGAGAAAAAAATTCAAACCCGAAGCGTCCCAAAGCCATCTACCCTACGTGCAGCGAATTCGATAATAAAATACGTGGCACATCATAGAATAGGTGGCATATCGATTATAGGCGAGCGAGAGCGAGAAAAACATTGAAACCCGAAGCGCTCCAAACCCACCTACCCTACGCGCAGCGAGTTCAAAAATAAAATACGTGGCACATCAGTGGAAGGCGAACCTCGACACGCTGTAAATCTAAAACCCAAGCTTCAAAACTAACTTACCACACCCGCATCGGGTTTGATACTAAAATACGAGGCACACCAAAGAAATGCCAGCAAAGCGAAAAACAAATTGAAAGCCGAAGCGTCCCAAACCCACCTATCCCACGTAAAGCGAGTTCAATAATAAAATACGTGGCACACTGAAGTAAGGCGAACCTCGACACGCTGTATTCTAATGCCAAAGCCTCAAAACCAACTCACCCCACGCGCAGCGAGTTTGATAATAAAATACGTGGCATATCGAATATAGGTGAGCGAGAGCTAGAAAAACATTGAAACCTGAAGCGTCCCAAAACCATCTACCCTACGTGCAGCGAATTCGATAATAAAGTACGGGGCATGTCGGTGGAATGCGAACATCGACAAGCTGTAACACTAAAACCAAAGCTTCAAAACTAACTTACCCAACGCGCTACGAGTTTGATAATAGAATACGTGGCATATCGATTATAGGCGAGCAAGAAGAGAAAAAAATTGAAACCCGAATCGCTCTAAACCCAGCTACCCTACGCGCAGTGAGTTCAAAAATAAAATACGTGGCACATCAGAGGAAGGCGAGCAAAGCGAGAAACAAATTGAAAGCCGAAGCGTCCCAAACCCACCTATCCCACGTACAGCGTGTTCAATAATAAAATACGTGGCACATTGAAGTAAGGCGAACCTCGACACGCTGTAAATCTAAATCCAAATCTTCAAAATAAACTTACCCCGCAGGCTGCGTGTTCAATTATAAAATGCGTGGCATATCGAAGAAAGGCGAGCAAAGAGAAAAAAATTGAAACCCGAAGCGCTCCAAACCCAGCTACCCTACGCGCAGCGAGTTCAATAATAAAATACGTGGCACATCAGAGGAAGGCGAACCTCGACACGCTGTAAATCTAAAAACAAAGCTTCAATACCAACTAACCCACGCGCTGTGAGTTCTATTATTAAATGCGTGGCACATCGAATAAAGGCGAGCAAGAAGAGAAAAAAATTGAAACCCGAATCGCTCTAAACCCACCTACCCTACGTGCAGCGAATTCGATAATAAAATACGTGGCACATCATAGAATAGGTGGCATATCGATTATAGGCGAGCGAGAGCGAGAAAAACATTGAAACCCGAAGCGCTCCAAACCCACCTACCCTACGCGCAGCGAGTTCAAAAATAAAATACGTGGCACATCAGTGGAAGGCGAACCTCGACACGCTGTAAATCTAAAACCAAAGCTTCAAAACTACCTTACCCCACGCGCTACGAGTTTGATAATAGAATACGTGGCATATCGATTATAGGCGAGCGAGAGTGAGAAAAACATTGAAATCCGAAGCGCTCCAAATCCACGTACCCTACGCGCAGTGAGTTCAATAATAAAATACGTGGCACATCAGAGGAAGGCGAACGTCGACACGCTGTAAATCTAAAACCAAAGCTTCAAAATTAATTACCCCGCAGGCTGCGTGTTCAATTATAAAATGCGTGGCATATCGACGAAAGGCGAGCAAAGAGAAAAAAATTGAAACCCGAAGCGCTCCAAACCCACCTACCCTACGCGCAGCGAGTTCAATAATAAAATACGTGGCACATCAGAGGAAGGCGAACGTCGACACGCTGTAAATCTAAAACCAAAGCTTCAAAACTAACTTACCCCACGCGCTACGAGTTTGATAATAGAATACGTGGCATATCGATTATAGGCGAGCGAGAGCGAGAAAAACATTGAAACCCGAATCGCTCTAAACCCACCTACCCTACGCGCAGTGAGTTCAAAAACAAAATACGTGGCACATCAGAGGAAGGCGAGCAAAGCGAGAAACAAATTGAAAGCCGAAGCGTCCCAAACCAACCTACCCTACGCGCAGTGAGTTCAATAATAAAATACGTGGCACATCAGAGGAAGGCGAACCTCGACACGCTGTAAATCTAAAAACAATGCTTCAAAACCAACTAACCCACGCGCTGCGAGTTCAATTATAAAATGCGGGGCACATCGGAGAAAGGCGAGCAACGCGAGAAAAAAATTCAAACCCGAAGCGTCCCAAAGCCATCTACCCTACGTGCAGCGAATTCGATAATAAAATACGTGGCACATCATAGAATAGGTGGCATATCGATTATAGGCGAGCGAGAGCGAGAAAAACATTGAAACCCGAAGCGCTCCAAACCCACCTACCCTACGCGCAGCGAGTTCAAAAATAAAATACGTGGCACATCAGTGGAAGGCGAACCTCGACACGCTGTAAATCTAAAACCAAAGCTTCAAAACTAACTTACCACACCCGCATCGGGTTTGATACTAAAATACGAGGCACACCAAAGAAATGCCAGCAAAGCGAAAAACAAATTGAAAGCCGAAGCGTCCCAAACCCACCTATCCCACGTAAAGCGAGTTCAATAATAAAATACGTGGCACACTGAAGTAAGGCGAACCTCGACACGCTGTATTCTAATGCCAAAGCCTCAAAACCAACTCACCCCACGCGCAGCGAGTTTGATAATAAAATACGTGGCATATCGAATATAGGTGAGCGAGAGCTAGAAAAACATTGAAACCTGAAGCGTCCCAAAACCATCTACCCTACGTGCAGCGAATTCGATAATAAAGTACGGGGCATGTCGGTGGAATGCGAACATCGACAAGCTGTAACACTAAAACCAAAGCTTCAAAACTAACTTACCCAACGCGCTACGAGTTTGATAATAGAATACGTGGCATATCGATTATAGGCGAGCAAGAAGAGAAAAAAATTGAAACCCGAATCGCTCTAAACCCAGCTACCCTACGCGCAGTGAGTTCAAAAATAAAATACGTGGCACATCAGAGGAAGGCGAGCAAAGCGAGAAACAAATTGAAAGCCGAAGCGTCCCAAACCCACCTATCCCACGTACAGCGTGTTCAATAATAAAATACGTGGCACATTGAAGTAAGGCGAACCTCGACACGCTGTAAATCTAAATCCAAATCTTCAAAATAAACTTACCCCGCAGGCTGCGTGTTCAATTATAAAATGCGTGGCATATCGAAGAAAGGCGAGCAAAGAGAAAAAAATTGAAACCCGAAGCGCTCCAAACCCAGCTACCCTACGCGCAGCGAGTTCAATAATAAAATACGTGGCACATCAGAGGAAGGCGAACCTCGACACGCTGTAAATCTAAAAACAAAGCTTCAATACCAACTAACCCACGCGCTGTGAGTTCTATTATTAAATGCGTGGCACATCGAATAAAGGCGAGCAAGAAGAGAAAAAAATTGAAACCCGAATCGCTCTAAACCCACCTACCCTACGCGCAGTGAGTTCAAAAATAAAATACGTGGCACATCAGAGGAAGGCGAGCAAAGCGAGAAACAAATTGAAAGCCGAAGCGTCCCAAACCAACCTATCCCACGTACAGCGAGTTCAATAATAAAATACGTGCACATCAGAGGAAGGCGAACCTCGACACGCTGTAAATCTAAAAACAATGCTTCAAAACCAACTAACCCACGCGCTGCGAGTTCTATTATTAAATGCGTGGCATATCGAATAAAGGCGAGCAAGAAGAGAAAAAAATTGAAACCCGAATCGCTCTAAACCCACCTACCCTACGCGCAGTGAGTTCAATAATAAAATACGTGGCACACTGAAGTAAGGCGAACCTCGACACGCTGTATTCTAATGCCAAAGCCTCAAAACCAACTCACCCCACGCGCAGCGAGTTTGATAATAAAATACGTGGCACATCAGAGGAAGGCGAACCTCGACACGCTGTAAATCTAAAAACAAAGCTTCAATACCAACTAAACCACGCGCTGTGAGTTCTATTATTAAATGCGTGGCACATCGAATAAAGGCGAGCAAGAAGAGAAAAAAATTGAAACCCGAATCGCTCTAAACCCACCTACCCTACGCGCAGTGAGTTCAATAATAAAATACGTGGCACATCAGAGGAAGGCGAACCTCGACACGCTGTAAATCTAAAAACAATGCTTCAAAACCAACTAACCCACGCGCTGCGAGTTCAATTATAAAATGCGGGGCACATCGGAGAAAGGCGAGCAACGCGAGAAAAAAATTCAAACCCGAAGCGCCCCAAAGCCATCTACCCTACGTGCAGCGAATTCGATAATAAAATACGTGGCACATCATAGAATAGGTGGCATATCGATTATAGGTGAGCGAGAGCGAGAAAAACATTGAAACCCGAAGCGCTCCAAACCCACCTACCCTACGCGCAGCGAGTTCAAAAATAAAATACGTGGCACATCAGTGGAAGGCGAACCTCGACACGCTGTAAATCTAAAACCAAAGCTTCAAAACTACCTTACCCCACGCGCTACGAGTTTGATAATAGAATACGTGGCATATCGATTATAGGCGAGCGAGAGTGAGAAAAACATTGAAACCCGAAGCGCTCCAAATCCACGTACCCTACGCGCAGTGAGTTCAATAATAAAATACGTGGCACATCAGAGGAAGGCGAACGTCGACACGCTGTAAATCTAAAACCAAAGCTTCAAAATTAATTACCCCGCAGGCTGCGTGTTCAATTATAAAATGCGTGGCATATCGACGAAAGGCGAGCAAAGAGAAAAAATTGAAACCCGAAGCGCTCCAAACCCACCTACCCTACGCGCAGCGAGTTCAATAATAAAATACGTGGCACATCAGAGGAAGGCGAACGTCGACACGCTGTAAATCTAAAACCAAAGCTTCAAAACTAACTTACCCCACGCGCTACGAGTTTGATAATAGAATACGTGGCATATCGATTATAGGCGAGCGAGAGCGAGAAAAACATTGAAACCCGAATCGCTCTAAACCCACCTACCCTACGCGCAGTGAGTTCAAAAATAAAATACGTGGCACATCAGAGGAAGGCGAGCAAAGCGAGAAACAAATTGAAAGCCGAAGCGTCCCAAACCAACCTACCCTACGCGCAGTGAGTTCAATAATAAAATACGTGGCACATCAGAGGAAGGCGAACCTCGACACGCTGTAAATCTAAAAACAATGCTTCAAAACCAACTAACCCACGCGCTGCGAGTTCAATTATAAAATGCGGGGCACATCGGAGAAAGGCGAGCAACGCGAGAAAAAATTCAAACCCGAAGCGTCCCAAAGCCATCTACCCTACGTGCAGCGAATTCGATAATAAAATACGTGGCACATCATAGAATAGGTGGCATATCGATTATAGGCGAGCGAGAGCGAGAAAAAAATTGAAACCCGAATCGCTCTAAACCCACCTACCCTACGCGCAGTGAGTTCAAAAATAAAATACGTGGCACATCAGAGGAAGGCGAGCAAAGCGAGAAACAAATTGAAAGCCGAAGCGTCCCAAACCAACCTATCCCACGTACAGCGAGTTCAATAATAAAATACGTGCACATCAGAGGAAGGCGAACCTCGACACGCTGTAAATCTAAAAACAATGCTTCAAAACCAACTAACCCACGCGCTGCGAGTTCTATTATTAAATGCGTGGCACATCGAATAAAGGCGAGCAAGAAGAGAAAAAAATTGAAACCCGAATCGCTCTAAACCCAGCTACCCTACGCGCAGTGAGTTCAAAAATAAAATACGTGGCACATCAGAGGAAGGCGAGCAAAGCGAGAAACAAATTGAAAGCCGAAGCGTCCCAAACCCACCTATCCCACGTACAGCGAGTTCAATAATAAAATACGTGGCACATTGAAGTAAGGCGAACCTCGACACGCTGTAAATCTAAATCCAAATCTTCAAAATAAACTTACCCCGCAGGCTGCGTGTTCAATTATAAAATGCGTGGCATATCGAGAAAGGCGAGCAAAGAGAAAAAAATTGAAACCCGAAGCGCTCCAAACCCAGCTACCCTACGCGCAGCGAGTTCAATAATAAAATACGTGGCACATCAGAGGAAGGCGAACCTCGACACGCTGTAAATCTAAAAACAAAGCTTCAATACCAACTAACCCACGCGCTGTGAGTTCTATTATTAAATGCGTGGCACATCGAATAAAGGCGAGCAAGAAGAGAAAAAAATTGAAACCCGAATCGCTCTAAACCCACCTACCCTACGCGCAGTGAGTTCAAAAATAAAATACGTGGCACATCAGAGGAAGGCGAGCAAAGCGAGAAACAAATTGAAAGCCGAAGCGTCCCAAACCAACCTACCCACGTACAGCGAGTTCAATAATAAAATACGTGCACATCAGAGGAAGGCGAACCTCGACACGCTGTAAATCTAAAAACAATGCTTCAAAACCAACTAACCCACGCGCTGCGAGTTCTATTATTAAATGCGTGGCACATCGAATAAAGGCGAGCAAGAAGAGAAAAAAATTGAAACCCGAATCGCTCTAAACCCACCTACCCTACGCGCAGTGAGTTCAATAATAAAATACGTGGCACACTGAAGTAAGGCGAACCTCGACACGCTGTATTCTAATGCCAAAGCCTCAAAACCAACTCACCCCACGCGCAGCGAGTTTGATAATAAAATACGTGGCATATCGAATATAGGTGAGCGAGAGCTAGAAAAACATTGAAACCTGAAGCGTCCCAAAACCATCTACCCTACGTGCAGCGAATTCGATAATAAAGTACGGGGCATGTCGGAGGAATGCGAACATCGACAAGCTGTAACTCTAAAACCAAAGCTTCAAAACTAACTTACCCAACGCGCTACGAGTTTGATAATAGAATACGTGGCATATCGATTATAGGCGAGCAAGAAGAGAAAAAAATTGAAACCCGAATCGCTCTAAACCCAGCTACCCTACGCGCAGTGAGTTCAAAAATAAAATACGTGGCACATCAGAGGAAGGCGAGCAAAGCGAGAAACAAATTGAAAGCCGAAGCGTCCCAAACCCACCTATCCCACGTACAGCGAGTTCAATAATAAAATACGTGGCACATTGAAGTAAGGCGAACCTCGACACGCTGTAAATCTAAATCCAAATCTTCAAAATAAACTTACCCCGCAGGCTGCGTGTTCAATTATAAAATGCGTGGCATATCGAAGAAAGGCGAGCAAAGAGAAAAAAATTGAAACCCGAAGCGCTCCAAACCCAGCTACCGTACGCGCAGCGAGTTCAATAATAAAATACGTGGCACATCAGAGGAAGGCGAACCTCGACAAGCTGTAAATCTAAAAACAAAGCTTCAATACCAAGTAACCCACGCGCTGTGAGTTCTATTATTAAATGCGTGGCACATCGAATAAAGGCGAGCAAGAAGAGAAAAAAATTGAAACCCGAATCGCTCTAAACCCACCTACCCTACGCGCAGTGAGTTCAAAAATAAAATACGTGGCACATCAGAGGAAGGCGAGCAAAGCGAGAAACAAATTGAAAGCCGAAGCGTCCCAAACCAACCTATCCCACGTACAGCGAGTTCAATAATAAAATACGTGCATATCAGAGGAAGGCGAACCTCGACACGCTGTAAATCTAAAAACAATGCTTCAAAACCAACTAACCCACGCGCTGCGAGTTCTATTATTAAATGCGTGGCACATCGAATAAAGGCGAGCAAGAAGAGAAAAAAATTGAAACCCGAATCCCTCTAAACCCACCTACCCTACGCGCAGTGAGTTCAATAATAAAATACGTGGCACATCAGAGGAAGGCGAACCTCGACACGCTGTAAATCTAAAAACAATGCTTCAAAACCAACTAACCCACGCGCTGCGAGTTCAATTATAAAATGCGGGGCACATCGGAGAAAGGCGAGCAACGCGAGAAAAAAATTCAAACCCGAAGCGCCCCAAAGCCATCTACCCTACGTGCAGCGAATTCGATAATAAAATACGTGGCACATCATAGAATAGGTGGCATACCGATTATAGGCGAGCGAGAGCGAGAAAAACATTGAAACCCGAAGCGCTCCAAACCCACCTACCCTACGCGCAGCGAGTTCAAAAATAAAATACGTGGCACATCAGTGGAAGGCGAACCTCGACACGCTGTAAATCTAAAACCAAAGCTTCAAAACTATCTTACCCCATGCGCTACGAGTTTGATAATAGAATACGTGGCATATCGATTATAGGCGAGCGAGAGTGAGAAAAACATTGAAACCCGAAGCGCTCCAAATCCACGTACCCTACGCGCAGTGAGTTCAATAATAAAATACGTGGCACATCAGAGGAAGGCGAACCTCGACACGCTGTAAATCTAAAAACAAAGCTTCAATACCAACTAACCCACGCGCTGTGAGTTCTATTATTAAATGCGTGGCACATCGAATAAAGGCGAGCAAGAAGAGAAAAAAATTGAAACCCGAATCGCTCTAAACCCACCTACCCTACGCGCAGTGAGTTCAAAAATAAAATACGTGGCACATCAGAGGAAGGCGAGCAAAGCGAGAAACAAATTGAAAGCCGAAGCGTCCCAAACCCACCTATCCCACGTACAGCGAGTTCAATAATAAAATACGTGGCACATTGAAGTAAGGCGAACCTCGACACGCTGTAAATCTAAATCCAAATCTTCAAAATAAACTTACCCCGCAGGCTGCGTGTTCAATTATAAAATGCGTGGCATATCGAAGAAAGGCGAGCAAAGAGAAAAAAATTGAAACCCGAAGCGCTCCAAACCCAGCTACCCTACGCGCAGCGAGTTCAATAATAAAATACGTGGCACATCAGAGGAAGGCGAACCTCGACACGCTGTAAATCTAAGAACAAAGCTTCAATACCAACTAACCCACGCGCTGTGAGTTCTATTATTAAATGCGTGGCACATCGAATAAAGGCGAGCAAGAAGAGAAAAAAATTGAAACCCGAATCGCTCTAAACCCACCTACCCTACGCGCAGTGAGTTCAAAAATAAAATACGTGGCACATCAGAGGAAGGCGAGCAAAGCGAGAAACAAATTGAAAGCCGAAGCGTCCCAAACCAACCTATCCCACGTACAGCGAGTTCAATAATAAAATACGTGCATATCAGAGGAAGGCGAACCTCGACACGCTGTAAATCTAAAAACAATGCTTCAAAACCAACTAACCCACGCGCTGCGAGTTCTATTATTAAATGCGTGGCACATCGAATAAAGGCGAGCAAGAAGAGAAAAAAATTGAAACCCGAATCCCTCTAAACCCACCTACCCTACGCGCAGTGAGTTCAATAATAAAATACGTGGCACATCAGAGGAAGGCGAACCTCGACACGCTGTAAATCTAAAAACAATGCTTCAAAACCAACTAACCCACGCGCTGCGAGTTCAATTATAAAATGCGGGGCACATCGGTGAAAGGCGAGCAACGCGAGAAAAAAATTCAAACCCGAAGCGCCCCAAAGCCATCTACCCTACGTGCAGCGAATTCGATAATAAAATACGTGGCACATCATAGAATAGGTGGCATATCGATTATAGGCGAGCGAGAGCGAGAAAAACATTGAAACCCGAAGCGCTCCAAACCCACCTACCCTACGCGCAGCGAGTTCAAAAATAAAATACGTGGCACATCAGTGGAAGGCGAACCTCGACACGCTGTAAATCTAAAACCAAAGCTTCAAAACTACCTTACCCCACGCGCTACGAGTTTGATAATAGAATACGTGGCATATCGATTATAGGCGAGCGAGAGTGAGAAAAACATTGAAACCCGAAGCGCTCCAAATCCACGTACCCTACGCGCAGTGAGTTCAATAATAAAATACGTGGCACATCAGAGGAAGGCGAACGTCGACACGCTGTAAATCTAAAACCAAAGCTTCAAAATTAATTACCCCGCAGGCTGCGTGTTCAATTATAAAATGCGTGGCATATCGAAGAAAGGCGAGCAAAGAGAAAAAAATTGAAACCCGAAGCGCTCCAAACCCACCTACCCTACGCGCAGCGAGTTCAATAATAAAATACGTGGCACATCAGAGGAAGGCGAACCTCGACACGCTGTAAATCTAAATCCAAATCTTCAAAACAAACTTACCCCGCAGGCTGCGTGTTCAATTATAAAATGCGTGGCATATCGAAGAAAGGCGAGCAAAGAGAAAAAAATTGAAACCCGAAGCGCTCCAAACCCACCTACCCTACGCGCAGCGAGTTCAATAATAAAATACGTGGCACATCAGAGGAAGGCGAACGTCGACACGCTGTAAATCTAAAACCAAAGCTTCAAAACTAACTTACCCCACGCGCTACGAGTTTGATAATAGAATACGTGGCATATCGATTATAGGCGAGCGAGAGCGAGAAAAACATTGAAACCCGAATCGCTCTAAACCCAGCTACCCTACGCGCAGTGAGTTCAAAAATAAAATACGTGGCACATCAGAGGAAGGCGAGCAAAGCGAGAAACAAATTGAAAGCCGAAGCGTCCCAAACCAACCTATCCCACGTACAGCGAGTTCAATAATATAATACGTGCACATCAGAGGAAGGCGAACCTCGACACGCTGTAAATCTAAAAACAATGCTTCAAAACCAACTAACCCACGCGCTGCGAGTTCTATTATTAAATTCGTGGCACATCGAATAAAGGCGAGCAAGAAGAGAAAAAAATTGAAACCCGAATCGCTCTAAACCCACCTACCCTACGCGCAGTGAGTTCAATAATAAAATACGTGGCACATTGAAGTAAGGCGAACCTCGACACGCTGTAAATCTAAATCCAAATCTTCAAAATAAACTTACCCCGCAGGCTGCGTGTTCAATTATAAAATGCGTGGCATATCGAAGAAAGGCGAGCAAAGAGAAAAAAATTGAAACCCGAAGCGCTCCAAACCCAGCTACCCTACGCGCAGCGAGTTCAATAATAAAATACGTGGCACATCAGAGGAAGGCGAGCAAAGCGAGAAACAAATTGAAAGCCGAAGCGTCCCAAACCAACCTATCCCACGTACAGCGAGTTCAATAATAAAATACGTGCATATCAGAGGAAGGCGAACCTCGACACGCTGTAAATCTAAAAACAATGCTTCAAAACCAACTAACCCACGCGCTGCGAGTTCTATTATTAAATGCGTGGCACATCGAATAAAGGCGAGCAAGAAGAGAAAAAAATTGAAACCCGAATCCCTCTAAACCCACCTACCCTACGCGCAGTGAGTTCAATAATAAAATACGTGGCACATCAGAGGAAGGCGAACCTCGACACGCTGTAAATCTAAAAACAATGCTTCAAAACCAACTAACCCACGCGCTGCGAGTTCAATTATAAAATGCGGGGCACATCATAGAATAGGTGGCATATCGATTATAGGCGAGCGAGAGCGAGAAAAACATTGAAACCCGAAGCGCTCCAAACCCACCTACCCTACGCGCAGCGAGTTCAAAAATAAAATACGTGGCACATCAGTGGAAGGCGAACCTCGACACGCTGTAAATCTAAAACCAAAGCTTCAAAACTACCTTACCCCACGCGCTACGAGTTTGATAATAGAATACGTGGCATATCGATTATAGGCGAGCGAGAGTGAGAAAAACATTGAAACCCGAAGCGCTCCAAATCCACGTACCCTACGCGCAGTGAGTTCAATAATAAAATACGTGGCACATCAGAGGAAGGCGAACGTCGACACGCTGTAAATCTAAAACCAAAGCTTCAAAATTAATTACCCCGCAGGCTGCGTGTTCAATTATAAAATGCGTGGCATATCGAAGAAAGGCGAGCAACGCGAGAAAAAAATTCAAACCCGAAGCGCCCCAAAGCCATCTACCCTACGTGCAGCGAATTCGATAATAAAATACGTGGCACATCATAGAATAGGTGGCATATCGATTATAGGCGAGCGAGAGCGAGAAAAACATTGAAACCCGAAGCGCTCCAAACCCACCTACCCTACGCGCAGCGAGTTCAAAAATAAAATACGTGGCACATCAGTGGAAGGCGAACCTCGACACGCTGTAAATCTAAAACCAAAGCTTCAAAACTACCTTACCCCACGCGCTACGAGTTTGATAATAGAATACGTGGCATATCGATTATAGGCGAGCGAGAGTGAGAAAAACATTGAAACCCGAAGCGCTCCAAATCCACGTACCCTACGCGCAGTGAGTTCAATAATAAAATACGTGGCACATCAGAGGAAGGCGAACGTCGACACGCTGTAAATCTAAAACCAAAGCTTCAAAATTAATTACCCCGCAGGCTGCGTGTTCAATTATAAAATGCGTGGCATATCGAAGAAAGGCGAGCAAAGAGAAAAAAATTGAAACCCGAAGCGCTCCAAACCCACCTACCCTACGCGCAGCGAGTTCAATAATAAAATACGTGGCACATCAGAGGAAGGCGAACGTCGACACGCTGTAAATCTAAAACCAAAGCTTCAAAACTAACTTACCCCACGCGCTACGAGTTTGATAATAGAATACGTGGCATATCGATTATAGGCGAGCGAAAGCGAGAAAAACATTGAAACCCGAATCGCTCTAAACCCAGCTACCCTACGCGCAGTGAGTTCAAAAATAAAATACGTGGCACATCAGAGGAAGGCGAGCAAAGCGAGAAACAAATTGAAAGCCGAAGCGTCCCAAACCAACCTATCCCACGTACAGCGAGTTCAATAATAAAATACGTGCACATCAGAGGAAGGCGAACCTCGACACGCTGTAAATCTAAAAACAATGCTTCAAAACCAACTAACCCACGCGCTGCGAGTTCTATTATTAAATTCGTGGCACATCGAATAAAGGCGAGCAAGAAGAGAAAAAAATTGAAACCCGAATCGCTCTAAACCGACCTACCCTACGCGCAGTGAGTTCAATAATAAAATACGTGGCACATCAGAGGAAGGCGAACCTCGACACGCTGTAAATCTAAAAACAATGCTTCAAAACCAACTAACCCACGCGCTGCGAGTTCAATTATAAAATGCGGGGCACATCGGAGAAAGGCGAGCAAGAAGAGAAAAAAATTGAAACCCGAATCGCTCTAAACCCACCTACCCTACGCGCAGTGAGTTCAATAATAAAATACGTGGCACATCAGTGGAAGGCGAACCTCGACACGCTGTAAATCTAAAACCAAAGCTTCAAAACTAACTTACCACACCCGCATCGGGTTTGATACTAAAATACGAGGCACATCAAAGAAATGCGAGCAAAGCGAAAAACAAATTGAAAGCCGAAGCGTCCCAAACCCACCTATCCCACGTACAGCGAGTTCAATAATAAAATACGTGGCACACTGAAGTAAGGCGAACCTCGACACGCTGTATTCTAATGCCAAAGCCTCAAAACCAACTCACCCCACGCGCAGCGAGTTTGATAATAAAATACGTGGCATATCGAATATAGGTGAGCGAGAGCTAGAAAAACATTGAAACCTGAAGCGCCCCAAAACCATCTACCCTACGTGCAGCGAATTCGATAATAAAGTACGGGGCATGTCGGAGGAATGCGAACATCGACAAGCTGTAACCCTAAAACCAAAGCTTCAAAACTAACTTACCCAACGCGCTACGAGTTTGATAATAGAATACGTGGCATATCGATTATAGGCGAGCAAGAAGAGAAAAAAATTGAAACCCGAATCGCTCTAAACCCAGCTACCCTACGCGCAGTGAGTTCAAAAATAAAATACGTGGCACATCAGAGGAAGGCGAGCAAAGCGAGAAACAAATTGAAAGCCGAAGCGTCCCAAACCCACCTATCCCACGTACAGCGAGTTCAATAATAAAATACGTGGCACATTGAAGTAAGGCGAACCTCGACACGCTGTAAATCTAAATCCAAATCTTCAAAATAAACTTACCCCGCAGGCTGCGTGTTCAATTATAAAATGCGTGGCATATCGAAGAAAGGCGAGCAAAGAGAAAAAAATTGAAACCTGAAGCGCTCCAAACCCAGCTACCCTACGCGCAGCGAGTTCAATAATAAAATACGTGGCACATCAGAGGAAGGCGAACCTCGACACGCTGTAAATCTAAAACCAAAGCTTCAAAACTACCTTACCCCACGCGCTACGAGTTTGATAATAGAATACGTGGCATATCGATTATAGGCGAGCGAGAGCGAGAAAAACATTGAAACCCGAAGCGCCCCAAAGCCATCTAACCTACGTGCAGCGAATTCGATAATAAAATACGTGGCACATCAGAGGAAGGCGAACCTCGACACGCTGTAAATCTAAAAACAAAGCTTCAATACCAACTAACCCACGCGCTGTGAGTTCTATTATTAAATGCGTGGCACATCGAATAAAGGCGAGCAAGAAGAGAAAAAAATTGAAACCCGAATCGCTCTAAACCCACCTACCCTACGCGCAGTGAGTTCAAAAATAAAATACGTGGCACATCAGAGGAAGGCGAGCAAAGCGAGAAACAAATTGAAAGCCGAAGCGTCCCAAATCAACCTATCCCACGTACAGCGAGTTCAATAATAAAATACGTGCACATCAGAGGAAGGCGAACCTCGACACGCTGTAAATCTAAAAACAATGCTTCAAAACCAACTAACCCAAGCGCTGCGAGTTCTATTATTAAATGCGTGGCACATCGAATAAAGGCGAGCAAGAAGAGAAAAAAATTGAAACCCGAATCGCTCTAAACCCACCTACCCTACGCGTAGTGAGTTCAATAATAAAATACGTGGCACATCAGAGGAAGGCGAACCTCGACACGCTGTAAATCTAAAAACAATGCTTCAAAACCAACTAACCCACGCGCTGCGAGTTCAATTATAAAATGCGGGGCACATCGGAGAAAGGCGAGCAACGCGAGAAAAAAATTCAAACCCGAAGCGCCCCAAAGCCATCTACCCTACGTGCAGCGAATTCGATAATAAAATACGGGGCATGTCGGAGGTATGCGAACATCGACACGCTGTATTCTAATACCAAAGCTTCAAAACCAACTCACCCCACGCGATGCGAGTTTGATAATAAAATACGACGCACATTGAAGTAAGGCGAACCTCGACTCGCTGTAAATCTAAATCCAAAGCTTCAATACCATCTTACCCCACGCGCTGCGATTTTGATAATACAATACGTGGCATATCAAATATAGGCGAGCGAGAGCGAGAAAAACATTGAAACCCGAAGTGCTCCAAACCCACCTACCCTACGCCCTGTGAGTTTGATAATAGAATACGTGGCATATCGAATATAGGTGAGCGAGAGCTAGAAAATCATTGAAACCTGAAGCGTCCCAAACCCATCTACCCTACGTGCAGCGAATTCGATAATAAAATACGGGGCATGTCGGAGGTATGCGAACATCGACAAGCTATAACTCTAAAATCAAGGTTTCTAAACCTTCATACCCTACGCACAGCGAGTTCAATAATAAAATACGTGGCACATCAGAGGAAGGCGAGTAAAGCGAGAAAAAAATTGAAACCTGAAGGGCCCCACGCGCAGCGAGTTCAATTATAAAATGCGTGGCACATCGAAGGAAGGCGAACCTCGACACGCTGTAAATCTGAAACCCAAGCTTCAAAACTAACTTACCACACCCGCATCGGGTTTGATACTAAAATACGAGGCACATCAAAGAAATGCGAGCAAAGCGAGAAACAGATTGAAAGCCGAAGCGTCCCAAACCCACCTATCCCACGTACAGCGAATTCAATAATAAAATACGTGGCAGACTGAAGTAAGGCGAACCTCGACATGCTGTAAATCTAAAAACAATGCTTCAAAACCAACTAACCCAAGCGCTGCGAGTTCTATTATTAAATGCGTGGCACATCGAATAAAGGCGAGCAAGAAGAGAAAAAAATTGAAACCCGAATCGCTCTAAACCCACCTACCCTACGCGTAGTGAGTTCAATAATAAAATACGTGGCACATCAGAGGAAGGCGAACCTCGACACGCTGTAAATCTAAAAACAATGCTTCAAAACCAACTAACCCACGCGCTGCGAGTTCAATTATAAAATGCGGGGCACATCGGAGAAAGGCGAGCAACGCGAGAAAAAAATTCAAACCCGAAGCGCCCCAAAGCCATCTACCCTACGTGCAGCGAATTCGATAATAAAATACGTGGCACATCAGTGGAAGGCGAACCTCGACACGCTGTAAATCTAAAACCAAAGCTTCAAAACTAACTTACCACACCCGCATCGGGTTTGATACTAAAATACGAGGCACATCAAAGAAATGCGAGCAAAGCGAAAAACAAATTGAAAGCCGAAGCGTCCCAAACCCACCTATCCCACGTACAGCGAGTTCAATAATAAAATACGTGGCACACTGAAGTAAGGCGAACCTCGACACGCTGTATTCTAATGCCAAAGCCTCAAAACCAACTCACCCCACGCGCAGCGAGTTTGATAATAAAATACGTGGCATATCGAATATAGGTGAGCGAGAGCTAGAAAAACATTGAAACCTGAAGCGCCCCAAAACCATCTACCCTACGTGCAGCGAATTCGATAATAAAATACGTGGCACATCAGAGGAAGGCGAACCTCGACACGCTGTAAATCTAAAAACAAAGCTTCAATACCAACTAACCCACGCGCTGTGAGTTCTATTATTAAATGCGTGGCACATCGAATAAAGGCGAGCAAGAAGAGAAAAAAATTGAAACCCGAATCGCTCTAAACCCACCTACCCTACGCGCAGTGAGTTCAAAAATAAAATACGTGGCACATCAGAGGAAGGCGAGCAAAGCGAGAAACAAATTGAAAGCCGAAGCGTCCCAAATCAACCTATCCCACGTACAGCGAGTTCAATAATAAAATACGTGCACATCAGAGGAAGGCGAACCTCGACACGCTGTAAATCTAAAAACAATGCTTCAAAACCAACTAACCCACGCGCTGCGAGTTCAATTATAAAATGCGGGGCACATCGGAGAAAGGTGCGCAACGCGAGAAAAAAATTCAAACCCGAAGCGCCCCAAAGCCATCTACCCTACGTGCAGCGAATTCGATAATAAAATACGGGGCATGTCGGAGGTATGCGAACATCGACACGCTGTATTCTAATACCAAAGCTTCAAAACCAACTCACCCCACGCGCTGCGAGTTTGATAATAAAATACGACGCACATTGAAGTAAGGCGAACCTCGACTCGCTGTAAATCTAAATCCAAAGCTTCAATACCATCTTACCTCACGCGCTGCGATTTTGATAATACAATACGTGGCATATCAAATATAGGCGAGCGAGAGCGAGAAAAACATTGAAACCCGAAGTGCTCCAAACCCACCTACCCTACGCCCTGTGAGTTTGATAATAGAATACGTGGCATATCGAATATAGGTGAGCGAGAGCTAGAAAATCATTGAAACCTGAAGCGTCCCAAACCCATCTACCCTACGTGCAGCGAATTCGATAATAAAATACGGGGCATGTCGGAGGTATGCGAACATCGACAAGCTATAACTCTAAAATCAAGGTTTCTAAACCCTCATACCCTACGCGCAGCGAGTTCAATAATAAAATACGTGGCACATCAGAGGAAGGCGAGTAAAGCGAGAAAAAAATTGAAACCTGAAGGGCCCCACGCGCAGCGAGTTCAATTATAAAATGCGTGGCACATCGAAGGAAGGCGAACCTCGACACGCTGTAAATCTGAAACCCAAGCTTCAAAACTAACTTACCACACCCGCATCGGGTTTGATACTAAAATACGAGGCACATCAAAGAAATGCGAGCAAAGCGAGAAACAGATTGAAAGCCGAAGCGTCCCAAACCCACCTATCCCACGTACAGCGAATTCAATAATAAAATACGTGGCAGACTGAAGTAAGGCGAACCTCGACATGCTGTAAATCTAAATCCAAAGCTTCAAAACCAACTCACCCCACGCGCAGCGAGTTTGATAATAAAATACGGGGCACATCGAAGAAATGCGAGCAAAGCGAGAAAAAAGTTAAATTCGAAGCGCCCCAAACCCATCTACAATACGTGCAGCGAATTCGATAATAAAATACGGGACATGTTGGAGGAAGGCGAACAACGACAAGCTGTAACTCGAAAACCAAAGCTTCAAAACTAACTTACCACACGCGCATCGGATTTGATAATAAAATACGAGGCACATAGAAGAAATGCGAGTAAAGCGAGAAAAACATTGAAAGCCGAAGCGTCCCAAACCCACCTATCCCACGTACAGCGAGTTCAATAATAAAATACGTGGCAGATCGAAGAAAGGCTAGCAAAGCGAGAAAAAAATTCAAACCCGAATCGCCCCAAACCCATCTACCATACGTGCAGCGAATTCGATAATAAAGTACGGGGCATGTCGGAGGAATGCGAACATCGACAAGCTGTAACCCTAAAACCAAAGCTTCAAAACTAACTTACCCAACGCGCTACGAGTTTGATAATAGAATACGTGGCATATCGATTATAGGCGAGCAAGAAGAGAAAAAAATTGAAACCCGAATCGCTCTAAACCCAGCTACCCTACGCGCAGTGAGTTCAAAAATAAAATACGTGGCACATCAGAGGAAGGCGAGCAAAGCGAGAAACAAATTGAAAGCCGAAGCGTCCCAAACCCACCTATCCCACGTACAGCGAGTTCAATAATAAAATACGTGGCACATTGAAGTAAGGCGAACCTCGACACGCTGTAAATCTAAATCCAAATCTTCAAAATAAACTTACCCCGCAGGCTGCGTGTTCAATTATAAAATGCGTGGCATATCGAAGAAAGGCGAGCAAAGAGAAAAAAATTGAAACCTGAAGCGCTCCAAACCCAGCTACCCTACGCGCAGCGAGTTCAATAATAAAATACGTGGCACATCAGAGGAAGGCGAACCTCGACACGCTGTAAATCTAAAACCAAAGCTTCAAAACTACCTTACCCCACGCGCTACGAGTTTGATAATAGAATACGTGGCATATCGATTATAGGCGAGCGAGAGCGAGAAAAACATTGAAACCCGAAGCGCCCCAAAGCCATCTAACCTACGTGCAGCGAATTCGATAATAAAATACGTGGCACATCAGAGGAAGGCGAACCTCGACACGCTGTAAATCTAAAAACAAAGCTTCAATACCAACTAACCCACGCGCTGTGAGTTCTATTATTAAATGCGTGGCACATCGAATAAAGGCGAGCAAGAAGAGAAAAAAATTGAAACCCGAATCGCTCTAAACCCACCTACCCTACGCGCAGTGAGTTCAAAAATAAAATACGTGGCACATCAGAGGAAGGCGAGCAAAGCGAGAAACAAATTGAAAGCCGAAGCGTCCCAAATCAACCTATCCCACGTACAGCGAGTTCAATAATAAAATACGTGCACATCAGAGGAAGGCGAACCTCGACACGCTGTAAATCTAAAAACAATGCTTCAAAACCAACTAACCCAAGCGCTGCGAGTTCTATTATTAAATGCGTGGCACATCGAATAAAGGCGAGCAAGAAGAGAAAAAAATTGAAACCCGAATTGCTCTAAACCCACCTACCCTACGCGTAGTGAGTTCAATAATAAAATACGTGGCACATCAGAGGAAGGCGAACCTCGACACGCTGTAAATCTAAAAACAATGCTTCAAAACCAACTAACCCACGCGCTGCGAGTTCAATTATAAAATGCGGGGCACATCGGAGAAAGGCGAGCAACGCGAGAAAAAAATTCAAACCCGAAGCGCCCCAAAGCCATCTACCCTACGTGCAGCGAATTCGATAATAAAATACGGGGCATGTCGGAGGTATGCGAACATCGACACGCTGTATTCTAATACCAAAGCTTCAAAACCAACTCACCCCACGCGCTGCGAGTTTGATAATAAAATACGACGCACATTGAAGTAAGGCGAACCTCGACTCGCTGTAAATCTAAATCCAAAGCTTCAATACCATCTTACCCCACGCGCTGCGATTTTGATAATACAATACGTGGCATATCAAATATAGGCGAGCGAGAGCGAGAAAAACATTGAAACCCGAAGTGCTCCAAACCCACCTACCCTACGCCCTGTGAGTTTGATAATAGAATACGTGGCATATCGAATATAGGTGAGCGAGAGCTAGAAAATCATTGAAACCTGAAGCGTCCCAAACCCATCTACCCTACGTGCAGCGAATTCGATAATAAAATACGGGGCATGTCGGAGGTATACGAACATCGACAAGCTATAACTCTAAAATCAAGGTTTCTAAACCCTCATACCCTACGCGCAGCGAGTTCAATAATAAAATACGTGGCACATCAGAGGAAGGCGAGTAAAGCGAGAAAAAAATTGAAACCTGAAGGGCCCCACGCGCAGCGAGTTCAATTATAAAATGCGTGGCACATCAAAAAGTAACATTCAAAACTAACTTACCACACCCGCATCGGGTTTGATACTAAAATACGAGGCACATCAAAGAAATGCGAGCAAAGCGAGAAACAGATTGAAAGCCGAAGCGTCCCAAACCCACCTATCCCACGTACAACGAATTCAATAATAAAATACGTGGCAGACTGAAGTAAGGCGAACCTCGACATGCTGTAAATCTAAATCCAAAGCTTCAAAACCAACTCACCCCACGCGCAGCGAGTTTGATAATAAAATACGGGGCACATCGAAGAAATGCGAGCAAAGCGAGAAGAAAGTTAAATTCGAAGCGCCCCAAACCCATCTACAATACGTGCAGCGAATTCGATAATAAAATACGGGACATGTTGGAGGAAGGCGAACAACGACAAGCTGTAACTCGAAAACCAAAGCTTCAAAACTAACTTACCACACGCGCATCGGATTTGATAATAAAATACGAGGCACATAGAAGAAATGCGAGTAAAGCGAGAAAAACATTGAAAGCCGAAGCGTCCCAAACCCACCTATCCCACGTACAGCGAGTTCAATAATAAAATACGTGGCAGATCGAAGAAAGGCTAGCAAAGCGAGAAAAAAATTCAAACCCGAATCGCCCCAAACCCATCTACCATACGTGCAGCGAATTCGATAATAAAATACGGTGCATGTCGGAGGAATGCGAACATCGACACGCTGTATTCTAATACCAAAGCTTCAAAACCAACTCACCCCACGCGCTGCGAGTTTGATAATAGAATACGTGGCATATCAAATATAGGCGAGCGAGAGCGAGAAAAACATTGAAACCCGAAGTGCTCCAAACCCACCTACCCTACGCCCTGCGAGTTTGATAATAGAATACGTGGCATATCGAATATAGGTGAGCGAGAGCTAGAAAATCGTTGAAACCTGAAGCGTCCCAAACCCATCTACCCTACGTGCAGCGAATTCGATAATAAAATACAGGGCATGTCGGAGGAATGCGAACATCGATAAGCTATAACTCTAAAATCAAGGTTTCTAGACCCTCATACCCTACGCGCAGCTAGTTCAATTATAAAATGCGTGGCACATCGAGAAAGGCGAGCAAAAAGAGAAAAAAATTGAAAGCCGAAGCGTCCCAAACCCACCTATCCCACGTACAGCGAGTTCAATAATAAAATACGTGGCACATCGAAGAAAGGCTAGCAAAGCGAGAAAAAAATTCAAACCTGAAGCGCCCCAAACCCATCTACCCTACGTGCAGCGAATTCGATAATAAAATACGGGGCATGTCGGAGGAATGCGAACATCGACACGCTGTATTCTAATACCAAAGCTTCAAAACCAACTCACCCCACGCGCTGCGAGTTTGATAATAGAATACGTGGCATATCAAATATAGGCGAGCGAGAGCTAAAAAAACATTGAAACCCGAAGTGCTCCAAACCCACCTACCCTACGCCCTGCGATTTTGACAATAGAATACGTGGCATATCGAATATAGGTGAGCGAGAGCTAGAAAAACATTGAAACCTGAAGCGTCCCAAACCCATCTACCCTACGTGCAGCGAATTCGATAATAAAGTACGGAGCATGTCGGAGGAATGCGAACATCGACAAGCTGTAACTCTAAAATCAAGGTTTCTAAACCCTCATACCCTACGCGCAGCTATTTCAATTATAAAATGCGTGGCACATTGAAGAAAGGCGAGCAAGAAGAGAAAAAAATTGATACCTGAAGGGCCCCAACCCAACCTACCCCACGCGCAGAGAGTTCAATTATAAAATACGGGGCACATCGAAGAAATGCGAGCAAAGCGAGAAAAAAGTTAAATTCGAAGCGCCCCAAACCCATCTACAATACGTGCAGCGAATTCGATAATAAAATACGGGACATGTTGGAGGAAGGCGAACAACGACAAGCTGTAACTCGAAAACCAAAGCTTCAAAACTAACTTACCACACGCGCATCGGATTTGATAATAAAATACGAGGCACATAGAAGAAATGCGAGTAAAGCGAGAAAAACATTGAAAGCCGAAGCGTCCCAAACCCACCTATCCCACGTACAGCGAGTTCAATAATAAAATACGTGGCAGATCGAAGAAAGGCTAGCAAAGCGAGAAAAAAATTCAAACCCGAATCGCCCCAAACCCATCTACCATACGTGCAGCGAATTCGATAATAAAATACGGTGCATGTCGGAGGAATGCGAACATCGACACGCTGTATTCTAATACCAAAGCTTCAAAACCAACTCACCCCACGCGCTGCGAGTTTGATAATAGAATACGTGGCATATCAAATATAGGCGAGCGAGAGCGAGAAAAACATTGAAACCCGAAGTGCTCCAAACCCACCTACCCTACGCCCTGCGAGTTTGATAATAGAATACGTGGCATATCAAATATAGGCGAGCGAGAGCGAGAAAAACATTGAAACCCGAAGTGCTCCAAACCCACCTACCCTACGCCCTGCGATTTTGACAATAGAATACGTGGCATATCGAATATAGGTGAGCGAGAGCTAGAAAAACATTGAAACCTGAAGCGTCCCAAACCCATCTACCCTACGTGCAGCGAATTCGATAATAAAGTACGGAGCATGTCGGAGGAATGCGAACATCGACAAGCTGTAACTCTAAAATCAAGGTTTCTAAACCCTCATACCCTACGCGCAGCTATTTCAATTATAAAATGCGTGGCACATTGAAGAAAGGCGAGCAAGAAGAGAAAAAAATTGATACCTGAAGGGCCCCAACCCAACCTACCCCACGCGCAGAGAGTTCAATTATAAAATGCGTGGCACATCGAAGGAAGGCGAACCTCGACACGCTGTAAATCTGAAACCCAAGCTTCAAAACTAACTTACCACACCCGCATCGGGTTTGATACTAAAATACGAGGCACATCAAAGAAATGCGAGCAAAGCGAGAAACAGATTGAAAGCCGAAGCGTCCCAAACCCACCTATCCCACGTACAGCGAATTCAATAATAAAATACGTGGCAGACTGAAGTAAGGCGAACCTCGACATGCTGTAAATCTAAATCCAAAGCTTCAAAACCAACTCACCCCACGCGCAGCGAGTTTGATAATAAAATACGGGGCACATCGAAGAAATGCGAGCAAAGCGAGAAAAAAGTTAAATTCGAAGCGCCCCAAACCCATCTACAATACGTGCAGCGAATTCGATAATAAAATACGGGACATGTTGGAGGAAGGCGAACAACGACAAGCTGTAACTCGAAAACCAAAGCTTCAAAACTAACTTACCACACGCGCATCGGATTTGATAATAAAATACGAGGCACATAGAAGAAATGCGAGTAAAGCGAGAAAAACATTGAAAGCCGAAGCGTCCCAAACCCACCTATCCCACGTACAGCGAGTTCAATAATAAAATACGTGGCAGATCGAAGAAAGGCTAGCAAAGCGAGAAAAAAATTCAAACCCGAATCGCCCCAAACCCATCTACCATACGTGCAGCGAATTCGATAATAAAATACGGTGCATGTCGGAGGAATGCGAACATCGACACGCTGTATTCTAATACCAAAGTTTCAAAACCAACTCACCCCACGCGCTGCGAGTTTGATAATAGAATACGTGGCATATCAAATATAGGCGAGCGAGAGCGAGAAAAACATTGAAACCCGAAGTGCTCCAAACCCACCTACCCTACGCCCTGCGAGTTTGATAATAGAATACGTGGCATATCAAATATAGGCGAGCGAGAGCGAGAAAAACATTGAAACCCGAAGTGCTCCAAACCCACCTACCCTACGCCCTGCGAGTTTGATAATAGAATACGTGGCATATCGAATATAGGTGAGCGAGAGCTAGAAAATCGTTGAAACCTGAAGCGTCCCAAACCCATCTACCCTACGTGCAGCGAATTCGATAATAAAATACAGGGCATGTCGGAGGAATGCGAACATCGATAAGCTATAACTCTAAAATCAAGGTTTCTAGACCCTCATACCCTACGCGCAGCTAGTTCAATTATAAAATGCGTGGCACATCGAGAAAGGCGAGCAAAAAGAGAAAAAAATTGAAAGCCGAAGCGTCCCAAACCCACCTATCCCACGTACAGCGAGTTCAATAATAAAATACGTGGCACATCGAAGAAAGGCTAGCAAAGCGAGAAAAAAATTCAAACCTGAAGCGCCCCAAACCCATCTACCCTACGTGCAGCGAATTCGATAATAAAATACGGGGCATGTCGGAGGAATGCGAACATCGACACGCTGTATTCTAATACCAAAGCTTCAAAACCAACTCACCCCACGCGCTGCGAGTTTGATAATAGAATACGTGGCATATCAAATATAGGCGAGCGAGAGCTAAAAAAACATTGAAACCCGAAGTGCTCCAAACCCACCTACCCTACGCCCTGCGATTTTGACAATAGAATACGTGGCATATCGAATATAGGTGAGCGAGAGCTAGAAAAACATTGAAACCTGAAGCGTCCCAAACCCATCTACCCTACGTGCAGCGAATTCGATAATAAAGTACGGAGCATGTCGGAGGAATGCGAACATCGACAAGCTGTAACTCTAAAATCAAGGTTTCTAAACCCTCATACCCTACGCGCAGCTATTTCAATTATAAAATGCGTGGCACATTGAAGAAAGGCGAGCAAGAAGAGAAAAAAATTGATACCTGAAGGGCCCCAACCCAACCTACCCCACGCGCAGAGAGTTCAATTATAAAATGCGTGGCACATCGAAGGAAGGCGAACCTCGACACGCTGTAAATCTGAAACCCAAGCTTCAAAACTAACTTACCACACCCGCATCGGGTTTGATACTAAAATACGAGGCACATCAAAGAAATGCGAGCAAAGCGAGAAACAGATTGAAAGCCGAAGCGTCCCAAACCCACCTATCCCACGTACAGCGAATTCAATAATAAAATACGTGGCAGACTGAAGTAAGGCGAACCTCGACATGCTGTAAATCTAAATCCAAAGCTTCAAAACCAACTCACCCCACGCGCAGCGAGTTTGATAATAAAATACGGGGCACATCGAAGAAATGCGAGCAAAGCGAGAAAAAAGTTAAATTCGAAGCGCCCCAAACCCATCTACAATACGTGCAGCGAATTCGATAATAAAATACGGGACATGTTGGAGGAAGGCGAACAACGACAAGCTGTAACTCGAAAACCAAAGCTTCAAAACTAACTTACCACACGCGCATCGGATTTGATAATAAAATACGAGGCACATAGAAGAAATGCGAGTAAAGCGAGAAAAACATTGAAAGCCGAAGCGTCCCAAACCCACCTATCCCACGTACAGCGAGTTCAATAATAAAATACGTGGCAGATCGAAGAAAGGCTAGCAAAGCGAGAAAAAAATTCAAACCCGAATCGCCCCAAACCCATCTACCATACGTGCAGCGAATTCGATAATAAAATACGGTGCATGTCGGAGGAATGCGAACATCGACACGCTGTATTCTAATACCAAAGCTTCAAAACCAACTCACCCCACGCGCTGCGAGTTTGATAATAGAATACGTGGCATATCAAATATAGGCGAGCGAGAGCGAGAAAAACATTGAAACCCGAAGTGCTCCAAACCCACCTACCCTACGCCCTGCGAGTTTGATAATAGAATACGTGGCATATCAAATATAGGCGAGCGAGAGCGAGAAAAACATTGAAACCCGAAGTGCTCCAAACCCACCTACCCTACGCCCTGCGATTTTGACAATAGAATACGTGGCATATCGAATATAGGTGAGCGAGAGCTAGAAAAACATTGAAACCTGAAGCGTCCCAAACCCATCTACCCTACGTGCAGCGAATTCGATAATAAAGTACGGAGCATGTCGGAGGAATGCGAACATCGACAAGCTGTAACTCTAAAATCAAGGTTTCTAAACCCTCATACCCTACGCGCAGCTATTTCAATTATAAAATGCGTGGCACATTGAAGAAAGGCGAGCAAGAAGAGAAAAAAATTGATACCTGAAGGGCCCCAACCCAACCTACCCCACGCGCAGAGAGTTCAATTATAAAATGCGTGGCACATCGAAGGAAGGCGAACCTCGACACGCTGTAAATCTGAAACCCAAGCTTCAAAACTAACTTACCACACCCGCATCGGGTTTGATACTAAAATACGAGGCACATCAAAGAAATGCGAGCAAAGCGAGAAACAGATTGAAAGCCGAAGCGTCCCAAACCCACCTATCCCACGTACAGCGAATTCAATAATAAAATACGTGGCAGACTGAAGTAAGGCGAACCTCGACATGCTGTAAATCTAAATCCAAAGCTTCAAAACCAACTCACCCCACGCGCAGCGAGTTTGATAATAAAATACGGGGCACATCGAAGAAATGCGAGCAAAGCGAGAAAAAAGTTAAATTCGAAGCGCCCCAAACCCATCTACAATACGTGCAGCGAATTCGATAATAAAATACGGGACATGTTGGAGGAAGGCGAACAACGACAAGCTGTAACTCGAAAACCAAAGCTTCAAAACTAACTTACCACACGCGCATCGGATTTGATAATAAAATACGAGGCACATAGAAGAAATGCGAGTAAAGCGAGAAAAACATTGAAAGCCGAAGCGTCCCAAACCCACCTATCCCACGTACAGCGAGTTCAATAATAAAATACGTGGCAGATCGAAGAAAGGCTAGCAAAGCGAGAAAAAAATTCAAACCCGAATCGCCCCAAACCCATCTACCATACGTGCAGCGAATTCGATAATAAAATACGGTGCATGTCGGAGGAATGCGAACATCGACACGCTGTATTCTAATACCAAAGCTTCAAAACCAACTCACCCCACGCGCTGCGAGTTTGATAATAGAATACGTGGCATATCAAATATAGGCGAGCGAGAGCGAGAAAAACATTGAAACCCGAAGTGCTCCAAACCCACCTACCCTACGCCCTGCGAGTTTGATAATAGAATACGTGGCATATCAAATATAGGCGAGCGAGAGCGAGAAAAACATTGAAACCCGAAGTGCTCCAAACCCACCTACCCTACGCCCTGCGAGTTTGATAATAGAATACGTGGCATATCGAATATAGGTGAGCGAGAGCTAGAAAATCGTTGAAACCTGAAGCGTCCCAAACCCATCTACCCTACGTGCAGCGAATTCGATAATAAAATACAGGGCATGTCGGAGGAATGCGAACATCGATAAGCTATAACTCTAAAATCAAGGTTTCTAGACCCTCATACCCTACGCGCAGCTAGTTCAATTATAAAATGCGTGGCACATCGAGAAAGGCGAGCAAAAAGAGAAAAAAATTGAAAGCCGAAGCGTCCCAAACCCACCTATCCCACGTACAGCGAGTTCAATAATAAAATACGTGGCACATCGAAGAAAGGCTAGCAAAGCGAGAAAAAAATTCAAACCTGAAGCGCCCCAAACCCATCTACCCTACGTGCAGCGAATTCGATAATAAAATACGGGGCATGTCGGAGGAATGCGAACATCGACACGCTGTATTCTAATACCAAAGCTTCAAAACCAACTCACCCCACGTGCTGCGAGTTTGATAATAGAATACGTGGCATATCAAATATAGGCGAGCGAGAGCTAAAAAAACATTGAAACCCGAAGTGCTCCAAACCCACCTACCCTACGCCCTGCGATTTTGACAATAGAATACGTGGCATATCGAATATAGGTGAGCGAGAGCTAGAAAAACATTGAAACCTGAAGCGTCCCAAACCCATCTACCCTACGTGCAGCGAATTCGATAATAAAGTACGGAGCATGTCGGAGGAATGCGAACATCGACAAGCTGTAACTCTAAAATCAAGGTTTCTAAACCCTCATACCCTACGCGCAGCTATTTCAATTATAAAATGCGTGGCACATTGAAGAAAGGCGAGCAAGAAGAGAAAAAAATTGATACCTGAAGGGCCCCAACCCAACCTACCCCACGCGCAGAGAGTTCAATTATAAAATGCGTGGCACATCGAAGGAAGGCGAACCTCGACACGCTGTAAATCTGAAACCCAAGCTTCAAAACTAACTTACCACACCCGCATCGGGTTTGATACTAAAATGCGAGGCACATCGAAGAAATGCGAGCAAAGCGAGAAACAAATTGAAAGCCGAAGCGTCCCAAACCCACCTATCCCACGTACAGCGAGTTCAATAATAAAATACGTGGCACATTGAAGTAAGGCGAACCTCGACACGCTGTAAATCTAAATCCAAAGCTTCAAAACCAACTCACCCCACGCGCTACGAGTTTGATAATAGAATACGTGGCACATCGAAGAAAGGCGAGCAAGAAGAGAAAAAAATTGAAAGTCGAAGCGTCCCAAACCCACCTATCCCACGTATAGCGAGTTCAATAATAAAATACGTGGCACATCGATAAAGGCTAGCAAAGCGAGAAAAAAATTCAAACCCGAAGCGCCCCAAACCCATCTACCCTACGTGCAGCGAATTCGATAATAAAATACGGGGCATGTCGGAGGAATGCGAACATCGACACGCTGTATTCTAATACCAAAGCTTCAAAACCAACTCACCCCACGCGCTGCGAGTTTGATAATAAAATACGACGCACATTGAAGTAAGGCGAACCTCGACTCGCTGTAAATCTAAATCCAAAGCTTCAATACCATCTTACCCCACGCGCTGCGATTTTGATAATAGAATACGTGGCATATCGATTATAGGCGAGCGAGAGCGAGAAAAACATTGAAACCCGAAGTGCTCCAAACCCACCTACCCTACGCCCTGTGAGTTTGATAATAGAATACGTGGCATATCGAATATAGGTGAGCGAGAGCTAGAAAATCATTGAAACCTGAAGCGTCCCAAACCCATCGACCCTACGTGCAGCGAATTCGATAATAAAATACGGGGCATGTCGGAGGTATGCGAACATCGACAAGCTATAACTCTAAAATCAAGGTTTCTAAACCCTCATACCCTACGCGCAGCTAGTTCAATTATAAAATGCGTGGCACATCGAGAAAGGCGAGCAAGAAGAGAAAAAAATTGAAAACCGAAGCGTCCCAAACCCACCTATCCCACGTACAGCGAGTTCAATAATAAAATACGTGGCACATCGAAGAAATGCGAGCAAATCGAGAAAACAATATTAAAATCCCACGTACAGCGAATTCAATTATAAAATGCATGGCACATCGAAGGATAGCGAACCTCGACACGCTGTAAATCTAATACCAAAGCTTCAAAACCAACTCACCCCACGCGCTCCGAGTTTGATAATAGAATACGTGGCATATCGATTATAGGCGAGCGAGAGCGAGAAAAACATTGAAACCCGAAGCGCTCCAAACCCACCTACCCTACGCGCAGCGAGTTCAATAATAAAATGCGTGGCACATAGAAGGAAGGCAAACCTCGACACGCTGTAAATCTAAAACCCAAGCTTCAAAACTAACTTACCACACCCGCATCGGGTTTGATACTAAAATACGAGGCACATCGAAGAAATGCGAGCAAAGCGAGAAACAAATTGAAAGCCGAAGCGTCCCAAACCCACCTATCCCACGTACAGAGAGTTCAATAATAAAATACGTGGCACATTGAAGTAAGGAGAACCTCGACACGCAGTAAATCTAAATCCAAAGCTTCAATACCAACTTACCCCACGCGCTACGATTTTGATAATAGAATACGTGGCATATCAAATATAGGCGAGCGAGAGCGAGAAAAACATTCAAACCCGAAGCGCTCCATACCCACCTACCCTACGTGCAGCGAATTCGATAATAAAATACGGGGCATGTCGGAGGTATGCGAACATCGACACGCTGTATTCTAATACCAAAGCTTCAAAACCAACTCACCCCACGCGCTGCGAGTTTGATAATAAAATACGACGCACATTGAAGTAAGGCGAACCTCGACTCGCTGTAAATCTAAATCCAAAGCTTCAATACCATCTTACCCCACGCGCTGCGATTTTGATAATACAATACGTGGCATATCAAATATAGGCGAGCGAGAGCGAGAAAAACATTGAAACCCGAAGTGCTCCAAACCCACCTACCCTACGCCCTGTGAGTTTGATAATAGAATACGTGGCATATCGAATATAGGTGAACGAGAGCTAGAAAATCATTGAAACCTGAAGCGTCCCAAACCCATCTACCCTACGTGCAGCGAATTCGATAATAAAATACGGGGCATGTCGGAGGTATGCGAACATCGACAAGCTATAACTCTAAAATCAAGGTTTCTAAACCCTCATACCCTACGCGCAGCGAGTTCAATAATAAAATACGTGGCACATCAGAGGAAGGCGAGTAAAGCGAGAAAAAAATTGAAACCTGAAGGGCCCCACGCGCAGCGAGTTCAATTATAAAATGCGTGGCACATCGAAGGAAGGCGAACCTCGACACGCTGTAAATCTAAAACCCAAGCTTCAAAACTAACTTACCACACCCGCATCGGGTTTGATACTAAAATACGAGGCACATCAAAGTAATGCGAGCAAAGCGAGAAACAGATTGAAAGCCGAAGCGTCCCAAACCCACCTATCCCACGTACAGCGAATTCAATAATAAAATACGTGGCAGACTGAAGTAAGGCGAACCTCGACATGCTGTAAATCTAAATCCAAAGCTTCAAAACCAACTCACCCCACGCGCAGCGAGTTTGATAATAAAATACGGGGCACATCGAAGAAATGCGAGCAAAGCGAGAAAAAAGTTAAATTCGAAGCGCCCCAAACCCATCTACAATACGTGCAGCGAATTCGATAATAAAATACGGGACATGTTGGAGGAAGGCGAACAACGACAAGCTGTAACTCGAAAACCAAAGCTTCAAAACTAACTTACCACACGCGCATCGGATTTGATAATAAAATACGAGGCACATAGAAGAAATGCGAGTAAAGCGAGAAAAACATTGAAAGCCGAAGCGTCCCAAACGCACCTATCCTCCGTGCACCGAATTCGGTAATAAAATACGGGGCATGTCGGAGGTATGCGAACATCGACACGCTGTATTCTAATACCAAAGCTTCAAAACCAACTCACCCCACGCGCTGCGAGTTTGATAATAAAATACGACGCACATTGAAGTAAGGCGAACCTCGACTCGCTGTAAATCTAAATCCAAAGCTTCAATACCATCTTACCCCACGCGCTGCGATTTTGATAATACAATACGTGGCATATCAAATATAGGCGAGCGAGAGCGAGAAAAACATTGAAACCCGAAGTGCTCCAAACCCACCTACCCTACGCCCTGTGAGTTTGATAATAGAATACGTGGCATATCGAATATAGGTGAACGAGAGCTAGAAAATCATTGAAACCTGAAGCGTCCCAAACCCATCTACCCTACGTGCAGCGAATTCGATAATAAAATACGGGGCATGTCGGAGGTATGCGAACATCGACAAGCTATAACTCTAAAATCAAGGTTTCTAAACCCTCATACCCTACGCGCAGCGAGTTCAATAATAAAATACGTGGCACATCAGAGGAAGGCGAGTAAAGCGAGAAAAAAATTGAAACCTGAAGGGCCCCACGCGCAGCGAGTTCAATTATAAAATGCGTGGCACATCGAAGGAAGGCGAACCTCGACACGCTGTAAATCTAAAACCCAAGCTTCAAAACTAACTTACCACACCCGCATCGGGTTTGATACTAAAATACGAGGCACATCAAAGTAATGCGAGCAAAGCGAGAAACAGATTGAAAGCCGAAGCGTCCCAAACCCACCTATCCCACGTACAGCGAATTCAATAATAAAATACGTGGCAGACTGAAGTAAGGCGAACCTCGACATGCTGTAAATCTAAATCCAAAGCTTCAAAACCAACTCACCCCACGCGCAGCGAGTTTGATAATAAAATACGGGGCACATCGAAGAAATGCGAGCAAAGCGAGAAAAAAGTTAAATTCGAAGCGCCCCAAACCCATCTACAATACGTGCAGCGAATTCGATAATAAAATACGGGACATGTTGGAGGAAGGCGAACAACGACAAGCTGTAACTCGAAAACCAAAGCTTCAAAACTAACTTACCACACGCGCATCGGATTTGATAATAAAATACGAGGCACATAGAAGAAATGCGAGTAAAGCGAGAAAAACATTGAAAGCCGAAGCGTCCCAAACGCACCTATCCTCCGTGCACCGAATTCGGTAATAAAATACGGGGCATGTCGGAGGTATGCGAACATCGACACGCTGTATTCTAATACCAAAGCTTCAAAACCAACTCACCCCACGCGCTGCGAGTTTGATAATAAAATACGACGCACATTGAAGTAAGGCGAACCTCGACTCGCTGTAAATCTAAATCCAAAGCTTCAATACCATCTTACCCCACGCGCTGCGATTTTGATAATACAATACGTGGCATATCAAATATAGGCGAGCGAGAGCGAGAAAAACATTGAAACCCGAAGTGCTCCAAACCCACCTACCCTACGCCCTGTGAGTTTGATAATAGAATACGTGGCATATCGAATATAGGTGAACGAGAGCTAGAAAATCATTGAAACCTGAAGCGTCCCAAACCCATCTACCCTACGTGCAGCGAATTCGATAATAAAATACGGGGCATGTCGGAGGTATGCGAACATCGACAAGCTATAACTCTAAAATCAAGGTTTCTAAACCCTCATACCCTACGCGCAGCGAGTTCAATAATAAAATACGTGGCACATCAGAGGAAGGCGAGTAAAGCGAGAAAAAAATTGAAACCTGAAGGGCCCCACGCGCAGCGAGTTCAATTATAAAATGCGTGGCACATCGAAGGAAGGCGAACCTCGACACGCTGTAAATCTAAAACCCAAGCTTCAAAACTAACTTACCACACCCGCATCGGGTTTGATACTAAAATACGAGGCACATCAAAGAAATGCGAGCAAAGCGAGAAACAGATTGAAAGCCGAAGCGTCCCAAACCCACCTATCCCACGTACAGCGAATTCAATAATAAAATACGTGGCAGACTGAAGTAAGGCGAACAACGACAAGCTGTAACTCGAAAACCAAAGCTTCAAAACTATCTTACCACACGCGCATCGGATTTGATAATAAAATACGAGGCACATAGAAGAAATGCGAGTAAAGCGAGAAAAACATTGAAAGCCGAAGCGTCCCAAACCCATCTACCCTACGTGCAGCGAATTCGATAATAAAATACGGGGCATGTCGGAGGTATGCGAACATCGACAAGCTATAACTCTAAAATCAAGGTTTCTAAACCCTCATACCCTACGCGCAGCGAGTTCAATAATAAAATACGTGGCACATCAGAGGAAGGCGAGTAAAGCGAGAAAAAAATTGAAACCTGAAGGGCCCCACGCGCAGCGAGTTCAATTATAAAATGCGTGGCACATCGAAGGAAGGCGAACCTCGACACGCTGTAAATCTAAAACCCAAGCTTCAAAACTAACTTACCACACCCGCATCGGGTTTGATACTAAAATACGAGGCACATCAAAGAAATGCGAGCAAAGCGAGAAACAGATTGAAAGCCGAAGCGTCCCAAACGCACCTATCCTCCGTGCACCGAATTCGGTAATAAAATACGTGGCACATCAGAGGAAGGCGGAATAATTAACAAGTGTAAAGAAAAGTTTGTCAAATTATTCTTTGTTAATTCGAGTATCTCTGCCTAATGTTGTGGAACCACACGTCTACGTGTTTTGTCCTCTTATGAAAAACTGGATTTTCCATCAGTTTTATGGCACTTTGGTTGGCCATGAAAAGTGTAATGCTCAGAATCTGTGCTAAATATTTCAGTGAATAATTTTCTTAGCCACATTACATGAAGGTTTTTTCAGGGCAAAAATGATGCATGAAAAATGTTAGCTAAGATGTTCTAGGCTCTACTATCCGATAGGTCGTGGCAATTGATGCTTAAAACCGAGATTACACGATTACCCTTTTGTTTATTTGTTCTATTTTTTAATTTTAAATTAATGTTCGTAGAAGTCTGCACAGGCATGCTTTCTCAATGAAGATTACATAGCGTGCACGTAGTAGCCTAAGCACTTGAGTCAACAACAGTACGGACGTGCGCCGCGTGCCGCCATGTTGGTTGTCCCACAAAATATTCCCTCTTCAAAAATCAATTTTCAAAATTAATTTAACATTAAATAAACAGAAGGGTAATCGTGTAATCTTGGACACCCCTTGTGTCACTGTGTGTTTAAGAAAAGTGATAAGTTGCAAATAACCAATTGCCGAAAAATCCGTATATAGACTAATTACATTGCTTAAAGGGGTGGCTCCCAATTGGGGGTGGGCTGTTATAATGCGTTTTGGCACTAGATTTTGTTTCTGCCCGAATGGATAAGCAAAACATATGCTAAGACACTTTAAATCCCAAAGTACTTCAAGGGAGAGTTTATATTAGGAAAATTATTCGTTATATAAATGTCCTTTAGGGGTTGCTCCCAATTAAAAATATTTTGTTTCTACCGTATTTATTACTAGCTTTGATTTAAGCTCTGAATAAACCACATAAAACTGTGCCTAAGGGGAGTACGGTGATAAGGTGCAAATGGCCAATTTCAGAAAAATCTGAACTAAGAGTAATTACACCCCTCGGAGGGGTAGCTCCCAATCGGAAATGCGTTGCAACAATGCGTTTTGGCACAAGCTTTCGATTGCCATCCGAATATATAAACAAAACGTGTGCCAGGATAATTCAAATCGCAAAGTACTTCAGGAGTGAGTTGACCTTAGACTATTTATTCATTAATTATGTCTCCAAGCAAGGGTGGCATTAATTAAAATTTTTTTACTGTGTTTATTACGAGAACTATTTTAAACTTTAATCGAACCCCTTACAGTTGCTTTAATTATTTTTTAACGGTATTTTAACATTTTTCGCCTTCTAGGGGTAAATATTTTGATTTAGCTTTTTTTATATGTTCCCGTGAGTTTAAAGGGTTAATTTTTTTTAAACTCATATTTCTTGTGCTCTTTACGCTGGTATAGGTTTCACTGTTTCCGTATTACGTGCAAAAATCTCTTATACTCATGGAAATCCTTCATGTAGCTTATTATCAATCCGTTCCAGTGTTTTGGTGGAGACAAATTTCGGTCCACCGATACGTACATATACGCATAGTATATGAATCTGTTTAGCGAGGGAGCTCGCTTTCTACGGGAGTAGCATTTCCGGCCTGCTCTAGCAAGTAAGACGTTACAAAATTGCTTCGTACGACTGGAGGATTGACGCTTACGACCTTATGAACTTACCAACGTTATATTTATCTACTCTACACTCTTAACTATTGGAGAACTAGCTTTATTCTGACTCTTGAAATAGTATAATCAATAGTTTTTATCACTACCTGTGCCTGGAATGACTTTTACTACAGAACTTTTGCGTCCACACGCAGGTAGTTATAAAACTATTGATTGTAATTTTTTGAGACTTAAAAAATCTAATTCTCTAGATATTGGAAGCAATGAGGGGGTAAATTTAACGTTAGTAGTATATATCTATAAAATGTAAAGTGACCTCTTACCACCCTTTTATCTTAATTGATCTAAGCCACAACACACTTATTTAAGTATTCACTTCAATGGGCTATCCCTAAGACAGCAGCTACATTAGTTTTATTGATATATACACAACATTTGAATTTATATAAATAATAAGGGTATTTAATCCACAATAATATTTTAAGGTGGATTTATGGAAAGCCTAGATAATTATTGGATTTTGCAAGGAAATGTCCAACAATGTGAGCAGTTTGAAAAAACTCCAAATACTTTAGGGTTAAAAAATATGGCTGGAGTTTTCATACTTGTTGGAGCAGGAATTATAGGGGGAATCATGCTTATTATAATAGAAATGGCATATAAAAAACATCAAATACGTAAACAAAAGAAAATTGAATTAGCAAGGCATGCCGCTGATAAGTGGAGAGGAACAGTTGAGGTAATTTTTTATCACATTCAAACCCTTTATTCTACTTGTAAGAACTCTGATATCCAGCAATATCTGCATGCTCAACGTGCACGTAGTGTAGTATTCAGTCACCCTTGTACTCTATTAGGATTTTTTCTCAATAACAAAATATTGAATCTTCTGCAAAATGATAGATTATTTTTAAAAGATAGAAGAGCCCTTTTAAAAAAGGTTAAATATTTAACATGTTATTCCTGGTATAGATATATAATTAACAATGTTTGTCGAAAATATAGTTTTTTCTTAGTTCACCTTCAACAATTTGTTCTTAAGGTAGTTTACCGACTCAATTAGAGATTTTATTAAAAAGTTTCTTTTTACGATAATATACAGTGTTAGAAGTGTAATAAATAAATTGTTTAAAGTATAAAATACTCTCAAAACTTATAAGAGAGAGGAACACTGCTCACCTATAGGCCGCATCACGGAAAGAAATATTGAAGGCTAGGATTGCCAACAGACTGCTGGGGCACCAAATATGACTGCGCAGCTTCAACGATCAATTAAAATGTGATGGGTCTGAAATTTTATGTTATGTTGAAATGTCTCATACCTTGAGAGCTCGAATAGTGAGAAAAGTGCAAAAAGACGCGTGTGCGTGTGAAAGAAAGGGACAGAGCACGAGCGAGACACCCTCACTGCATGGTTGCAGCAAATCGGGTTTGCTACACGCGCGAGTCACAGTCCGCGTGCATCAGAGAGAGAGAGGGCGAGGGAGAGAGATCGTGCCGGCATCGCTGCGACAGGCGAGAGCCGAGTCAGGCGCACGGACGTGTGTCAGAGAGGTAAAGTCAAAAACGCGTATCGTGTGACGTCACAGGCTACGGCTTTAGGACTAGCATGTGTATATGAGAGAGAGAGAGAGAGAGAGAGAGAGAGAGAGAGAGAGAGAGAGAGAGAGAGAGAGAGAGAGAGAGAGCCGTTAGTGGATTAGACTGGGCCTGTGCGGTCTGCTATCTTTTGCACGAGCGCGGCTCATGTGTGCGTGTGTGAGCATAAGCCCTGCGTAGCTACATTCTGCGCGGGAGGCCTTATAGCCAACGCGTTGTATGGAAGGGCTAGGCGAAATACAGTGGGCAATAAACTGTATTTATTGAGTGTAATAATTTTCTTCCATTCCGCGCGTTATTCCAAACGTTAAAGAATCCTACGATTAAAGAAAGATCCTAGTGCATGCAAAGCACTAGGTTTTTTAGATCGCCACCCATCGTGGCGGCTCGGAGGGGGCGCCGCGGAGCGGTGGTGGCCGGAAAGCGCGACTGCTTAAGTGAAGTCGGGCCTGGGGACCAGGCGCTGTTTCCGTCGGTGGCTCCGGTGGTGGTCGGCGGGAGCCCCCACAGCTACTCCCCCGCCAGTGACGACGTCAGGTGCCAGGAGGAACGATACACGATGTCGCCGTGGTTGCCTGTTGAGGGTGTGGTTCTGGGCTGGTCGCACTGCCGAGGGTGGCAGGCAGGGCGTTGGTGGTGCGGCCTGCTGCTGGGACGGCTGGAGGGCCGGCGGCGGCTCTGGCCGCGGCACCGGAGGCGGTGAGGCCTGCTCTGGGGCAGGCGGTGAGGCCGACGGAGAGACCTCTCGATCGGCCGACCGCTGTGGAGTCGCAGGTGGAAAGGCCTGCTCCCGGGCAGGCTGCGGGGCCGGCGGAGAGTCCTCTCGATCCGCCGACGACTGGGATGCTGGAGATGGTGGGGCCGGCGCCTGGGCAGGCTGCGAGCCAGGTTGAGCTGGAGGCTGTGGAGCCGGCGGAGAGTCCTCTCGATCCGCCGACTCGAGGAAAGCTGGCTTCAGCGATGCAGTGGAGATGGCCTTGGACTGGCCGTTGATCTCGACTCGGTAAACCTGGTCGCTCAGGCGCTCCAGGACTCGATATGGGCCGGTGTAGGGTGGCTGCAGCGTCTGCCGAACCGTCTCGACACGTCTAAAGACGTGCGTGCACGTGCGAAGGTTGGGATGAAAGAAAGGCGCGAGAGGCGGTGCGTGCCTGGATCCAGGTACGGCGCGCAGCCTCTGCATCAGCGCTCTCAGCTCGGCGACGAAAGCGGGTGCGTTGGCTCCAGGATGACTAGACGGGACGAAGAAGTCGCCTGGGATGCGGAGTGTCGTGCCGAACAACATCTCGGCTGGCGATGCCTGGAGATCCTCCTTGAAGGTCGTGCGCAGTCCGAGAAGTACAGCAGGAAGAGCGTCGGGCCAAGGCGTGGGTCCGCAGCACATTAAGGCGCCCTTGAGCGTACGGTGGAAGCGCTCGACCATGCCGTTTGACTGGGGATGATACGGTGTCGTGCGAACCCTGCTGGCGCCGACGAGCTTTGCCAATTCTGAAAACAGAGCGGCTTCAAATTGTGCTCCCTGGTCTGTCGTAATCGTTAAAGGTGTGCCGTAGACAGCGATCCAGCGTCCGAAGTAAGCCCTGGCGGTCGTTATGGCCTGCTGGTCCGGCATTGGGATGGCTTCAGGCCACCTCGTGAAGCGGTCGATGATGGTCAGACAATATTGGAAGCCGGAGTGCAGCGGCATCTTGACACATACTTCACACATACTTCTGCGCGATAAGGCGGATGGACGCTCGAACGCTCGGGTGCGAAAGGCCGTGTGTGACGTCGAACGCGGTCCTCCGGAGCTGTTGAGGGATGTACGGTCTCACCTGGTTGCCGTCTATCGCGCAATGGAGCGTCGTCTGGTCGATGTCGAGCGGGCGTAGCACTAAAGACGGTGTTGGATCTTCGAGGATGTGTGGCAGGTCTGGGTCGGTTGCTTGGTGTTGGGCGAGCGTCGCCAGGTCCAAATTGGCTGGCATGCCAATCGTCTCGACCCTGGAGAGAGCATCGGCGACCACGTTGTCTGGACCCTTCGTGTATGCGAGTGTGACTTGGAATTGCAGGATATAGTCAAGCTGGCGTGCTTGGCGAGGTGATGCTTTCTCCGATGGCTGCTGTGCGGCGAAGGTGAGAGGCTTATGGTCGGTTACGAGCGTGAAAGGGCCGCCCTCGAGAATCCCCTTGAAATGCTTGATAGCCGCGAAGGCTGCCAGGAGCTCGCGGTCGTACGTGCTGTAGTTTCTTTCTGCGTTGGAGAGCTTCCTTGAGAAGAAGCCCAGGGGTTTCCACGAGCCATCCGGGTCTTGCTGCTCGAGAGCCGCGCCGATTGCGTGGTCAGAGGCGTCGGCGAGCAGCCTCCTCGGCGCGTCGTCGCGCAAGAATGTCGTGCTGGCGGCGTTAGCGAGTGCGCGCTTGCACGCGCTGAAGGCTTCCTCCGCGGCGGGCGTCCAGGTGATGGGAATGGTCTTCTTCTTCGGTGGAATGTGCCGCAGGAGGTCGTTCAGCGGTGCGAGGAGGCGAGCTGCGCCTGGGATGCAGCGCCGATAGTAATTGATGAGGCCCAGCAATCGGCGGAGCTGGGCGGAGTTGCCAGGCTTCGGAAAGGCTTGAATAGCGTCGATTCTGTCTTGTGGTGGCCTTGAGCCCTCGGCGGAGACCAAGTAGCCCAGGTACGTAACTTGTTTCTTCCCCAGGACACATTTCTCTGGGTTTACTTTGATGTTGGCCGCTCGAAGAACGTCGAACAGGGTTCTGAGGTGACCAACGTGCTCTTCTTCGTTGTTGGAGGCGACGATTATATCGTCGAGGTACGCACGAGCGAATGGCAGGTCTCGAAGAAGCTGGTCCATGGCTCGCTGCAGAGACTGGGCGGCGTTGCGTAGGCAGACGATCTGGTGAATTCAATTAGCCCGAATGGGGTGATGATGGCGGTTTTGTGCGCGTCCTCGGGCGCAATCGGAAGCTGGTAAAAAGCTTTCTTCAAATCGACGACAGAGAAAATTGTGCCTCCTAGCGCGAGCAGGAGATCTTCAATTATTGGGAGCGGGTAGCGATCCGGCACGGTGCGGCTGTTTAGCTGCCTGTAGTCGCCAGTGATGCGGTAGGTGCCATCTGGCTTAAGGACGAGGCGTAGCGGGCTAGCCCAGGAGCTGTCTGACAGGCGCACTATCCCCATCTCCAACAATACCTTGAATTCCGCACGTGCGGCTTCGAGTCGAGGGCCAAGGAGTCGACGAGCCTTGGCTGCTGCGGGAGGGCCGGTTGTGGTGATGTGATGCTGCGCGTCGAGGCCCGGGAGGGCGATGGTTGTGCTGCCTGGGGTTGCGAGGTCCGAGTATTGCCGCATCAGGTCGGCGAAGATGCCTTTGAGCGAGCATGTTGCGTGTCTTGAGGTGTCGGTGTCGAGGATACGTTTCCTTTTAACGTCGACGACGAGCCCGTAGTGGGCGAGAAAGTCGGCGCCGAGGATCGGATTCGAGACGTCTGCTACGATGAACTTCCACGAGAGAGGCCGGTGCAGGCGAAGGTCCACGTCCATGTGGTGTGCGCCGAACGTGTCGATGGACGTGGCGTTAGCTGCACTCAGCTTGAGAGGGCCTCGTTGTAGTGTTCTCTTGAGAAAGTTGCGGGGCAACAGCGAAACGGCTGAGCCCGTGTCGACGAGGAAGCGAAGTCCAGACGAGCGGTCGAGGACGTGCAGGCGCTGTTCGTCGTTAGCACTAACCGCGGCTGCCTGCGGGGGCGGCCGCGCTAACAGTTTCCCTGCGTCGGGTAGGAGCATGGAGGCCTGCACTGCGTTGCCTCGCTTCCGAATCTCCGATGATACCAGCACCATGCTGGGTTTGCGGTGGACGATGGTTGCGACGCGCTCCGTGGCTGGCGCTGGCTGACGGGCGTGCGCGAGCGTATTTCAACATATTTTTGATTATAATAATTTTTAAAATAAGTCTTAACAGTACCTATTTTGGTTGCTTTTAACATTTTACCATCTGGTAATTTTACATCAACAGGATTCTTCAAATCTACACATTTATCAAAGAATTTATCATTTTTTATAATATGATCTGTGCAACCACTATCTAATAACCAATCGATTTCGCTACAATTTTCGCTATAACCTGTTACATGATTTACTTCACTTGTTTTATCATTCTTATACTTTTCCCGAGGATAGGTATAAGAATTGTTCGAGTCGTGGCATACCTGCGTTGTCCATGATTCAGATGAATAGTTGCCCTGTTGCTCGCTTGAAAAGTCACCTCTGGGTTGGCCTTGTCCTCTGCCTCGGCCACGACCTCTGTAGTTTCCACCTCTGTTGTAGCCTCTCTGATGACCTCGCTGACCTTGACTGGATTGAGCACCTCGTCCTCGGTTACTCTGCTGTGGTGGTCTCGTGCATGCATTTTTGTAATGTCCAACTTTTCCACAGTTGTAACATTTGCCTTCGAACTTGGCTGTAAAAGTACTTACATTACTCTTTTTATCAGAATCGTTTTTTGCATAATTTTTTTCTTTAATTTTCGATTTGACATAGTCTACTGTCCTTTGATCTTCTGGAATGACATCAATGAAGTCTCCTATGTAGCTGTAGCTTGGTGGTAGTGCTCGTATTAAATACCTCATCTTCTCTGTTTCATCTAGTTTTCCACCAGCCGCCTTGAACTCGTTCACGGATTTTTCGAATTCTGCGAAAAAATCGTCTACTTGATCAAAATTCTTCAACTTTACTTCTTCCAGCTTTCCTCTGCAAATTATTTGTAGTGACGTGGATTGCGTCGAGTACATTTTATCGAATTTTTCCATCATGTCAAATGCTGATTTACATTCACCAATGTATTCTAATTGTTTATCGGATACAGTGCTTATTATTATCGTTCTTGCTTTTAAATCTTTTTTCTGCCATTCATCTTCTTTATCTTTGTATGCAGCTGTTATTTTACTAGTTGCAGGTTCGTTACACTCTTTATATTCTAATAAAATCATCAATCTTATTTTCCAACCGGAGTAATTTGCACCATCAAACACGGGTATCATAATATCTTCAACTTTAGCTTGTTTTGTCATTTTTAATTCTTCTTCTTTGACACGTATATTCTCGTACACTTGATTTTTCAATACAACAATTTTCTTGATTTCTTTTAAAAATATTTTTCTAATCTTATTTCTTATTTTCTTTGTTAATTCAATATCTGTAGCATCTAATTCATTTTCTTGTTTTACTCTATGTTTGAGCCACGAGAACATGTGCTTAACCTCAAAATTGCTACGTGCTCTGTACTAGCACATTACCACGTTTTTCACTTGCCGACTTTAATCTATTGACATCGCACTTGAATCTTTATTAATTTTCAAATTTCTTCTTATTGTTTAATACCTGACAACTTAATCTTTGTCACTGAGCATATATATTTGACTTGAACCTTTTATTGACTGGTTAATCTTCACTTGAATTTTTTTTTTTTTTTTTTTTTTTTGACGGCCGTTTCGACACAAAATTTAAATTTCAATGCTCCACAAACATATAATCTTTCTGAGAAACTTTCTCCTTTAATTTCACTGCTCAATTTTTCACTGTGCGATTCATTTTGTTAACAATAACCGTTAACTTCTTTTCCACGTGGCTTTCTTCTTACCTCACTTTTTACCCCCCTCAATTTTGCATTTCCCCGAAGGTTAATGCGAAATTGAAAAAGTAAAGTTTCCAATGCTCTGCTACCATGTTGGAGTGGTGGAATAAATAATAAACACTGAGGTTAATAATAATAATGTATATTGAAAAAGTAGGCTTGAGAGCCCAGTAGTCGGCACGTCCGATCACATCGGAGTCTTACAGGCAAGAGAGTGTAGAGTACAGAACAGCATAGTCTGGCTCTACACACGGAGTATAGTATAGTACGTAATAGGCGCTTAGAGTATAGTTGCGAAGCATGCGCGATACGCTCGCTCTGACTTGGTCTCGTCTCACTGCACAAAATCGTTGTCTGCCAATAGATGGCGCGACGAGTATCGTTATGGTATCTCATCAAGATTATAATACTTAATATTACAACAGGACCCACAAAGAATCGCGAGACAAGATAAGACGAGGGTGCCTAACCATCGATTTGTCTCGAGAAGCACTGAGACAAAAAAATGAGGAAATGCAACACGTTTTACACCCAATACCAAAAGGGAAGAATATAAGAGTGTAATTCGATAAAATTCGTAATTAGAGAAGACGCTTGCAATAAGAGACGAGGTAATCGTCGAATTTTACAGAGCTTCAGAGGAGAATTTCATTTTCAGAAAGCGAAGAGAGGAAACCAGAAAAATCACCGGAAATGCTATAACTGCCGTGAGATGATCCCAGTTCAAAGACTCTGTATCATTTGTAATCATCTAAACACAAAATACAATGGCAGGAATATTTTAGAGTTGTCGATGGGATTTAACGCCGAAGAATACCAAACATCGCTCCTTCAAGATCAATGTGGCGACTGCACACTAATAAGAAAACTGAGAATGGAGAGGAACAATTCTGGAAGCATAAAATTCCAGAGGAAAGTAAAATTATGTAAAATTCGATAAATGTTATAAAAATGCAATTCTGATCAATACATAATAATACAAAAGAAAAGGAAAATAGTTACACAGTAAAAGGTAGGAGAGGAAACTCAAAAGGCCCGCCTCCTGAATTCAAAATTCCAAGAGAGGAAAAACTCAAAAGGTATACGACATTCTCCGGCCAGCCGCACAGTCGACAACAAGTCACCCGAACACCACTGCAAGATCATTATAGCTAAGATGGCCAATCACATCAACGGCAAAGCCCAAGCGCGAGACAAATTCAAGGACGCGATGGTGCGCTGGGCAGCACATAAAGAACAAAGAAAGAGGAAAAACGAAGAATTAAACTATCTGGCCGAAGGAATAGAGGGCCCAGAGAATAAAAGGATTAAGCCAGAATGAACTTGCAGCCATTATCGAGATAGCCTGTGAGAATAGTGCTGCGATGAAGACAGCGACCTACGACGAGTGGGACAAGAGAAGATATACAAAAGCAATTTAAAGAGAGTGTCTTAGAGACAAAAATGACAGAAACCAACATCCCGACTACCCCCGGGACACGACCAACTATGACTTGCTGTTTAACTAATCTAACAAGGCACAAGAAGAACAAATAAGAAGATAATGTGAGAATTTGACAACAAACAATGTTCAAATTTAAACAGAAAGCTAATAAACAAATGCAAGAGAGACAAGAATCATTATTAATTAATCTCGTAAAATAAAGAGAGAATGAATAGTTACTATGAAATTAGACAACGTATATTTCCACTCCAATGCACTAATATTTAGTATTAATAAAACTATAGCAATAAGAATATTGATAACGATAAATTACAGAAGTCGCAGACACGCACTAAAGGGGCGATTTTTCCCTTTCAGTGATTCAGAGCGATGGACATCGGGCATTATTTTCTCCTCATGACCTGCGAAAGCATAATAAGGGCCCAAAGGTACGCGCCCCTCTTTTCAGTCGAAAATGTTGAGCGAAACGCCGGCTCGTACTTCGAAGGCATAGATAAGTTAAAGCTCATCCAAGACTACGTGATTTATTTAAATTTATATCCCAAACTATACAACACCACGGAAATAGCACACTCACTCACTAGTGAGTTGACTTTCTAGTAAAGTAACACTTTACTAGAAACCCGCTGCACCCCCCGAAAACTGTGTGCCGATCAAGAGAGCCAGATAGAAGATTTGACGCGACGGTTAACAAGAACAAGTATATTATTTGGCGATTTAATAATATTATTAAGTGAAATAGGAGAAGACATGAACAATACGGAATTACTTGCGTAATCTAACCGGACACATGAACTAGAAAAACTACGGCTACAGTATAAGAATCCAAGAAACGAAAAATTTCACATAATCAGAAGCAGCCTCGATGGATTTAAAGGATTACAAACCGCATTCATACTCTATTCAATAAATAATCAGACAAGATCACTAATTGACACGGATCGATTTAATTACACTATAGTTGCGAGGAGTCTATTGCAAACTATAGAACTTTATATAAATCTATACACAGATTTATTCCGAAAAACAATAGAAGTAGCACGAAGTTTCCGTTCAAAACAATTATACCCAGGAGTCCTCGACTACCGAACCCTAAGAGAAGTTATAAAGGAAACGACAGAATTAAACGCACCCTATAAATTTCCCCTGTCCGAATATTATTCATACATAGAAATATTGGGAAGAATCTCCACTATTAAATACGGAAGAATAGACGGACAATTAATATTCGGTATAAAATTCCCGAAGAAACTGTATCCGTCTATATAGCGCCAAGGTCACCACTGTTGGGAATAAACGAAAACGCCACTTATCCCATGAACAATGACCAAATTGAATAATGTATACGCATACCAGAAAGCATTTTATGCAACCAAGAGCAACCAATACAACTAGAAACAAACATAACAAGTTGTGAATATTCATTATTACGTTACCCTAGAGATACCGACTACAAGAGCTGCGATATTAAATACCAAGAAATGTATACGCCATATTGGGCACAGGTCAAAGAATCGCAATTATGGGTAATTTCATTGAAAGAACCTGCAGAATTCGAAATAGTATGTGGACATGATCAAGATCACTTAACGGTTAATGCGACGGGCACGTTGAAATTACAGCCAGGATGTAAAGCTATAGCAAATAACTATCAGTTGTTTACCAAGGCCGCTATGTCACTAACGCGCATAGTAATTCCTCAAGTTGACTTAGGAATCCAAGAGAAATGCCCACTAATCGGTATGTTTCCGAGATTAATCGCTTTACGAATTGAAAACGTTACATACGAACGTATGAATTCTGTCTACTCCGTTGGGAGTTAGAATCAGAAGCAATAATGTTACAAGAACTAGAAACAGAACAAGAACAAAAGAAAGCAAAATTACTAATGATTTCCATTGGATCAGTAACAGCGATTGGCGTTATGTTCGGACTTGTAATAACGATACTTTGTATGAAAAATATAGCCAAAAGTATTAAAAATAACGAAGACGAAATTTCAGTAAAGTACGGCACTCGTTCAGGCTACGTAAACGTACCAATAGAAGAAATTTTCGAACGTTTCTGCATAAACCGTCCCCCAACAATGTTAAATCCCCCTTTCTCTGCAGTACCAGTATAACAAAGGAAAGAGTGAGGGAAATAGAGTTAAAAGACAACATTACGTTACATAAACAGATTGCAATAAACACGAGGAGAGTAGAGGAAGTCCGCTTTGTGTTTCAGATTACAACATTGGGATTAAGACGCTTATAGCATTAATAATAATAACAATCAATCTAAGCTCAAGTAATCGCCTAACAGGATTTGACTGCGGAAAGCAACTGACAAACTTAACAACTATATCTCTTCTAGGTGTGGGAGAATGCGACATAGAGGAACCCGAATTAAATATTACTAATCAATACATACAATTATTACAAGTTAATGAATTTGCAAAGACGCATGTAATGCCATAATGTTCGATTAAAATAACGCGTACCATTACGCACTGTGGCATGCATTCTCATTCTACACGAGTAAGAAGGGGAGAAATAAGCTACTTTTTAGAGGTGTGAATGCATAAGAATGCAAGAAGGAGGCTATACAATCATAGCAGGCACATCTATACAAAATTTAGCAAAGAACTCCACCTTCTCAACACCAATAACGTTCGCAGGAAGAATCGATCAAGAAGAACACTGCAAAGGAACATCGTACGTTGACCCCTACGGGCAATGGAACGACATTGTAGTACAAGCACATGTAGAAATTTCGCTCACTAACTACTACGCCACGGTGAACGTAAACACTAACAAAATACAACTCAGATCTGGCACGAGCTGTAAATTAACAGACACTCGTTGCAGAGATGTTTTAGAAGGATACGCTTACTGGGAGCCACTTCCAGATGATACCTGCGGAAGCAAAAAGTACACAATTCTATATGAAGGATATGCCAACAAAACAAAATAAAAAAGAAGTGATCGCGTAACGTATATACTAGAAACACAAACCCTTATGTTCGCCTTAACCAGTATCGGCGACCTGAAAGTACGCGGACACAATCTAATTCGCACAGAACATCCAAAATTATTCATATTAGAAAATCTAAGTGGTAATACATTTTTGCCAAAAACAGATTCGCCAGTAGAAAATTTAGATATATTTACTTATGTAAACTCCAAATTTGTATACGTTGAAAGGCATTTCAAGAAACAAATCAGTCAAATGTATTACGACTAATTGATGCACAAATGTGAACTTGAAAGAAAAATACTAATTAACGCTTTGTCAATCGCAGCACCAGATGAATTCGCTTTCCGATTAATGAAAGAACCGGGCTACATGGCCGTAACAGCAGGCGAAGTCGTACACCTCATTAAATGCCTACAAGTCGAAGTACAGAGAAGAGATACAAGAGAATGCTACAACCAATTACCAGTATTCAGAGGTACAGAACCGTTATTTTTATCCCCATGAACAAGAATATTGACAAAAGCAGGTACTCAAATCAGTTGCAGTGGTGCCATGCCGCCTATGTTCAATGTAGGGCTAAACTGGATACAATTCCTACCTGCTCCCTCAGTCGTAATACCTCCCGAGACACTACGGCCACAAACTAAAAGCACCTGGGAATACACTGCGCCAAAAGCATTAGCTATAAGTGGAATATATACCGAAGCTGATTTAAATGAGAGATCACATAATGTTCCCCTTAGAAAAATCATCAGTCTTAAATAACGTAGCAATGGGAATGACAGGAAAATCTATACACGGAAAAGGAATCTCAATAAATCAATTTTTAGACGTATTAGAAGCACTTGCAAACAATACATGGGATCGAACGACAGAAGTATTAGAAGCACTTGCAAACAATACATGGGATCGAATGTGGGGAAAATTTCTAACATTAGGTACCGCTAGCACAGCGCTTATAGGCATAATAATGATTGCTCGCTTAATCAAGCTACTAATCGACACAGTGCTACAAGGCTATGCTATTTATAGTGTATACGGATTTTCCATACACCTCCTAGAATCAATCTGGAATTCTGTCACACAATTATTGTTACATTTAGGAAACCGCAAACCACAGAAACCTTAACCTCACGCTGAACTATCTAAAGAGAAAATTCAGAAACAGAAGACCAACAATCCTATCTATGACGACGTCGAAGGGCGATCGGATGACGAAAATTTCGATCAATCGAATCATCGAACAGTATAAGAAGAATTTTAACGACATGTCGTACGAAGAGATTTTGAAAAAAGAGTCGATATAGCATGCACAAAACAAAACGAACAAGAAACACCAAAGAAGTTTTACAAACGCTTACAAACACTACGAAATGAACATCGGGCTCTTTTAAAGTTGGCCCGTGAAAATCAAAAGGAACTGTTCGAAACATCATCAGAGACAGAAGAAACTGCCATTATTGGTTATATATTAGGAATAAAATTTGATATCTACATGCACCCTGCAAATACAAAAGTCTAAAAGAAGCAGCTCGACACGCTTTAAAAATCGAACACCGCCTTAAACAAATCAAAATACCGATAATAATAGAATGCGACATAAAAATCAAAGAGACTGAGGAGAGAAAATCATAAATAAACGATATCATTGTTTTAATCTATAAATTATAGGAAACCAATAAAATGAAGAAGCCTACGGAAACAACACAAGAAGATTACGACGGAGTAATACCCACTCAACACCCGGAAACATATCCTGACATAAAACAATGGGACTGCGTCACGAATCTACAGCCAATTCCATACGAAATCGTCGCGCAATACATGTATTGGCATAGCACATCATATACAATAGCAACAAGAACCAACAGTCAAACTTGTGGGAAACCTTTGCTTAGATCTCAACCAATAATTAGCTGCCCACTATGCATGGATGCTTATTTTTCTCGGAAAGAAGCCGTAAATCAAATGTATTGACTAAGAATCTTAAGAGAGTAAACACGTTACGGCCTGCACCAGCCACGAGCCAGAAAACTTCTAAAGCCCGCCTAGCAAACGAAGAAGAGAGGTGGTCTGATTACAGAAAACCAAACGGCCATATATACGCACTCAAATAAAAGTGACATGAGCTGCAAATATTCTTCAACGTAAAACAAGAATCAAGCAAGTAGCCACCAGCACTACACAGCTGTGCAAACAAGCAGTCGCATACCTCAAAGCAGGGCACGGCACGACTCAGAACGACAAACAACAACCAAAAGAGGAGAAGCCGGCTAGCAACAGGAACCGAATTTCCAAGAATAATAAGCATAAGAAATGCACAAGCGGGAAAATGGCCTAGGAAGGGGATTAGACCCTATGTACGTGTGATAGCGAGCTCACGAAAATGACGACACATAGGAACTAAGCCTTTTGATTGGACCTCTCCGCTAAAGAAGCCATCACACACCTCTGTCTCACCTACACACCTGCTTATCACAAAAGCGACTACATGATATAAAAGGGCCCAGCATAGACTGCACGCGCGGCTAGTAATTCTACACGACAGACACTACACGTTAGTACGATCTTTAAGACGGTTCTACGTAAATTAAGATTCGCGTCAGACTTAGAATCATTTTAATAAAATTAACTTAGAAGTTCTCGAAATAATGAACTTAAAAGAAATCGCGCTTAAATTCGAAATCAGTTCCCACAGATTGTCTTACACCGTCTCTCGAATCAATCGTTTCTCGGAATCTAAAAGGTTTAACGTTAGTATTGTAAATCATCGATTTTACTTGTGATTGCGAAGCATCGAAGATTATAAAGAGCATAAATTTCGCGAAACTGGTTAATTAATCGAATAAACTGAATTATTACGGTACGAATCGTGAGTGAAGTTAATTTCAAACCTTTGTTCCGCCATCCCTCTCGTCACATAATTCTATCGTATTTCCGGTACCTTCACTAAGGACGAGCAGACGCAGTGCATTCGAAGAAGCAGAAGCAAGGACTACAAAAGGTAGGTGTCGACATAATACTCAATATAATCTAGACAGATACTCTCTCTCTCTCTCTCTCTCTCTCTCTCTCTCTCTCTCTCTCACAATCTTTCTCTCTCTCTCTGAACTTATACTGCGGATGAAACGTTAATGTCCTATTTACATCACTGAAAATTCGAATATACTAAACCCACATTTGTTCTCTCTTAAGTTATAAAAACCAACTATTACACCGAGATTTATTAAGACGCCACAACGTAGAGTCACGTCTTATTAGACCGATTGTGTCAAACATTAAAAGAGAGAGAAAGAGAGAGAGAGAGAGAGAGAGAGAGAGAGAGAGAGAGAGAGAGAGAGAGAGAGAGAGAGCAACACAACTATAATAACAGACAATCGAGATAAATAGAGAGATTGTTGTTAGACCGACATTAGTGATAAGCAATAATATTCCTAATAAAGTAGTTTCCCGTTCAGGCATTCTTCGCCGTTCTCTGATCGCGAGAGTGTCTAAACACCGAAACGTTTAATTCTCTCTCGAGTTTCAAATCGTCTCCGTGTTTACTTTAAATATAATAACCACTAAATGATTCGTCCGTTGACAGTCATCATACGAGTTAGGACGTAACAATAATGACAGTTGAGAATTCGTGAATCACGTATTATACTTCTACTTACTTGTCCCCACCTTTCTCATAATTTTCCATAGCAGCAATCTGTTATTTGTAGAGGTAAGTATCACATACACAGTAAGAAATCTGCTCGTATGAGCCTACCGGTTGAGACGCGAGTTGACTGTGAATCGACGAGCCGGAGATAATACGCGAGTCTTTAGTCGCCGCGTGCGCAAGCGATAGTGGCGCCATGCAAAATGAATGCATTTATATGAAGTGGATCTCGAAGTTCCAATTTTTCACGCTATACGGAAACCTGTGCTATGTTATGCACGTAGCGAGTACATACTTGTTTACTTTTTACTAAGTTGTGAGATTACACGTTTCGTACTTAAGTTTTGATTTACAATTATAAAATACTATGGATGTGCTTGCTAACATTGCTATAGAATACGAAAATCGAATTCGTTTACGGAGACAAATAGTGCAAAATCAAAAATAATCGTATTATTGCTTTTCTAGGATGTATCAAAACACAGCAATACAACTGATTCATTTGTTAGGAAATGATTTGCCAAACGATCGAAATGGCATCCCACCCTTTTTACAAGTGCTTAGCACTTTAAGATTTTTAGCAGAAGGAACTTATCAAAAGGGAGTTGGTACAGATCAAAACTATTGCATGAGTCAATCATCCATTAGTCGTACTTTGCACAGAGTTATTCCAGCAATTAAAAGATTGGCTCCAAGATTTATAAGATTTCCTTCTACACCTCAGGAAAGAGAGCGAGTACAAAGAGGGTGAGATATACACTATTTAATATAAAATTAAATAACATTTATTACTAATATTTTTATTTAAACAGATTTTGTATTACTCTATGTAACTTCAACATAACCGAGCTATTTTTTAAAATCAATTTTTTAAATGTTTTTTTAATTAAGATTTGCAGAAATTATTGGATTTCCCGGCATGATAGGCGCGGTGGATTGTACTCTGCCAAAATTCATAGCTCCAGCAGACCACGAGGAAGCATATTTGAACTACAAAAGACAGCATTCTCTGAATCTTCAAATTGTATGTTGAATAGTATCGTACGTTTAAAATTATTTTCTATAGGTTGCTAACAAAGAATACAATATTTTAAATACGAGGATTTGTAGTGGGTCATCTAATGACCGGTTTGTTTGGAACCAGAGTGAAATGCGGGAGGAAATGTATGAATTAACAAATAATCAGGAGATAATGCGCAATGAGGGACCTTTTTACATAATAGGTAAATTTAATTTATTTAGGGACTCTTCTTGTATTATTGTACTATAATATATATTGTTACGCAAATAATGTTTATTTCAAAATTTTTTCGTTTTTAGGAGACGAAGGCTATACACAGTCTCGTGTTTTGCTTGTACCAATAAAGAACACGGTTAGAGGTACTCCTGAACATGATTTTACCACTGCTCTACGAAGAGCTAAATTAATAGTGGAGAATGTATTTGGTATTTTAAAAGCAATATGGAGATGTATTAACAAAGCCAGATGTCTCCGTTACACACCTCTATTCACAGCTGAAACTGTACAGGCATGCACAGTACTATATAATTTTTTACGTCAACAATGGTAAATCTAAAAGCTGATATAATTATATCATAAATTAACAATGAATATGTTTATGTTATAATTTATGGAATGCCAGTTCCTGATATTATCGAAGCTGAAGATCGAGACATATTGCAGGATGCCAATAGGGGACATAATTTACATGCTCAAAATGAATATTTACTTGGACTTGCTGAACGGCAAAGAATTATTAATGTATATTTTAATAATATTTTGTAACCTACAATAAAGTACATACATTTTCTATTTAATTGTTTAACTGTTACTAACGGCAATTTGAAAAACGCGCTAAATATTTCGGACTGTCCAAATAAGATGTGCGGAACGCCGAAAGCTCGAACGTCGGCTAAATTGTAAACATGCTTACTTAACCTATTCCGGCATAAGACAATTTTGTCGCATGCATCACAACTAAAATAAAAACTAAATATAATTAATTGGTAAAATGCTATCAAAAGTTACTGATGATCAAAATCCTACATGTAGGATCATAGTGGTTTTGCTGCTCACAAGTTCATGGGACTTGATGGTACAGCCTAAAGACATGAGCAATGGAATAAATGGAAGGTTATGTTGGATAGATTGGGGCCAGAAAAAAGCATTGAATCATGGTCAAAGGGGAGTTTTTAAATGTAGACTGATTTTTTGTTAGGGATTATCAATGATTTTTTTTTTAAGTACTGGACTGACATGAAATCGGCAGCTCGACACTATAATGCAGAAAAAAATAAGAAAAAAAGAAAAACTGGAAACCATGCAGATCAAATAATAGAGATTAATTGTCAACACGAAAGAGTACTCAAATTGTAGGAACTTCTCATGGGAATGGTCTTGCGCTTATACCAGAAATGGGCGTTTCTTCAAGAAAATTAAAATATAAGGAAGCTGTGTTGTTGAAACCAGATAAAATCGCTATTTGTTTACAGCAAATTCATGAAACTTTTGCAGAAAGTAAGAATTATATTTTTAAAATATATCATACAAAATTTTAATTTTTATAGTCTACTTATAGTTGAAACATCAGATTTAACATCTAATAAAAAAGATGGGATGCAACTCAACGAACAACGAAAATTAACGAACAAAGCAATACCTCAGAATGTGCATCAGACGGCAGTTTTAACAAATCATAGCCGAGTTTTAAAAGCAGTTCAGGATTTGAAATCACAAATTTGAAATAATTTTAAATAAAATAATTTCATTTAAATCTTTATTAATTTCAATTATTACTTAGATTATAACCTAAAATATTTCAGGGTCCCGTCTGCATTCGCAGCACGTAACCCAAACCGCATCGTATCGTATCGTGGCGATGTACATCGCTCCGATACATACACATGTACCGCTAGCCTAAATAGCACCTCAGGCATTCCTGTTCCGAAACCTAAACGTCTGTCCCCTTCTGAAGATGTAAGAGTTAGCGGTACGGAAATCAAAGTAAAAATCAGTGTAAACTGACGATTTGCACGTTACAATTTATATAAATAATTCACAAATAGATTTTGGAATTTCAAATAAAATAGCTTCTCCTAAACATTTATTCTATTCTTTATCGTTACTAATGAGACCTCTTGTCACTCATGCATCACAAACATGCAATAATAAAAGACGCAGAAAAAAAAATGTTTTACATTTTTCTGGATTGACAATATACATTCTACTTATAATACGTTTAAACAACTTTTTGATTCTATTCTATTTTTTTTTATCGTTCATTAAAAATGTAATAATATTTGGTTATTTCATGATATAAATATTCAGTGAGCGTAATTTGTCGACTTGTTGTGTCGTCGATTTGTCGACAGGTTGTATTTTTGCAGCTTATGTCGTAGCAACAAAAATACAATTTAAGGGCTATCTGGAGTGTGTGCGTAGGGTTAAGCGTGCTGCCACGTTGTTGTTGAACAACCACGTAAACGTCACTTAGATGCACTACAGATCGCGGGGACAAAGCCAACATGGCGAAAAAGATGAAAGGTGTCGTCGATATTTGATGCTAGGGTATTAATGAAGAAGAGATGCAAAAAGCTCTTGACAGTTTGCAGCTGAAGCCAGAAGGCAGGCGATTTGATCGTGCTGCTAGGCTACAGAGATGTCTCCTCGGAGACTACTCCGAGTCAGATTTCAGAGAAAGCCATGACGCCTTGACAGTAATGGCGTAAATAAAGAGGGAAGAGCTATGATAATAGTTCATTGAGGAAACGTCAAAACAAGTGTCGTCAGAACAGGCTCAATTTATACGAGCGATTATGAGCTTAAACAACCACACCTTCTGAAGCTGTCGTGACCGTAGATCGAGATCAGTAGAGTTGATGCCGGTGCCAACTGCTAAACGCAATGTGAATTAGAGAAGCGTTTGCAGAGATGACAGTCGCTGTGGATGGCGGACAGGCACAAGCGCCAGTGTCGACACCGGAGAACTATTGCAGGATACCAGCGCAAGAGGTGCAGAGTCCAGACCAGAACAGAGACGTCACAAAAGAGGTGCCGACAGGAAATCTAGTCACGACCATTACCATGACAACGACTACATCGGTGACTACTACAACGCCAACAACTTCGGCAAGTTAAGATCGTTATCAACTCGTCTTGGGAACGGAAGGAGTAGTCCGCAATATGAAAATCAATACGCCAGGCACAGACATATGCGCAGCAGCGGCGAGTAACGGACTAAATACGTAATAGTACTTAAGTCAACGCGCTGCACTAGAAAACGATTTAGCGCAAGACAGCAGATACATTAAAGGCGAGCGTTGCGGTGCGCAATACGCCCAGCGTCACGATATATCAGCACAAAACTCGGCAGCTCAGAACGATCTGCTCAGTCAGTCGATAGCTGAGAATAATGCGGTGATGAGGGCGCTTATGAGCAAAATGGAGGCCATGATGTCACAATGGCCGAGCAACATAGCGTCCAGCACAAGGGTGGAGCCACCAGCGGACGAGAGTAATCCACAGAACTCATGCAGAGCCAGTCAAATTTTCAAGACACGTACAGTATAAAGCACATAAATTTCAGCAGCTTCACCAAAAATAAGGGCGCGATAGCTGGTAGAGACTCTAACCCTTGGATCCCTGCGAATCCTTTCAATTCGCAACCCCCAGTAGTTGCTAGGGGGGGGGGGGGGTGCGAATTCGACGAGCGCGTATACGCAAGCGCCGAGTGACAGTAGCAACTACGATTGATCACGAAGGCAAAATAATAGGCCCATCGGTCTTGCGGTGAACCAATAGGGGATTAAGTTCACCGGGGACTTTTCCGTAAGCATCGAAAACTTTGCGACGGTACGCATGGAAGGACGCAAAACGCGCAGATGCTAGCGTCATTACAAGAGGTATTGACGGATAATGCGTACGAGTAAGTGCAGAACCGGCCCTCTGAACAGGGAGAATGGTTCAGGTGGGACGATTTCTGCTAATGCATCAAACGCTAGTACGGGCAGACGTAAGACCACCAGCAGAAGTTGCTAAGCAACGTAATTTCAAGAATGCAGGGGCTTGGCGAACTTATAAGGGCTGCCCAGTCTCAAACGCGGACTCCAACGAAAATATTTCTCTTCCGTAGAGCAATTGCTTAAGGCAGCAGTTAAAATTTTGGCCGTTTTAGCCTGCGAAGCCACATAAAGATCACCTCCGTAACCCGGAGTAGCAATCGTACCAGAATGCGCCTTTAATGACGAAAAGATTTACAAAGCAAGCTGGCGCAGCGTCCTTATTGGTCGACGTCCTACGCAAGCTCTTAGATTCGAAGCTTGCGACTATATTGAAACAGGTGAAAAAAGTCAACGCTCATGGGAGCAACAAGAAGTCAGCCCCTTAGCAAGAATGCTCCAGACCTAAGAGAGATGGTTGGAACAAATTTTGGACGCCTATTCGGCGCAGTTCATGATCCAAATAAAAATACTCTGTATTTGAAAAAGGAGCGTAAAATTGTCTTTAAGTGGCTACGATAGCGACAGCACACAGTAGGAAATTTTGGTATATTTAGTATTTAGTATATTTATGGACAAAACTCGTGTTACAAGAGAATTCTTAACAAATAATAACAATTTTTCGGTAGAAATACACAAAAATAGTTGTACTCCACTTAAGAATTGCGGAAATTTCTGTATCTTGCTCCCGCTAAATATGACCAATCACATAGAGCCAAAACACGTAATTTTTTTATTATTCGTATATTTTCGGACAAAAAACTGCAGATGCACTTTAAGTAGGAATTACAGAAATTTCGATTTCTAGAACTATAAATGATGACAAGTCGTTTATGCCAAATCACGAAACCCTATATTTTTCGACAAAAAGCTTTGGAATCCATAATTTTCATGTAATACATGCAAAAATTGTTTCCAGTACTCATATGTACTATAAGTAGGGATTGCAGAAATTTTGATGCTCTTAAACCATACTTCTTGAACTATTTGAAAAAGCGTGATATAAATATTTTGGCTCTATGTTATAGGTCATATTTAGCGGGCGCAAGATATCGAAATTTTCGCCATTTCTACATAAAGTACAACTATTAACGAATTATGCTACCAAAAAATTGTAACGATTTGTTAAGAATTCTCTTGGAACAAGAGTTTCGTCTATAAATATACAAAAATTAGCCACTGTGCGGCAGGGGCGGTAGATATCTCCGCGGCTGGGCTCGCGTACGACGAGCACCCGCAGATTCGAAAAATGCTAGACTGTACTCTGCCTAAAGACAATTAGACGATCGGACAGATGCAGTTGATTGAGCACGGGATAGACGTTGGATCGGCCAGGCCGATAAAACAGAAATATTATCTCGTGTCACCGAAGATAGAGGAAGAGATGTACCAACAAGTACGAGAGTTACTTGCAGCAGGCATCATCGAGCCCTCTGATAGTGCTCGGTCAAGCCCGTTAGTGATGGTGCGCAAATCAAATGGGCAATATCGTTTTTTCGTCAGCTTCCGGAAAGTCAATGCGTTTTTAAAAGCTGACGCATATCTATTACCTTACATGAATGATATCCTTTACAAGCTGTAGAAAGCGAAGTACATATCAACGTTAGACTTTAGAAGCGCGTACCATTAAATACCGTTGGAGCCGGAGGCGAGATCTTTGACGGCCTTTACAGTACCTGGTCTAGGTTTATTACAATTCACGCGTATGCCATTTTGTGTAGCCTACACTGAAGCAACGTTTCAGCAAATGATCGACGAAGTGATCAGCTCAGAACTTCAGTCGTATGCGTACTCGTATCTCAATGATATTATCATCGCGACAGAGACGTTCGAGACATCTCGAGTAACTAGAGAAGGTATTTAAACGAGTAAACGCGACTGGACCGACGATCAACCGGGACAAGAGTGTCTTCTGCCAAGAGGAAGTGAAATACCCCGATTTTCTGGTTAATCATATTGGTTTTTATCCAGATCCCGAAAAGATAGCGCCTATCCTATAGTGGCGTATCTAGCGCAAAGAAAGTTAAAATAGCTAAGACGTTTCTTGGGCATGGCGTCATGGTATCGCAAATTTTTGCTAGAATTCGCGACCGTCACCGAAACACTCCATCGCCTGACTAAGAAAGGCAGAAAATACGAGTGGGGAATAGAACAGCAAGACGTTTTCTAACAAGTGAAAGAGCTGATAGCGTCTGCACCAATTCTTTTTTGAGCAGATATTGATTAGCAGTTCGTGTTGCAGATGGAAGCCAGTGACACCAGTCTCGGCGCAGTACTTTTCCAAACGATCAATGGAGAAGAGCGTGTATTGGAATTCGCTAGCAGCACCATGTCGAAAGCTGAGAGAAATTACAGTGTCACAGAGAGAAAATGTCTCGCTGTCATCTAGGCAATCGGAAAGTTCAGACATTATCTTGAGGGATATCAATTCAAGATGAAGGTAAAGTACAGCTGCATCCAAACAAAGATCCGCTGTATAAGATGTCCGGCAGGCAGCTGTACTACTTTTAAAAGCAGTTTCCAAGCAGACAAAGACGCCAAAAGTCGTCGATCTTAAACTGAAGAAAAAACCTTCGGCGCAAGAAACGTCTTCAGGGCATAAAGCCTGTACAAAATTGAAAAAACTCGAATTTTTCTACAGCAAAACCCTCAAGGACGCTCTTGTCAGCATCGTCATTCTCGTCGTCGTCACCGTCGTCGTCGTCGTCATCATCGCCGTCATCTAGCGCCGAGTCACCTCAATGTCGACTCGGCGTGGAGAGTATCTCGCGAAGCTTACGCGCGCGAACGAGAAGGCCGTTACTCGGTGCCGCTGCACCGAGTAGCAAAGCTGTAGCCGCTGCTACCGCTGACGCGATACAGAAAAAAGGCTCAACCCTACTTACTCGCAGTCGTCGTTCTCGGTAGGCGCGCACGACACACTCACACACACTCTGCGCCGGTGGTGTTGCTGGCTCACTCGCTGGAGCCGACGTCCTCTCGTTTGGCCGCTGATCGACAGGCCGGGTCGTCCTTGCTTCTCGTAGCTGGAGCACACGCTCTTACTCTCGCACGCTATCGGTCGTCGCTCGATGCCGTCAGTCTCACACACGAGAGCTGACGCGTTCGCACTTATGGCCGGAAGCTTATGCGCGAATCTACCCGATTTCGCACCTCGTTACACTGTGTACAAACGTATACTTAAGAATAATAAGATTTGTAAAAATAAGAAAATTATATGTACTCAATGCGAACAATCATGTAAACCGAGAATGCATACTCATCATGAATTCCATATATAAACTGTAAAATAATGTACACATAATAATATACACATCTCACCTGTATCAGTATTAAATAAATAAATGTAAATATACATGAGAGTTGAATTTCCGAAAAAACCTACTACCACATTCATCCTTTTTTCAAAACTCACTCGTAGGCTATGAGGGAAGGAATAAGTAAATAAAATGTAAAACGATGATAATTTAGATACACATAAATACTTTATTTATTTAAAATCTTCTATAATTTTGGTTTTGAGGAAAAGACTTTGTATTAGTTGAAAATTTATCGGTGCTTTATTTGCTTCCATGTGGATTTTTTTTTCATCATCTTTTTTCGGTTCATTGAAACGGGCATAGCCCTCGTTTTTCGAATTGTTATTGCTCTGACATTTATTCATCTTGAGTAAAAATGCGACTAAGGGTGAAAATATTTAGAAACCGTTTGAATAGTAATGATTTGATGTGACGCGCATGCATTCTAACGTCTAATATATTTATTTATTTAACAAATTATTATTTATTTATAATAATAACAATGCATATCGTCTCTACTGCTCTAATAGCCGACGTACACTCACACACGCACCAAGCTGAGATCGCCATAATTTATATAAAAATTATCACGCACAGCTTGAAAACAAACAAAACATGAAAACTTAATCAAAAATTAGAAAGGTAAAAATTATCGGATTGATATAGGCGGTGTGAAAAACTATAACTATAAGGGAGAATAAAGTTGCGGTCTCTGGCCGTTACGATTGGTGGCCAAGTACAGAGTCGCTTTTTGCAAAGGCTGACAAGACTTATTCTTGCTGCGCTCTGCTCAGATGCAATTTCTTTCTGTTTTAGAACTAGTCAAAACTAAGCTTTTATTTGAAGAGCCGGGCTTCTCTCACCACTAAGAACCCCCTCTGCCCGAAAGGCAGACAAGGTTTAATGTGGTGCAAGAACACCTAGCTAAGCCAGTAGGGTGGAGCACTCATATATATGCCGACCCAAGAGAAACGAGTTTATGGCCCTACCTGAGTGGAATATCCTAAGGCCCTATTACGTAGTAAAGCTAGCAAGTCGTAGGGTCTCATAATTTGGTGATTACATATATAAATGCAGTAAAATTATTGCGTAATAAGTCTGAGACGCAGACAGGTAAATTCCGAGAAAACTAGAAGGCACGCCCGGGCATCTAGACTATCAGACAGCGCCCGGCATAACAAACCATCAATTTCGATGTTTCACATCTGCCAACCGTCCTGTGACGGCTCACCCTTCTTTTGAAATGGTATACCGATCAGCAGCGAAGTAAATACACGTTTCATTTTTAATAAGAAATCGTGTAATACTGCAAACAAGATGTGAAAATTTTGAGATTGGATTGTTCAACTTCTCGCAAAACGTTTTTGAAATACAATGTGGATCCTTTTGTTGAGTGCACAACTATAGCCTGTTTTTGTATGAGAGTGTTTAGGAAGAAATTAAAGAAAAAATCAAATATGTATTTTACCACCACGTGGTTATAAAATGACTGAAAATCAGCCTAAAATTGCCTTACACTTGCTTGTATGGAGCAGCAAGTTCTTCGTCGTCACATTGAGCACACAGGACGCTGTCAGAAGAAAAGACTGACAGAAGGCATTATAGTTGATGCTTACTGTGAACCGCAAGAAAATGAGGACTACCGTGATATTGTACTTCAGTTTCATGGCTGTTTTTGGTACAGTTGTTTTTAGGCACGACCGCGACACGGAAGTGCCTTATAGTTTTGTCATCGAAAAATGTGTGACATGCGATATCCCACGCAATTTTCGACCGATCGGGCTGATATTTTGGGAGGAGTCTCCTCTCGCACAAACCTAAAAACTGATTTTTTTTATCCCGATCGTCTACGTTTTTATAAAATGCGGGCACAATTTGTTCAATTTTTGCGTGTTTTTGAATACAAATTTTGGTGTTACACGATTATCTCTGAGAGACTTTTATCAATCTGGCTAAAAATTTGTATGCGAACTCCCCTAGTAATAGTAAGGTGCAAAATTTATTTTGGGCTTGATCCTGCATATATACGCAGAATGCGGCCACCTTCAAAAATCGCTAAAAATGTTTTTTTTGCTCTAAGCCGAATCCTAAGCATTCTACAAAAAAAAATTTAAATAAAAAAGTTGTAGATCTTTGAAAAATACAACTTTTTCCTATTAACATTAAATCATGAAAATGCTTATAACTCGAAGTTACAGCTCAAAATTGATTTTTTACAGCTAAAAAACCAATTATTTACCATAAAACTTTGCAGATTTGTGTTTTACATAAAAATGTTAAATATAAGAGTTGTAGACATTTTTAAAATGCAACTTGTCACCGTGGCAAACATATCTTTTAAACACTTTTTGATATACAACAACCCAAGAAGCGATTTTTTGATACATACATTCAATAATAACTTCAATGCAACATGCCCCATACTTTCAGGAATTTTCCCATATTTTTAAAAGCTGAAAGTTATATTTTGGCCTTTATCTCGTACATATATACAAGATTAAACCATTTTTTAAAATTAAATTATAAGAAATGCGAAATTTAGGAAATAATCGCCGAGTACAAGGATCAGTGAAGTCGATCCGAGTAATTTGACATTATATAACGACGCACACTGTCCTAATTATACATTTAAGCTGAATCAGTACAATTCACTTCTGAAATTCAAGTGTATTATACTGAACTAGAAAAACCTAAAGTTAATAAGGAAATTTGCTTAGATTAAAGAAAAGCTCTAAGTAGCTTACTACATCTCTCTAAACTATGCTAAATTCCTAAACAATCAATTTTCTAATTGAAATCCTACAAATGAAATATGATCCTTTTGGTTAATTCCTCTTGAAAACGTATTATTTATCTGAAATTAAAATAAAATAAAATTAAAATTAAATGTATTTTAAGAATATGTCTACAAACAAAAATAAAAAATAATTGATACAAATGCAAGTTAGTTGCCAGTTTTCCAATAGTATTGATGATAGTGTTGATGACCGCCAGAAGAATAACAATCAGCACTTTGACCACAATATTGAAAAAAAATCAGGATAACCTTGCGTACTGGCACCAGATTTAACCAAACAACCCTGTAAATACAAATAATCAATAAATAAATAATATTAGCAAATCAATAAACAATTATAGACATTCTGCAGCAGCAAAATCGGTATTATTCCAGTGTCCACCGAAACGACCAGCGACAGGGACACAACAGCTTCTAAGGCAAAATTATACTCGTGTATCTCGGTCATGGCATCAAGAATGGCAATAAGGCCTCCGTCGAGAAACCGCCCAAAAGCTCGGAAATAGAAAGGCGCAGCTCCAGTCGTTCTTGCTGCTTTACACAGCAACTGCTCCCCCGGTTCAAGAGTCGCCTTAAATTTATCAGCCAGAACATCAGTGGTGATCAATTTAGAGCTTTAAATGTCCGCCATCACCGTCACCTCACCTACATATAGAGAGATAAATAATTAAGTAAAATTTGTTGTAAATTTCGAGTTCATTTCTCTTGCTCCTCTTACCTCACGTTTCTTTCAATGCATTTTCCAAAGGCTCACTGTCATACGGTCGTCTTCCCACGAATGCATTATCATTTATACGGAAGTAGAGAGCCTGGCACTCCTTCAAATTCTTTCCTACGGCTATGCCGAGTGCCAAAATCCTCATAATAAAGCAGCGTGTTAATAAAAACTTATACTCTCACAAAATATAAATGCGACTAAAAAAAGTACCTACCAATGGAAGTACCAGAAATCCAATAGAAACGGCTCGATACAGGTTTCTGCAGCACGCTTTCGATCTCCAGAAAAGTTGGCACGAGAACTAAGCCTCTGATGCCACCTTCGTCCAGACATAGCAACCGTACACCTTTCGTGTGCTTGCGCTTCTTCGTGGCTACCTTTTCCATTCTCGATACGTAAAGCATCTGATCAAGGACGGTCCGAGACACAACTGTAGGTTGTTCAGGTGGTGCAATGCCGTAGAAAATTTCGTTGTGCTTACAGCCAATACTGCAACACTTCATGTCGAGCGGACAGCGTTCAGCACCGACTGCGTGCAAGATATACAATATCTTTTGACCTTCATTGGTGTCTTTGTCGATGAGATGACGAAGACTCTGGGACTTCCAGTTCTTCGCGTTGATTTCCGCGCCAAAAGTTATCAGCAGCTGTACTATCATGGGTGTTGACCGAGTTACTGGCAAATGTAATGCTGAGTTTCCTTTTTTGTCAACTATGTTGATGTTAGCCAGATGGTTTAAAAGCTCTGCCACGCATTCAAGTCTTTTTCTGATTACCATAATGGGAAGAGCTGTTCTATCTTCGAAACTCAAAACGTCAATTTCACAATTTTTTCTATCAGCGTATTCCTGACTTCTCTGCTGAAAGACCAGTGCAGAAGCGTTTTAACAAATTACATATCGTCCGTCTTTAAACTGTTATGGGTGAACATTCAGAAACATTAAATTAAATGAAACAAAGACAGCAGGAAAAATCCAGAAACTTCGACGCTTAACGAGCGTAAGAAGTAACCCTAAACCAAAACAAACTTCTCCTCCCTCGGCTGAAAGAGCGCGTGCACAGTCGACGCTGCAGTTTAGCCATTGACCGTACTTAGGCCCATAAGGCCTAATGAGTAAGAAAGAGAGCGCGGCTAAACTGAAGTGCGAAGGAGAAGTAAAGACCCTGCGTGGGAGAAAGCTATGACGCTTTCTTCAAGCTTCGCCTCCCCCGATTTTTCATTCCTGTGTGTGCGATCCAAGAGTAAGGACGCTATTCAAGAGTTCGATTTTATAGTTACATTTCTGAGTCTTTAAGTTGGAGTTTAGTCTTAATTGTGATTTCGTCTTGATCATCATTTACCGAAATTGTGTATTATTCCATTTAAAAATTATTTGAAGTCTCCAGAAACAAATAAAGGAATTTCTGAAATAATTGAGTCTAGAGATTACTTGATTTGAGAGTTTTGATCGTCAACCTTTGGGTCATCCCCGTCAACAAACACAAGTAAGTCGTTCTCGTTAATAATTTAATTTTCCTTAGTGTTTTATTATCATGCAAACAGCTCCCCCGTATGGGAGAGGAAGCTATCATCCGCATAATCATACAACATTACTTTGTTAGTTAGGTAAATTTATTATTACCTTAACAAAACTGAGGGCTCGTCCGGGATCTTTATAGCTTTTGTCGAGCGAAACTGTTTGCTTCTTCACGTATTAAATTCTGTGTGATTGAGTGAAAGAGTCATAAATTAAAATTTATATAAGTGCGCGCACATAAATGAAATTAAAAAAATTAAAAAAAATCAAAGATCGCGAGTGTGCAAATAGAAGAAGAAATTACATTCAAAGGTATGCTCGAGAATTGAGATTAGCATAAACATAAGGAAATTTGAGACGCGCGCGAGATAAAGACGTTGTGACGTCAAACCGAGTGCATATCGGGTGGCACGCATAGAACTATTAAAATAATTTTTCAGAGTGGATTATATTTAATGAAATGTCGACTTTTCTTGGGAAAAAGGGAAATAAGAAAAATACAACACACGATAGGCGGGTCACTATCACAACAATTCGGTAGAAAATTCAATTTTTAAATAAATTTAAAATTCACATTTTCGTCGCAATAATAAAAACAATATTGATTCCTATTTTCACATCAATTTTCTTTACAAAATTAAAGCACAGGCAGTTTGACGTATCCTGCCAGACATTGCGTAGTGCCAAAATTACTCCTTTTATACACACAGACACATTTACATTGTAGACACTTAACACACTAAGCATACACACAAAAGTTCAAATTCATTCATTTACTTAATACACAATATACAATTATTTAATGCATACACATCAAAACCATTTCACTCGAGACACTAACATTTGATTAAAATTTGAGTAATCACGCACAACTGATTTAACATTTCAAACACAAAATTCAAAATCACATTTCACATTTTCTTTTTAGAATTTTTTTTTGTCACTTTAACACTCTGCAATAAATCACACTCATTAAACTGCACAAGTTTCTTTTGAGCGAATACACTTGGTTGATAAGCACAGGGGTGGACCCGTTAGAACTTTGCTCGTGCTCCAAAAATACCCAAAACACTCAAAATCTGGTCGACAAGTAGCACTAGTGTGCACTGGCAAGTGATCGCCAGAAGTCGAGCCAGGGCCTGGACGAGGCTGCTGCGTAGAGTGTAGAACTCCGGGTTCCACAAAGGAGAAACTGGGCTTCTGCATTCGAAACAGCCAAATTTGGTGATGAGACGCCAACTGGATCCCTATAAATATTGATAAGCATTAGGTTTACGTACATTTATCTCCCACATTATAAATAAAGTTACATTTGCCCACAAATCTAAAGTACGCCCAAATTTACATATACAGGAGCCCATTGCGCGTGCACTACAAGCATAAGTTTATGCAAAGGCACGAAGAATTAATAAACAAATCATAGGAAATATTATTAAAATGAGGTGTGACTATTTTCAATTAAAAAAGTCAAAATCATTCAGTCAAAGGTGGATACGAGCATGAGAGTCAGTTGTGTGATTTAATTTAAGCAAAGTATTTCTGGTCAAATTCACAAAAATTGATTATTTCAAACAAATTAAAGCAGAAGCTAGGGGTTTAGACTTAAATGCACCTTTCTCATTGGAAAACTAGTAATGAATAACCGTAGGTATTAACAAAAAGCGACAATTGACCTCGAGACGCGATAATTTTCCATAGAATTAGTACACAAAAGAATTGATCACTAACTGTATTTTGTGAAAAGCATAAAGAGCAAATTAGAAAGTGTATAAACAACAAAGCTTATATGATTTTAAATAACTATTACAAATTTATTAAAATTTAAAGTGTAGAAGCATGGGTTTAGCAAAGTTAACGTGATTTTGACAATTATTTTTTTTGCATTATTGAGAATAGCTTAAGGTCACTATTGTTAAACACGCAAATTGAACGCCAAACTATAAATTATTGTTAAATCATAGAATAAACACACGGTTTAAAGCACACAAGAGACGGTTCGACTCACAGTTTTGGTTCGTTTTCTTTGAATAAAAGTGAACAATTAACAAGCCAGAATGCGCAATCTATTGGAAGCACTATATAAATTATAAATAGTTAAACAGTGAGAGAGAAAGTGGTAGAGTATCTGGTTGCACAAACATACCCGTGACGTCACACAAAGTCAGCATTGTCCTCCTTGATCTTGAAAGTGTTTAAGAAAAGTAAAACCACTGCTGACTGCATGGAAAGCTGAAAAAGAAAGACAAACCATTTTTCACAAAGCAACAGTTCTTGAGTTGCTCGAGTGACTGCATTATAAAATTATAAAAGAAAACTTATCTGATGCTGTGAGTAACTTTCGACTACAGCGTGCACTGGGGAGTATCCTGGACCACGAGTTCTCACCTTTTCAGAAACGCGGCAATAGCACACTCACACCTTCGTTGAAGTAGTACGAAATAGCACGCACGGTTTATAAATTGCAAAACTTTTGTCAACAATTTATCGCGAAATACACGGCACACGACGCGAGCCGAGACAGACAGCTGACGCAAGCAAACTTGACTAGGGAGTTTAGCTCTAGTGTGAAGTCAGGCGCGAAGCGATGCCACCCCCCCCCCTACCACAGCCTACGAATTTTGGATATATATATATATATATATATATATATATAAAAATACGTATAGATGTATTTTTAATAGCACTTCTCAAAAATATTAATTATATAAATAGCACCCCCATAGTTTATAAATAAAAAATAGGTAAAGATCGCGCATCTTATAACCTCGATATCTCTTCAGATACCTACAATTCGTTACTTCTTATAGTCTAAAAAAACAGCACCATACGTGAATCTAATTGCACCATAGCTAAAAATCCATAAAATGCAATATTAATTGTGAAAAGTTAATAAAACCCAATTTATCTATCGCCGAACTGCACGGCGTCTTGGCGTATGCGCGGCGCAGATATTCTAGGGTTTTTATTTTGGGAGCTAAAGCGAATCCTGCAGTCCCGCAGATGATTAAAAATTTTATAAGAAGTTAACTTATACATTTTTCTTTTTAAATAAATAATAATAGTGAATATAAATAAATAAAAATTAAAGTTAACAATGGATGCACATACAATGGTAATTATATTAACAACGTTATTTTTAAAACTTTCTATAGTTAATACATTTTATTCGCTTGTATATTGTATACTTTGCCGTATTATAAACGTGTCATAATTAAATATTATATTTTCATTTTTACGTGAATCAGAGAGCAACAGTCGTACGCATTGTCTTGCAGTCATCATATAAAACACATCAAGATAAAACTATTGTTATGCATCAATGAGCCATACAACACCTGAGGCAACAGGAAGCATTTACTTGGAACTGTGCTCTGATCATTCCCTTATAGTTCTGCACTTTTGGAAACTGGACATGTATTATATGTATCGTGAGACAACCACTGGTTAACAAGGAGGCGATTGCCAAGGTGTGGCTGGGGCTTATGCCACCTAAGGATATTAGGAACAGTCTCAAGGATTGCTGAATTTTTCATTTGCTGAACATCAAGCTTAAACTCTGCTTTCAAAAGATATAAAGCATACAAAAAGCATGGCCCAAATTGTAAGTAAAGCTTATGATTTTGATAAACTTGAAATAGTGGATTCAAAAAAGTGCTCCCGATGCAAAAAAGTAGCTAAAAACTGATGTTCTAGATGCTAGGATATTAGGAACAGTCTCAAGGATTCATTATACGTAGTGGGTAGTAAATTTTAACATAAATATCTCTTGTTTTAGAAATGCATATATCTCTTGTATTACAGTACGGTAAAGTTGCTGCTACCTGCTGCTACATCCACGTATCCTCAAATTCATAATGATCGACAGCATCAGTGTGGAGAGCATCGAGGAACTGCAGATTTGTAACGAAAAACAGCTTAGCAGTGAGCTTAAGCTCCTCGTCAACAAGCTTATAAATGCTACTATAGTAGCTTATTTTAAAATTAATTTTAGGAGAATGTGTAGTGTCAATATTTTGAGGGGAAGTGATTACAATGTCTTTAAAAGAGAAACCAATAGACTATGTATTATAATGAATTTAATTTGATGTTAAAAGATTTATTAAAAGTTCGATCTTGTAGCCATGAAATATAATGTATTTAGAATAAAAATTCATAAATAAATATTAAAAGCTCTTTGCAGTCGTCATTTTTACTTATTCGTTATAATCTGGTATATATAAATATCTTCAGTGTTCCTATGTATCTCAATGATCTTTAACAGCTACGTAAATTATTGTAACCTCTATTATAGTCTTGTTTTTTGAAATTTCTTGCAGTGTCATATTTAAATCCAGATCATAGAACCTTTGGAGAAAATAATATCTTGTATAAGTTCCTTAATTCCAACAGTACTCGGACACTTTGAGCGTGTTATTATTACTTTTGCTTCATGGTAATCAGCTTTCATCAAACGTTGACTGATATTTTCCCAATGAGGATTTGTTGAGTTAGTAGGTAGACTCTAAATCTGTAAATTAATTCAGCGGTATGAACATCACGGTATTATCAAAAGTATTAGAACAAGAGATGACAAAAAAAGCAATGAAACATAACTCCATATGGCCAGGGCGAGGCTGTTGAAAATATATCAACCTCTCTTCGATAAATAGGTGATTCAACTCACTAATTAGGCTAGAATTAATGCTAGGTGGTTCCTGTAGATTGTGACTATTATTGCTGCTCAACAACGGCTGTAATTGGTTTTGCTGTTCCTGTGGCATCTGGTGGTTGCTGTGTGGCTACGCTGAAACTGCTGCTGTTGTGCCATCGTTGATGAAGAAACGAAGAAACGGATGATGATGATGAAGATGGTAGCATGTCAGGGTATCCAATGTTCTTCAGGAATATGAGTCACAGCTATAATAAAAAATTAATTTTAGTTTCATTGTAAAAAAAAAAAAATAGTAACTTGCTTGTTATACAAAATGAGGAGACCCATATATTTTGGCTTATCTAAGCTCCTGGTGAGCAGGCCTTGTAAGCCAAGATATTCGACTGCTTATGTATATGAAATATATCTGTACAAGTTTTATACTATGTACAGATATATAAAAATACACCATTCAGTTTATTTGTATAATAGACAAGTTCCTAAAGTTATGGCTTAGGTCTAGTATTCTCTCTTTATTAGTTCAGTACAAAACTACGCATCCAAGGAGCAACAAAAAAATAATTAAATAATGCATGGAATTTTCAAATTAATTTTAAACAAATTAATTCTCAGATTTCTCCGAATAAAATCGTGTTTCTACGAAGGCTAGCAAAACTTATATTTTAAATGCTAGTCAAGTTCAATATTACTCAAAATTGCACCTCTAATCACAATTCGCGCATTTGCCGCCAAAACAAGCGTACAATTGAAAGTCTTATAATGATGAATTCTTTTCTCAATTCCTAGATTTTTGTATCATTATCCTTATTGAATAATTAATTTCAAATTAAACATGTATTTCTTTTATTAATAAGCATTAAGAATTTCAAATTTTGCCGCCATATAAAAACAAAGAAAAGTGTTTCTAATACTTCTTTTATTTCAACTTAAAACTGTAATATGATGTAGAAGATACTATGTAAATAATATACTATAAAAATGATAGGGCCAAAGGCAGCAATTAGTTACAAACAAATATTTGAACAATTAATAAATTTTGACATTTATTCAAACGGTTCTTTAAAAAAGAAAAAAGATGTTGTTTGGATTGAAATCTGCAATCAATTGAATTGTAATCAACCTCTTCATTCAATAAAACCACTGAATTTGTACATAAAAGTACAAAAAGGTGTTGGAAATTTGCTGTCTGATTACAAAAGGTACAAAAATTGTAAAGAAGATACAGTTTCTGTCAGCAAAGGTAATGAGGATAATCTCAGTGATCCTTATTCTGATGAATTTAAAGACAATGAAAATGTACCCAGTGATTCTTCTGATCAATTTGATGAATCTTAAATACAACCCGTAAAAATAAAAAACAATGCTCAGAAACATATTAAGTTTACTATTAGTCTCGATCAAAAAGAATGGGAAGAAATTAGTCCAATTGAGCAGCTCTATAAAAATGGAAACAAATGTCTAGCATTAAAAGCAGGTTGGCCTGACATAATAGTAAATAAAATTTATCTTGAAAAAAAATCTTCCATGTACATATAATTTTAAGAGACATGTCATAGATGACATGGAAGTGTACATTAGAATTGATGGTTATTGTAAAACATGTGATACCAAATTAAAAGTTATTTGCGATGAAAAACCATCTGTAAATGATGAATCAATTATATTCACTGTGGAAACCACGAACAGTCGAGGAATACCTCATGCAGAAAAGAGAAGATTAGCAGGTCCCCATAGAAAAAAAATAAAAGAGCAATTGAAAAATAAAAAACCAAAACAGTGGCAGCGAGATGTGGCAGCAACAGATATGGAACATGGTGATTGTGTGCCACCGTATCTTTATAAATTACCTGTATTACAGAAAGCTTCACAACAACAACAAAAAAATGAATTATTGGGAATCATCCCAGGAACGAAAGTTTTTGACAGTTTGTCAAAGATTAAACAGGATTCAGAGTTTAATAAATTCATCAAAGAAATTGGCTATGATAAATTTTATACTACATTCTGGTTCCCTGAACAAATTAGTGTTCATAATCAAATTCAAAAGCTTTTACAACATCCCGTATGTTTTGATGCAACTGCATCCGTAACTTTCAAAATTGATAGACCTGGTGGTGAAAGCAGTGATGTTTACTTGTACGTTATAGTGTCCCACGTGAACAATATGCTAGTCCCACTGACTCAAGCTATTTCTGAAAGAAACGATACTAATTTTCTAACTTTTTGGTTGACTGATTGGCGAAGGTCTGGAGCTAAAGTACCATCGCAGGCGATTACAGACATGGGAAAGGCTCTTCAGCATTCTATAGCCTTATCTTATAATAACGTAACATTCACTACATACAATGACCTCTGTTTACTAATTTTATTGAAAAAAGAAGATTCGAATATTAAATTATTTAAACTAAGCACTTATATTCGAACTGATGTAGCACATTTACAACATGCTGTATCTAAGTGGCCTTGTTTTTCTAAATGTTCACCTAGAGTTAAGGATCTTTACATGCGATGCACCGGATTTATGACAATAATTGATGATTTTCAAGATTTTTTAAAATTTTTAGAGCCTGTTTTTAGCTAACAGTAAAATGTGTGGTGGAAACTATAATGATACATTAGATTACATTATAGATAAAATTAAAACCCACAGATTTGATTCAGATATAACAACTAAAATAGAGTATTTACAAAAAGAAGAAAAAAATAAGAAAACTCAAAATAAAGAAACTTTTGATGAGACTAAAAGTTTGACTTCTCAATTCATTGAAAAAATAAAGAAAAAGACAGACGTCTGAATCATTCGATATTTCGGATTACAAAACAAAAGAAAATGACTACTACCTACCTGACTTTGCAAATCGCCTATCACAGCTTTGCAAAGAATTCCCTTGCTGGACATCAGTAATGAATAAATATTTTGGTAACCCCGAAAATGTAGCATCTTCTGCAAGGATTGAAAGTTATTTCAGTCAATATAAAGGATCTATTTGTGAAAATGGACCGATAAGAGAAGACAAGCTATTGATACTTACTTGTCGGCAAATTGATAGTGATATCAAGCTTGCTCAGGCAGCTTTAAACAATTTGAAGCCTCACGAAATGATACCCCGTAAAAATTTGGATAAAGATGATAATCAGCATCTGTATGCAACAGAACGATGGAAAAATAAATATGTTGAAGAGCCAATTCCAGAATCATCACAAACGACTTTAGACTCAATAATAAGTGATGATGTTCAGGAATTAACTAGTGCAAGATGCACAGAAGATTTATTTTCTGAAAAAAACAAAGAATAGTTACAGTCAAATTGATACAAATGAAGTTATAAATTCTAAGTTAAATGCAAATGAAACTGATGTAATAGCAGATGAAAGTTATTTAAACTGTGAAGCGAATGTTGACAACCAAATGTCCATAGAATCTAGTGACCCACATCATAATCATAGTTATTGCATACTGTAAACATTAGGGTAAGAGCTTTGTATAAATAAGTCAATGGAAGATAACCAAATACCAGAAAACAATTTTAATGAGTCCAAGCAAAATTTAATTGTAGATGAAAGTCATGAAATAGATAAAATTGATAGTTTTGTTAATTTTTACAGCAATGTTACATTGTCCTCCTCAGTAAACCACGAGCCACTCAGTAATTGTAAGACTATGGAGAAAGAGTTACCAAAGCGTGGAACATATGTTACACCTGATCCTGAAATAATGATCAAACTGCAGAAGCCACAAAGCAATGCTAAAGGAAAAGGTGTTATACGAAATGGTAATGTTTTGCTAATTCATTTAATGGACAAAAAGTTTCATTTGCAAACACATGTTCTTTTGATTCAATTACGGAAATACTGAGTCACACGTATTGTAATGTGCAATTATTTAAAGATTATTTAGATAATAACAAAAATGAAAAGTTAGCGTATCAATCTCTTTGCTATGCAAGCTTAATTAATGACTTTGCTATATCTGGTGTAAATGCTTCATTATATGCGAATAGAGCACATATCTTGAATTCACTCTTTGCATGTAAAAATAGTGTGATTAATTGTGAAGGAAATCTAAAGGATATGTTTGATAAACTCATGTCAGAATATACATGTATGAAAGAGATAACAACCTGCCAACTTTGCAGGTTTTTGAATGAAACTAAAAAATGTAGTATACCTATACCTAATATAAACATAGTTCAGGAACATAAATATTCTACATTAGAACCAGCTTTGCAAGAATATTTTAAGGACCAGAGTGTGTATTGCCATTGTTGTAATAAAATGAGTGCTCTGCTTCAAAAATCAACAGGATCATACTTAGCAATAGACACCGATGATGCTTATGTTCTATTACAAAATTCAAATATGAAGAATATAACATCTGACCTACGAGAGATTCCAACACCAATAACACTAGCTGAAAATGTTTATGTTTTATGTGGCATAATAGAATTTGTTCCTCTTGTTATTCCACCAGGAATGGGGCACTATATTGGTTACTGTAGAAAATTGAATAATACATGGAAGGTATGCAATGATTTGCATAAAAGTAAGAAGAAGCTAACAGCTGTACAATTAAACAATAAAAAAATTAGCATGACATTCTATGCAAAATGTAAAAGTGTGTGAAAAAACTTTCACAGTTGTTATGAAACAGTAACTAATGTAAATTTTTTTATAAATCTATCCTATTTGTTATTTATTTGTAATCTTAATATAGTTGTTTACTCACTTATTGATTATTATCATAAGTTTTAACATGCAAACTTGAGTTTGCATGTTAAAACAGTTCTACTCTGCAAAATGTTACACGTATTGATTGCATTCGCACAGAGTAATCTCAACTAACGCCATCTAATAGCTATAGATATGATTGAATTTTAGCAACGCGGCGTTTTTTACCTTTATAAATAAGTAGAGAATAAATCAATAAACAATCTTGTTCTAACTCAAAATTACATAAAAAATGTATTATTATTATTATTACTACTGAAATGAGAAGAATTGTTGAATTTAAAATCTATGATTCTTTTAGTCTGACTATATAACAGTATACAAATTTAAACTTAAAATTTTCCAGAAATAATACAATAAAACTTGATTTAATTTTTTCATCAAATTTTCAAATGATAATGTATGATTGCTATGTTCATTAAATAAATTAACTGATCAAATTGCAAATGCTTTATGTTACTATTTTTATAAATCCTTTACAAATAAAGATGTATACAGAATATGAAAGAAAAAAATATGATATACAATTGGTCTACTAATTATTTCACTTCATATATACTTATAATTATTGCACAAGTCTTCTTGCACGTTAATAATATTTACATTGTGCATTGAGTTTTAGGGAGAATTTGAGGAATCTCTGGGCACAGCCGATTTCAAGCGTGTGTAACAATTGAAGAGTATGATCATATTTGCCTCTTGACTTTTGAATCGCATTGCTGAATCAAGATTATGCTATATAGCTACAGGTATTCTTCTGGCTTTTCATTCGCTCCAGATGATCCTTTTCAATCAAAATATCTATACACTTCTGAATCCAAAAAAAAAAAAATTAATAACAACTTGGAACTTTTGAGATTTCACTAGATTTCAGTTAGTTCACTAGTTGTTAGATAAAATACTAGCATCATTTTGTATGTGCAACAAATACCTTTATAACATGCATTATATGCTTTATAATAGCTGCTTGAATAAGGAGCTTTTGATCTTCCTTTATTTATGTGTTTATGTGTCGACTCCTGTTTTATTTTAAGCTCAATCTTCATATGTTGATATTTACTCTTAATTTCTAATTGTAATAAAAATTTTAAAAAATCCATTAATTTAGTGTACATTTATAGTAATGTGCAGTATGCACATAAAAAAATTAAAATAATACTAACTTTTTATAACCAGTAAAAAGATATACTGTTGAATTAGGTCCAAGCTCAGACTTATCACTGGTTAGCAGTAACTTTGCTTTCAGTAGAATTTGAATTACTTGTAAGAAGAAGTCCATTCGAATAAAATTGATTTCAGTTAATAATAATTATCTAGATTTTATATGTGATGCAAAAAATGAATCATTAAGACAAAATGAAGAAAAGCTTTTTAACCAAATAAAAACGCTTACCAATTTTTAAACAGTTAGTATGTAGTTCACCATCGGACATGTACAACCAATTTAACTTTTTCCCACTGTGCTGAGAACTGTAGAAAAATGTGAATCTCTCCAGCTACAAAAGAAAAAAATTAATAAATAAATTGTACAATTGAAATGTTACAATAAAATTGCTTATATTATGGGATTTATAATATACCTCCGTTGGTAATGAAAACGTAAAGGATTGTTAGAATGTCCATGAACCTGACAAACTTGTATACTGAAATCTATATCCAAAGGTTCCGCCGAAAAAGTAAGATGTCTCCGAAAATGTTCATTCAAGTCTGATGATACTTCATTATCCTACAAAATCAAAAAGTTATAGTATAGAAGAAACTTTATGTTGAAAACTTGGCAGAGTTATTCAAGATATTTGGAATTATTGAACTAACCTGAAACATTCGCTGAAGTTTAGAAGTATGTTCGAAACCAGAAGCCTGCTTTAGTTTCGATATCATGGAAGCTTCAGCATCATGACTAGCAGACATGTGTTGCACCAATCTCTTTGCAAGCATGTTGCTGTAGAATGTTTGATACACGTCTGTCTTCTATGAGTTTAAACACAACCATCAAAAAATATAAATTTTTTCTTTAGTTTTATGAATAAAATTGATTGAGCATTAGTAGATATTAGCTTGTGTAAAACCTACAACTTGGTTGACCGTATCTCTAAGTTCTGCTTCTTTAGGATTCTTACTGCTCTTCTTAAGCAGTACGTCACAGTATTTAGCTAAAAATTTTGGAGACTTACTACTACTACTATTTGCTGCCTTAGTTACAGAATTTGTGTTGATAAATCTGCCACAAGCCTTATCTAAGACCGCTACAAAACCGCTATCATTGCTAAATGAGACGAGTACTAATTTATTATATTTCTTGTGAACTTTCAAAATCGGGTTAACGTAAATCTTAGGATCCTGTTAAAACATAAAAAGCACAATTTATAAACCACCTCTACAATAAATCCAGGTAGCATAATAAACAAATACGAATGCGTACATTAGCAGCAGAGTCACCACACTTGTCAATAGCTACTAGACCTTGGTTGGCTATGTGACTTTCCAATAGATTTCTCAATTCACCAAGACCATTTGGTATTCTTGCAACTAATTTGTACATTGTACCCAAATCAGAGTTTGTATCAGAATCCAACAAATTTTGGAACACTACATGGAAAATGTCCAGGTTTTTTTCCTATAAGTACTCTTTCGCACGTTTTTGCTAATCTTTCGTGCGTGGTTATGTACAGGTAAACTTGGATCCGTTTCTGCTCTTCTTAGAACATCTAGAACTTCTTAGAGCGACTAATAATACTGGCCTTTTTGCCAAATCTAAAAATGCTTTAAATGCGATCAACGCATCAATCAAACTATAGCTCAATAGTTCCTTATCGTGTAAGTATAAATTATTATTTTTTACATGTAAACCAGTAATTGCAATTGCACTACTACTTATTTGATTGGTAGGCATTACGTATATACTAAACTTAAGATTATTGAACTTTGCAGCTATTTGAACGATGCTATCGTTCATGGCTAGTCCACCTGTTTCTAAGTCGAAATAAACAATTTGATAATTATTATAAAATTGTGTACTTCGTAATTGATGTAATTTGTTTACAGGACTCAATGTACTTTGGTTATTTATTTCACAGTTTGATTTGTATGTTTCTCCTTCACGACTTTCCTTTTTTTTCGTAGTGCCTCTCTATCTTTTACTTTTTGAATTCTATTTAATTTATATTTAATTTATTTTGATCTTAAGGCTCTTTGAAGTCGAATTTTATCCGACCGTAATATATATTTCTGTGTAAATAATCCCTCAGATAAATGTAATTTATCTTTAATTTTCACAATAGATGACTCTACTTCATTTTTAGTGCATACCGAACTAGCAACCCTTATATCTGCAGAACTGCTTCTGCTGTAGCAAATATTTTTAGGCGCCTTATGAGCTATTATATTATTTACGGCTTCGTTGGCTTGACTAGATGCCGAAAAAGAAAATTTACCTGTATTTTTGGCATATTTCTCGAAAAGCTCTTTCAATTTGCAGTATAAATTTTCGTCTGTTAGTGTCACAGTTTGAAATTGTGAGGTGTCTTTGCGCTTGCACCAATCACCACAATTTTCGTGACGAGCATACAAATGCTCTGAAATACTACGAAGACTATTTGCTAGTTCAATAGTTTTTGATTTGTTTTGCGCAATGGCATAAGAAAAACATTTCTTTACATGCTTTATCACATTTTGTCGTTTTAGCTCCTTATAAGTATTTGCTAAACTATAAAAATACAAATCTTCAATCACGAGAATGGACGTCGCGAAGATTATCAACCCAGTGGTCCAGATAGACGAGAGAATTATAATAATTATCCAAATAATTGGAGAGGCGGCAACGGAAGAAACTACCAACAAAATGAAAACGAAAGAGAGAATTTAAACTCTCAAGGGGCTCGTCATAGAGAAAGAATGACGAGCCAGGAACAAAACCAGAGCCAGAGACAACAGCAGAATCCAGATCAACACAAATACCAACAACAGATGCAGAACTACAATCAAGGAAAGCAGAATCCAAATCAGAACAGCCAGAACAACTATGGGGCACAGAGAGCATCGGTAATGACGATCCTGACAAAACAGCCCGAGTTTCAAGAATGTGTTCAGCCAACTGCACGGGACCTGAAGAGTTTCATTGGGAAAATAATAAACCAACAGCAGTGAAAATAAGAGTGCCAGAAGGGACCACCAAAAGATGGATGACATTCATGATAGACAATGGAGCAATGGTGAATTTAGTTAAATTAGGCTTCATAGACGACAATATGCCAATAAATATGCAAGATGTACGATGGCTTGGAGGGATTGCTGCAGAGACGGTACCAACTCTAGGATCTGTTTATCTACTTATCAAGAATAGTCCAGTGAAATTTCACATAGTTAGAGACGACTTTCCAACACCACACGATGGATTATTAGGAAGAAATTACTTAAAGAAGGAAGAAGCTGTCATCTCTTACCATAACATCGCTCTGATGGTGAGCGGAGACGTAATGCATCCAATGCCATTTTTGGGGCGAGAAAAGGAATACAGAGAGCAAAGAAAAAGAGCACACAACCCTTACAAATCGAGTGACATACTATAACTTGAGGAGAGAAATAATGACAAGGAATCATGCAATATAAATGCGTCAGAAAATGTAGATGTGCCCATGAAAACAAAACATATTATAAAAGCCAGAACGAGACAAGTTGTCAGAATTAATTTAATCAAAACTGAATTAAAAGAAGGATATATCCCAAGAATAGATGTAGGAAACAAAGACGTATTTCTGGAAGAAGGAGTAGTGATCAATGACAATAATACCTGCAAAATGCTAGCAATAAATACAAGTGAACACGATGTTACCATAGAAGTTGATGCCAAGGAACTCATACCGTTCGAGACTGAACTAGAATTCTTAGAAGAGACAGATAGTGATTTTAATGGCGAAATTATAGTCGATAAAATCAAACGATTAGAGAGAGTCAAAGAAGCTATTAGAAGAAGCCACCTAAATAAAGAAGAATTAAAGATTGTAGATCGCATCATAGAGGATTATCTAGACAGATTCCTATTGCCTGGAGACCAATAAATACGAACAATATAGGCATCCACCGAAACACAAACAAGTGGTTTGAGAAAGTGTAGAAAAAAGTTACGAGACCGAATTATCAGAGAGTCAAACTCACCATGCAATTCACCAATATGGATAGTACCGAAGCTCAACAAAACGACAATCAGAAATGCTTATCCTCTACCCAACATCGCTGACATAATAGATCAATTGGGAGGAGCCACATACTTTTCCATTTCTGACCTTGCAAGTGGTTTCCAACAAATACCAATGGCCCCAGACGATTGTTACAAGACGGCCTTCACCACAATAAACGGACATTATGAATATACCAGAATGCCGGAAGGATTGAAAAATGCAACGTCTACATTCCAACGACTAATGGAGAAGGTACTCAGGGGTTTGCAGAACATAGAAATGCTAGTTTACTTAGACGATATAATAGTATATAGTAATGATCTTCAAGAACATGGACAAAGAATTAGAAACTTGATGGAGAGACTCAGATATACGAAACTAGTATTACAACCAGATAAAATAGAGTTCTTTAGAAGAGAAGTCGGATTATAAGCGCTAAGGGCATAGAGCCAAACCCAGAAAAAGTAGTAGCCATAGCAGAACTTGCCACACCTAAAAATGCGAAAAATGTGAGAGAAGTACTCGGCATGTTTGGGTACTACAGAAAATACATACAAGACTTTGCAAAAATCGCGAAGCCACTCAATGACCTACTAAAGAAAAATGTGAAATTTGAATGGACGGAAGAGTGTGAAAATAGTTATCAGCAACTAAAAGAATGTTTGATGAAAGAACCAATCTTGCAATTTCCGGACTTCGACAAAGAATTTACATTAACTACGAATGCTTCTGATTACGCCATTGGTGCCGTACTCAGCCAAGAAACAGACGGTTTTGATCACCCGGTACAATATTTATCCTGAGCGTTCAACAAAGCTGAAAGAAATTACTCAACTACAGAAAAAGAATGTCTCGCTGTACTATATGCCTTGCACCAATTTAGACCATATTTATTATGCAGAAAGTTCACACTATTGAGCGATCATGAACCACTGAACTGGATGCATAGCAGAAAAGATAGCATAGTAGGACAGAGACTAATGAGATGGATGTTCAGATTCACTGGATATGAATATACCTTCAAATATAAACCAGGCAAATTAAATAAAAACGCTGATGCACTATTACGAAACCCACCAGAAATGACTGAAGAAGAAATTAATAAAAATCTACTTAGCATTAAGGTGATGATCATAGAAGAAAAACAAAAGAAACAAGAAAAATCATCAGCAAGCGCCACGACATCATCCAAGGCAACAATACAGCCACGAAGCAGAATACAAGCAGCCGGTGACATAACAAATAAACCCAGAGGAAGAGGGGGACCAACAGGCTCCAAAACTAATAAAGAAGCACCTAAACTAGACCATAGCGTAATAGCACAGAGAACCAGAGCAAGGCGCACGCAAACACAAAGTCCAGTGGGGCAGTATATCAAACAATGCGCAATACCAAAAGTACCGAAGACGGCTGTATTAGGAAGAAAAACAAAGACAGAAAAGCCAGCAGAGACCGAAGAATCAACATCCAAAGCTACTACTGTAAAACAGAGAGAAGTTCCCGAAAGTTCGACCGTTACAGATTCAGATACATCGATGACAGTTAACCCATCTACAAGATCATGTCTATCATCCACAGCTAATGAAGACAGTGATTTGGACAAACCTCCAATACCTGACCCCAGGTATAGCGGATTACGACAAGAAGAGTCGGAAACAACAGAAGGAGAAACACAAGACGAAGAGGTGTTTTCCTCAGGCGAAAGCCAAGACAAGACCATAAGCAACATCGCCATAGAAGTAAGTGCAGTAGAAACATCCCAGAACGAAGAAAATACCGACAAAGAATCCATAAAGAACCTATCGATCAAAACAACTCTCACGAGAGAAGAAGTAGAAGAAGCAAGTAGAAAGTTTGAAGAAAGCATGAAGAGATATGAGATGGTTAGAAGTACCAATACAACCGAATCACCAATACAAATGAAAATACCCTCGCACTTCTCAGATAATGATCATGTACCAGATGAAGTGCGCGAAGCAATTTACACATCAAATCCACGATTTTATACGGACGAAGATGCGGATGTGAACGATGTATGGAGAAAGAGTGTTCAAAAACTAATAAAACGAGCACAACAAAAACTACAAGAAACATCAATCAAAGATGATACAGGGAACGAATCGGACGTTGAAAGTGTAACTGACATAATAAGGCCACCACCAAGAAGAACGCTGTCAGTGACGCCAACAATAAAAAGTGACAGTCATACAGCCAACAGCACGCCGAGAGATAAAATCAGTAATCGAAGAAAATTAGGAATGTTAAGTGAAATAGAAGCAGAAGAAGGATCAATAATAGATATAAGATTTTCAAAACCACCTGAAGTGACAATGCCTTTTCTCTTGCCCACACCAGACATGGAACCACTAAACAAAAACTACACTCCAGCAGGAAATGATCATGAATCGGAGGATGCCGCGACACACATAACCAAAGAATTCAAGAAAATTCCTCACAACATAATTACCATAAGAGAATGCCTCACGCACAAAAGAGACAACATTGTTCATTTCCTATCAGCAGACTGTGACAATACGTGGTCTGTAACTAGACTGTTAGTAGAAATTGGAGCCATAGACCTAATAAAAATCAAAAGTAAGAAGCTAAAAACAGGACAAGTCTTAGTCACGCCATTTAAAAAGCACCACATATTCACAGTAATAATAAAAGACAAATACTTCAACGTCATCAAAATGGAAGTTTTAAACAACGCGCTTCAGAATTTAAAAGAAACACTCGTCAACAAAGAAATTCAAAGTTTCCGAGTGGCAAGAAAAGGAGATATATTAGACCAATTAGAGTCACCAGCCATCTTAGAGATGATTTACAAACATTTTCATAAAAGCGGAATAAGAGTTACAATGTGTTACGGAAAAGCAGAAGTACCAGCTGAAAAACACAGAAAAGAAATAATCAGCCATCTTCACGACAGTCTAACAGGAGGACACAAGGGAATCAATCAAACTTACCAGAAAATAAGAGAACGATATTATTGGCCAGGAATGAGGAATGATGTTCAAGACTACATTCAAAGATGTGCAAGCTGCCAAGAGCAGAAGATAGACAGATTCAAAACAAGAGAACCAATGATAATCACGGACACTCCAATAGAAGCATTTGACAAAGTTTCAATTGACACAGTTGGAAAACTCAAAATGACTCCAAGAGGCAACTGTCATCTCTTAACAATGCAATGTAATTTAACGAAATATTTAATAGCCATACCCATCAAGAACCTTAATGCCACCACAATAGCTGATGCACTAGCAAAGTACATCATTAGCCAGTTCGGAGCACCGAAAGCCATACTCTCAGACAGAGGCACCAGTTTCCTTTCCAACGTAGTCGAATCTCTACTCAAACTATTTAAAATTAATCATCTCACCACTTCAGGATATAGACCGCAAACAAATGGGTCGTTAGAAAGGAGCTACGCCCCACTTATAGAATTCATTAGAATATACTCCGAGAGATACGACGATTGGGACCATTAACACCATTTGCGACGTTTACCTATAACACCAGCGTACATGCAGCCACTAACTTCACCCCATTCGAACTAGTTTACGGGCGAATAGCGCATTTCCCTTTGAGAATACCGTCTGACGAAAAATTAAAAACATATAATCTTTATATGCGTGATTTAGTATTAAGGTTAGAAGAAATGAAAATTTTAACAGGCGAAATGAACCCCGTGTAAGTAAATTTGATGCTTATAGGAATAAACCACTGAAAATAATTGAATTTTTAGGTAGGAAAAATGTCATTTTGGAATACCCTAATGGCAAACGTATATAAAAACATATAGACAAATTAAAACCGGTAGAGGATAAGTCCGATCACTAAGCAGGCGGACAACCGTTTTAGGGTATTTGAAAATAAAGTCTTGCGAAAAATATACGGGCCGCAGAAAGATGAGGAAACCGGGGAATGGAGGAGACTACACAATGATGAGTTACACAATCTGTACGCGTCACCAAATATTAACAGAATAATAAAATCACGCAGATTGGGATGGACAGGGCACGTAGCGAGAATGGGAGACGACCGTACGGCAGCGCGTGTCATGAAGGGCAGGCCGATGGTAACGCGACCTCTAGGTAGACCTAGACGTAGATGGGAGGACAACGTAAAAGCGGATCTAGTATAAATAGGACGGGTGGGTATCGATCGGAGAGGTGCATCTTGGGTGGGGTTGACATAAGATAGGGCAGCGTGGAAGGCTTGCGTAGATGAGGCGATGAACTTTCGAGTCCCAAATGCCAAGTAAAAAAAAAAAAAAAGAGGATATGTCCGATGATAATGATTCAGACTCCCTCGACTAATTAATAATAATGTTACAGGATGAGAATTTTAAATATTTTAATAATAATACTTAATCTACTCAACGAGAGCAGGTGTGAACTCGTAAACCAAATAGAATCCATAAACCCCAATCCTGGAATATATTTTGAAAAATTGGAAGTGATGAGAATAAAAAGAGCAACATGGAAACTCAACATTTACATCAACGTGGAAGATTTTATGCAGTCATTCAGGGTAAGAAGTTCGTACAAAGAAGTATTTCAAACCTGTAAAACAATAATGGAAGAAAGAAAATGCCGACACGCTTTAGCCATCGACCTACTAGAAATAAAAGAGCAAGAGTTAACAAATATCCAAGCAAAAATAAAAGAAACAATAGCAAGTCTAGGACACATCCAATATCCAACAGCGAGACATCCACGAAGCATCAGAGCAAAAAGACTAGTGCCACTAGGCATAATAGGAAGTATAAGCAACAGTTTGTTTGGACTAGTGACCGACGACGAAGTGGAGAATATAAACAGAAATATAGACCAGCTCTTCGTAGATCAGACCAAAATAGTGCATCTGATAGACAGCAATTATCACATAATCTCAACAAAATTCGAGGGGCTATACAACATAACTAGCAACCATCACAAAGTTCTACAAGGATTTGTAAGAGAGTTAACAAAAACAATCAAAAGTGTTCTACGAGAAAAGGAAGAAATTAATTACCAAGTCGAAATAATGATATACGTAAAACGATTGGAATCAACATTAGACCACGTCAAAAGCAACGAGAAACTATTAACAATTTTACAAAAGCTAAAAGAAGGAAAAATGCACCCAGAACTCATGAAACAAGATGTGCTTCATCAAATGAACATGGACGTAAAAAGAGTGAGTCGAGACTTAGAATTCCCAATACCACCAGAGCACATGAGAGCAGAAGAACTAGCCAAAATATCGAATATCGATGCCATACACCAAAACGAACGAACGTTAGCCGTACTGCATCTACCACTAGTAGACCGAATGCCGTACCAATTATACAGAATGTACCCAATCAAAGTGCCACAGAACATGAAAAACAAAACAATAGGGCGAGCTTTTATAAAACCGTCCCATGAATATATAGCTATCAGTTACGACCATACAAGTTATATTAAATTCAATGAAGAACAGAGACAAACATTACGACACACTATGCAGATATATGCCCGATCCTAGGAGCACTCAGGAACGTGCCCGAATCCAGAGACTGTAAGATAACATTACTCCTAAATCCCAGCCAGAAAGCAATCAACCACTGCGATATACGCTACAGGATGAACATACAGACCCAATGGACGTATTTAGAATATGATAAATCATGGCTTTATTCCACGGTTGAACCAGAAACATTAAATATTATATGCCGAAACAAACACGAAACCAAAATAACAATAAAAGAGAATAAAAAGGCAGGAATTGTGCACGTAGCTCCTACATGCATAGCAACAACTACAGAAGCCACAATAACTGGAAAAATAACCAGAAACACAGAATACACTTATTTATACAAACCAGATATAAACCTCAAAATAACAGACATTTACCCGTCCCTAAATAAAGAAGACAACGACATAGAATTTCATAGTTTAGATATTAACAACCAATACAGCTAATAATGACGGAAAATCGTTACACGAAATAATGAGTCAGTTAGAAGAGATAAGCGAACATAAACGACAGAATTATAAAAATGACACAACACTATACGGAAGTGTGACTACTTAATTAACAATCATAGCAATAATAGTAGTAATAATCGTAAAATGAAATGTCTCGGCAAATGCCAATGGCACAACAAAAGAAACGCCCACCCACCACCCAAAAGATATGACAAGAGACGAAAACTCATCTCAAATGATGAAGAATTCGAACTCGAAAACATCTCAATTAGTCGCGAAAGCCCCAATACCCTACATTTAGACCGCAAAACCCTTGAAAGTAAAACTACAAAAAGCAAAATGTTACTATTACCAAAACAAGAAGCAGAATACTCATAATTCACCAAATTTTAACCAAAATTTAAGCATGAATTTTTACAGGAAGCTTGTACATAGCCAAACAGCGTATAGTCAAATATTATTAATGACGATAACATAATCTAATTACAGAATAAAAAAAAAGGGAAAAGAAACAGAATGGAGTCGAGACCAAGAACCACCATATCAATGTTCTGTGATGTAGACATTCCACTATCGAACATAGTAAAAGAATTCGAGAAAATAGGAGAAACTCAAAACGCTTACGTAGAAAAACACAGATACGAACGAGAGACAAAGAAGATCACCATATCATTTAGCTCGGAAAGAGAAACACAAAGAGCATACGAACTCAGATCATTATTAGCAAAACAGAACAAATTGAAGAGAAACAACAGAAGAGCAGCACCGTACCAGGACCCCGCAGCAACCACAAACCCCAGAGTACCAATGGGAGAATTGATCGACCTTATTCCGAACGAAGAGCCAACAGTTAGATCTGAAATCCACGTAGTGAACCAACAAGCACAAACGCAAGTAATCAGAAACTGATTGTTTTGCCTACTCCCTTGGGACGGAAATGACAGAGAAACGGACGAGATGTTCTTTAGACAATTTGCGCAATTTGGAACCCTAGCCTACTACGAGACGGTCAGAGACAGGAAAGGACGCCTAGCGTATGGATATGTGCAGTACTTCACAGAAGAAGAGGCCAGATTTGCAAAAGAAGAAAGTGACCCGATATACAAGGCAACCTTTGCAGAGCCAAGAAGACTCCCACGCATTGCACAAGGAAACACCACCACAAAGTTCCACGAAAAATGCAAGAGAATGATAGAAGCAGAAATATACAGCTTGCACGACGTAACTTGCAAAAAACAAGCAAAATGGTCTCAAGAACAAATTGATGAAGCCCCTCTAGATAAACTACAAACTTTAAAAGAAACCATATTGGAGCTGAAAGAAAAAATAGCCAGGCTGGAGAGCCAAAAACAAAACAGAGAAGAAAATCCTGTTGCCAGCAACTCAGTACAAAATGCCAGAGTAAATGCCCAGAATCAACATAAATCCGAAACACCCGAGACCCTCAAAGTAATACATGATGACCTAAATGATAATAACATGATTATAGATTAGAAAAGTAAGCAATGAGTCAGGACCAATTAACATGTGTGAATGAGAGAATGAATGATTGATCATAATATGACTGATGAATACCCCACTCAATGAAAATGTTTAAATTTTTTTTTCCTCTTCTACGAGTTTGCATATCTTCTTTTACAGACATGGCCCAAATCTTCAAGACCATAATCGAGTCAGTTGAGTTTGATGAGAACTCAAGACACGTCACCATCCGTTTTGGCCCACCAGGGAAACTACCTGTTGTTATGACATTACTGAATAAATACGGATCGAACAATACTAAGAGCTTCAGAATTACCAATCAACGGACTGACGATGCCACATCCATATTAACAATATACAGGACAACCGTACAGGACAAGTACAGGTACGATACAACTACTACGCGATTACGAACTGAACGGACAGACAGACCAAGAAACAAATACTGTAGAAACCAACGAACCGACAAACAACCTAGAGACTGGCAACAACACTGACACTTCCAAAAATTCTACTGACTCAAACTCCACTGACAGTTCTGAGAACTCTGATGACACCGACTCTACGGACAACAATGACGATCCAAACAATAACGACATTAACAATGATGACAGAATTGCTACAAACGAGAACACTGACAGCAATGACAATAACGACGTCCAAAGACCTGCTAACAATGACGATAATGTTAACAATACTGAACATTTTAACAACAATGATGACGGCCCACAACAGAATGACAATGACAATATCGAAGCTTACACTATGAATGAACAGGCAAACGAGCAAGCAACAACTCGCTCAACAACATCCAACACGACAACACCAGTGTCAGTGCATAGAGCATTACACTTAGACTACACGTCATCCAGCAACGAGGATCCCATAGAAAGGGAGATAGCCAGACAGAACGCCAGACGCCGAATACAAGAAAGACAACGACGAACAGAGCAACCCAGACTACAACATACAGAGACCCAAAGACCGACAAGAGCCAGTATCGCAGCAGAAGAACAAATTAGGAAGGAAATGGAGAAGATAGATTTCAATAAAATATTAGACACTAGTTTTTAAGAGACGACACTGCGACGTTAGCTATAAGTTAGATGTAAGTAGTTAATATAAAAAAAACCAAGTTACCATCATTGCTTTTCGTCAAAATAAAATATATTTTCATATTATCTTTCAAAAAAAAAAAAAAAAAATGTAGAACTAAATACCTTTTTTTTCTTAAAATAGACCTTTACCCAAAACAATATAATATACAATAATATCAATATTAGAGAATAAGCAATAACAAAATGTAGATTGTACGAGACCATCCTTGACAGTTTGTGTGATCGCGGAGCAGAGCCATAACCAAGCTTACAAGGTAAGAGAAAGAAAAACAAAGAAACAATCCACCCAAACCCATATCATCATCCTGAAACAAGCTGAAGGTTAACAAGCCTAATATAAAAAAAAGAGAAAGAAATCATGCCGATTGCTTACCAATAGCTTCCAAATTTTTTTTGAGAAAAGCCGACCTAACCCATGCTTAAACTTGAATGTTCTGAACATTCAAGGAAAAAGCAACGTCATTGCTTCATCGAATGAACACCGCAGAGGTTGTGCAAGGGATCCAATTGTGGTCCAAGAATAAACGACGCATGACCATACCAATAATTCAAAGCATAGGCACAATTCAATATCTGCAGGTTAGAGCAGATACAAAAATTAAAAAGCTTGATCCTACCCTAAATCCACAATTTTCCAAATAGCACCTTACACCATTAAAGATAAGAGAAAAACGTCTACATTTGGCTCGCCAGCGTGTCACCCTTGTCAGACCACTCACCCTTAGGTATAATCGTTTGTCGGGGGCGACAGTCGACGCTGCAGTTTAGCCGTTGACCGTACTTAGGCCCATAAGGCCTAATGAGTAAGAAAGAGAGTGCGGCTAAGCTAAAGTGCGAAGGAGAAGTAAAGACCCTGCGTGGGAGAAAACTATGACGCTTTCTTCAAGCTTCGCCTCCCCCGATTTTTCATTCCTGTGTGTGCGATCCAAGAGTAAGGACGCTATTCAAGAGTTCGATTTTATAGTTATATTTCTGAGTCTTTAAGTTGGAGTTTAGTCTTAATTGTGATTCCGTCTTGATCATCATTTACCGAAATTGTGCCTTATTCCATTTAAAAATTATTTGAAGTCTCCAGAAACAAATAAAGGAATTTCTGAAATAATTGAGTCTAAGAGATTACTTGATTTGAGAGTTTTGATCGTCAACCTTTGGGTTATCCCCGTCAACAAACACAAGTAAGTCGTTCTCGTTAATAATTTAATTTTCCTTGGTGTTTTATTATCATGCAAACAGCTCCGCCGCGACAATCAGTGCGAAGTACTGATCTTCCCCGTATGAGAGAGTAAGCTATCATCCGCATAATCATACAACATTACTTTGTTACTTCGGTAAATTTATTATTACTCTAACAGTATTAGATAGCAAAAAAATATTAATCATCATTTACAAACAAATTAATTGAAAAATAAAACCTTTTAATAATTATAGATTCCAAGAGAAACCAACTAGAACCACCAAATATTCAAAGATGGCTTAAGCAAAAAAAACTACTTTTTCTACTAATGTTTCTAAATAGATAAGATGTATTTTCAAAGAATAATTAATTTTAATATATACGTTAAATAAAAAAGAATCTTGATTTCCATTCTTTCTGCTCAGTACTTACTCCGTATCCTTAACTTTTTAGCGATCATACTCATTGGCAAACCACAATACGTATCAGCTAATCCTAACCTATAATATCACATACTTTCTATAATAAAACTTCTAATCATTGATAAAATGCAAAGAGAATCAAGCATAATTTATATTTTTTGTGAACTTTAAACCAGTAATTAAAACAAATTTTTTTATGAGAAGCACAAAAGTTTATGAATTTATTGTTTTTTAGTCATAGGATTGATTATGCGCAACATTCTTTACAAGATGATATTATACAATCTGATAGTCTGCATTAGAATATGTGGACATATATGAAACAATTGTTAAGCAATGCAGCTATATTAAATACTGCATCTACAATCATTGATAAAAATTTAACAAATCAAATAAACCTTGATTTATTTAAATCTTGCGCAAATCAAATTATCAGATCAAGTCATATTCAAGTATCGTATCACGAATAAAGAGACAAATCATAAGAGACAATAAAAGTGATAGGTGAGCTGATCTCACATAAAAAATATTACAATGCACAATTTTCTGAAGACACTATATTATATATTTATTAATAAACATCTAATTTTAATTATAAATGGTATATCACTTTCAACCTCACCAACTCTTTAAAAATTGATTGATACGTATATTATATGTAAGATTTTCTCGAATACCACTGTAAACATTGTATCAAACCCCAAAGAAAGAGTCATAAAATAATAAAACAATAGTACTATTTGATAAAATAATTGATCGAACAGAGTAGGTTGTTGAATTAAGTCCAATATATATTCAGGCATCGACAGAAACTTTGTATCTTTAAGATTTTGTTCAACTTCAGTCTTGCAAAAAATCCTGCATCGCAAAGGTTTCTATATTAAAGAGACTTCATATCATAAATCTAAGTATGAACATGAAAAAAATAGTTTAAGAGTTCTGAAAAAAACAATTTATATAAGAGTCCTGTAAAAATTAATCAATTTATTAAATGCTAAATGAAATATCAAACGCTTACCCTGTTTGAACTTATCGGAGCCCTAGCTAGCAGAACTCCTAGATGTTTGACTTCCTGATCTTTTCGATGCTTGACTTCTAGATCTTCTAGAAGTATGGCTACCAAATCTCTTAGAAGCTGAACATCCAAATCTTCTAGACGTTTGGCTACCTAATCTTCTGGAAGTTTGGCCACCAGATTTTCTAGAAATGTGGCTGCCAGATCAGGGAGCTCGACTCCCTAATCTTCTGAAAGTTTGACTTCCTGATCTTCTAAAAGTTTGACTTTCTGAATTTTTAAAGGTTTGACTTCCAGAGCTTTTGGAAACATTGCTGCCAGATCTTTTTGATGCATGACTGTTTGATCTTCTGAAAGTGCGACTACCAGACCTCCTTGAAACATAACTTCCAGGTCTCTTAGAAGCCTGACTAGTAAATCTTCAGAATGGAAGAAGGAAGGTTTCAGAAATATTCCGTGGATATATTTCACTGAAATATTTCGAAATATTTCATTGAAATCTTTCATGCTGTGTGGGGAGTCTCTTTAATACTTTCTGTAACTAGTGACTGTCAGATAGGAATTATACTTTCTCTACCAGCGCAACACCTACCCATTTCACTGTAAAATAATTTAACGGCAATTTTTGGCGTTTTACAAATATAAGCAATTATCGTATACACATATCTTTTAATCAAATTGTGTATACTTGTTAATAAAATACTGAACCCTCATAATATTCTAATCCTGCTTTTACGTCTACTTTGAAAATGAAAAAATTTTCTGATGAGATGCTAAAAGAGCCATCAGGACTAAATTTCAAGCTGTTCACCATCCTGTCATGGCCATTGCATGTGAGAATACAGCTCTTCTTCCGAATATCCTACAGTTTGATAGCGGTATCCATGCTACCTGATGCCAGTAATTCACCAAAAGGATAAAAGTACATACAGAACCAGGTTCAACAGGTGAAACTTGACCAGCCCCAGCATCACAACAATCTCAAAACCTTCCAGCAAAAAAGTGAGCTAGAACACTTTTCTTCAGCAGAACTCCATCAATCAGCAACAGAATTACAACTAACAACAGAGCTTCGGAGCTTTCAACCAGCCTCAGAGCAGGAAAAACCAGCCTTAGAACCTTTCCTGCATATTCACTTGCTACTTTCTCTGTTGGTTAAATAAATTTCAGATGTTAGAATTGAAAATGTTTTGATGAAAGGGACAATGAACTGAGATTACCTCGAACATGCTTTAGTTTAGATAGTTTTTTCTCTTTGTAAAGAGCCAATTGAAACCTATGATGTAGCTAACTTCTTTGTAAATCTAGAATTTCCTGTAAATCTTCTAGCTCAAAAACTGCATTGTCAACTTCTTCGAACATCTCTTACAAGGAACCTATAAACAAGTTAAATTAATAAAGTACACCAATTTTGTAAAAGCTTTCTCAAATGCACAGTGAATACACTACCTATTTGATCTATTAGCTCTTCAATGGTACTGTTGATCTTTCGTATAGAGGCCAAAATACTGTTTAATGTTGCGATACTATTCCACTGAAGTTCCAACTTTTCATGAATTGTTGCGATCAAAGCATCTGCTTCCTGAGCATTCTGTGCATTCTCTTCTGCAAGGTCATGCAAGGTATTCCATTCCATTTGGAAGTGGTGAAGCATGTCAGCGCCAGCATCACCTGAAAAATGTATTTACTGCTATCATTGTAATTTATATATTTTCTTAAACAAATAAATACAAAATATTTTGAGTTATTTATTCAAGAACATAATTCATATGAATAAAATTTAAAAAAAATTAAATCCAGTCAGCGTAAAACAGATACTGACTTGGTTTACATTGATTACCATTTTATGCCTTGTATATTAAGTAAAAATTAGAAACCCAAAACTCAAAGTACCAAATATTTTTACATATAATAAATATTTACAATTACGTGTGTGAAAAAGCTATTAGTTCCTAAAACTTCTATTCATATTGATTAATACTGCACTACCTTATTTAAAACAATCATAGAAAGTACACTGTGTTTAAAAAAGTCAAAATATTAGAAATAGCTTCGTGTTCTATAAAAGCTTATGAGCTATATCGTTAAATAGCTCTTGAAAAATATCAGTATTTTTTGTTTCAACTGCATAAAACAAAGCTGTTCAACCAGATCAACTATCTTGCAAACTGGCATCCACGCCATGCTTCAGGAGCTCTATTATACCTTCCAAATTTCCATTTAATGCCTAGTAGTGAATAACCGCTAAGCCTGTAAAAAATGAAATATTTATTTTTGTTAATAAAATATATAATATGTTGTAAAAATGATCAGAAAATCTCTCACTTTCAGAATTTCTACAATTCAATAGTGAACAATTACTCCGTGTTATATATTTAAGAAGTAAATGTAAGATTTTAGAAGATGTTTTAGCTGCTATAATAACTGATGAATCATGAATTAGTTTAAATGATACTGGTTGCATTCCAGCGTCAAGCAGTATTTTTACAATTGGCGTATCCATTTCAAATTCAACTGCTAATTCTAAAATCCTTGACACCTTGCAACCTTGCAAGCCGAAAATAGTTTTTCTAACGACTTATCCAGGTTCATTTAAAATTTTTTCTGTTCTAACTCACAGGACAGAGTGAACATTATGATTTGTCTTTATAGAAAATAATGTATTAATCGGTTGTTTCATCATTTTATAACTATGTTTTCTTTTCATTATATCTTCTGATTCATTATTAATTTGAAGAAACTCATCATTCTTTAAAAGAGAAAAAAATTCAATTTGCATCGTGAATTCACTTATTATTTTCATAGAACATTTTGTAGGCACAGTTTTAATTAATCATTATTAGCACTACTTAATTAGTTTCTATTTACTTCCGATACTTCATTTTTCAACTTTTTTATTAGAAACCACAACCGTAATATTCTTTCTAGGACCAATCACTCCTAGTTGACTTGCTTGAATGACTTAATTATAACTGTTTTCTTCTTTGATCGTGGCTCATAGACCACATACTGCTATTTCTTCTTTACAAATTACTCTGTGTTATTAGTTTAAGCGACAAAGGCTTATTTATTAGTTGATTGCCATCTCTCTATAGCATCACCATTTTTTGTGACACAGACAATTTTTTTCAAAAACACTCGTGTTTGATTATTCTGCTTATCCACCAACATGCTTGAATTTTCAATTAATAATTTTTTCAAAATTCCATCATCACTATAATGCACTATAATATTTTGCTTATTAATATCACTAATATCTGATTTCAATAATCTTTTGAAACTTAAGACCATTCGTTGCACTACTGTTATTATTGCCATTTAGAAACTGAACTTTCATTTTTGAAAGAAACGTTTCATCAGACTATGTAAGCCTGTCTTATCCTAAGATTGTATCCAATATCCACTATCCAATAAATCATCAATAAAAACCCGAAAGATGACTGGATTGATGAAGCACATATCTTTATTTTTTATTTATCAAAAATACTTACTCTTTGAAATAATAAATGCAGGGGACCATTACAATCTTAAAATATCCAAACAAACACATCCATTACTGTTAATATTGGAATAATAGATTCGTAATCGTGAAAGCCACCTAGAATAGAAATGAAAAGCATTAAACATTTTAATACAAAATACCGCAAAAATGGTATGCATCACTGGTCATAATAAACAGTATACTGATAAATTGAATAAAATGTAGCTGAGTATGTCAATATACTTTCTGTGACTCATATTCAGTTTCTAATCTCAATGATACTTTAAGAATAATTAAAAAATAACGTGGATTCATATTTCTCAATGCTAACAACCGTAAAATAATATAAAATACTTAAATACCTTTGGAGGTTTGAACAAATGATCCGTAAATAAATATATTATTAAAAAGAAGACTCCTCCTTGATTCTAATTCAGCTTTCTTTCCAACTATAAATATCAGCTACAGTTCTCGAATTTATAATCTTCTGTTTTTACTTACCTGAACTTTTTACTCATGAATGTTATTTTAACCTTTGACGAGAATTAACAGTCAAGGCATCCTGTACTTTCTTTTCACTCTCATTATTACCTTAAATACTTCACTCTTGAATAATAAACCAACGATGAACCGTGATCAAAAACTGATTTACAAAGTTATTTTTGATTTTTATATTTCTTGATATGCTTATTCTTTATGTAAGAAAAATCTGAAATTTGGTGGCTCTACCAGTCGTCATCACTATCAATGATAAATATAGTCCACCTGAAAGTGATTCGACAACCTCCAACTACAAAATTTCTCCATAATTAATAAATATTCTTGAAATTTTACCCTGCATAATCAACCAATTTTACAAAATAATAAACGAAACTACCTCTGTGTAGCCCAAAATTATCTCTCAAAGTTCAAATCCTATTGACTAAAAAATAAAAAACCAAAAAAAGAACCTGAAAAACATACATAAACTACATCGAGTTACTTCCATTGCTCCAAACTTCTCTTTTATTAGACAAACTTATACTTGATCACTTCAATTACCTCTTTCCCCTCGCTATCATAACCTCCAATAACAAAGTTTATAAACGTTTAAGAGAATCGAGATAATCAATCAGTAGGTATATCAAAAATTAATCATGATTAGATTTTTTTGAAAATGTTGTGACAGCAAAACGATATAGAATTCTACTCTATACTCAAAAGGGGACGTGAGTTGAGAATTCTATATCATTATACTATCACAGCATTTTCACAAAAATCTTATAACGATACGTTTTTAGAATAAGTACTGATTAATTATCTTGAATCTCTTAAATAACCATTTCTTCAACATGACAAGAATCACACCGCACAAGAACAATAACCCCTAACCTCCACAGCGGCACAACAGCAGACGAAGTTTTGAAAATACAGCCCTAGAGAAAAGTGTATACATAGATGTACTGACTAGAGGAGTACTCGGCGCGTTTTACTCGCCGATTTCTCCGTGCCCGTGCCGCATACCACCTACCTATAGCTATCAGACCGCCATTTTGGATAAACCCAACGACGCTTGCGTACGAGCTTATCCCAATACGCAGTTTTTTAATCTACGCAGTTTATCGAGATAAAAATAGTATCTTTATACAAGTGTGATTCAATTGATTAGTGCATATTTATATTCGTAGTATAGTTTCAAGTATTTATTAAGTGCATACACTGCAAAAAAAGTACAGGAAAAGGAAAAAAATTACATCGAACTATAGTATTATAATATCAATTCTTGATATTTTTCAATCACTTTCTTATTCACTGACATTTGCAGATACATACAAGTGAAAAAAGGTAAAGTTTTTTTCTGCAATATTACATTATACAGGGTGAGTCATTTTCATCTTTAATCTGAATTATCTCGTTGGCAAAGCATGCCAGCGAAAAAAGTTTCGGATAAAAGTTTTAGGATTTTTCCCTGGCTATCTGATGATGACCTTGACAATGTCATTGAGCGTGACCTGCAAGGTCATTTGAAGGTCAAGTCGATTTTTTCAAATAGAAACCCCTACTTTTGGCACCAGAAATGGAAAGAGCGGGAAATTTTACGTTTGAATATGACCTTGCCTTGACCTTGAATTCAATGGTCAAGGTCATTGGTCATGCCGATAACAGTACAACTGGTTAGATGAACTCGAATGCATTCAAGGAGAAAATGTTACCCACAAAAGTTTTCAGTTTTCTCCCCGGCTGACGAATGGTCATCTTGACCCTGTCGTTAAACAGGATCTTCAAGGGCATTTCAAGGTCAAGTTGATTTTTTGAAATGGAAACCCCTACTTTTAGCCCCATAAATGAAAAGAGAGTGACATGCGTTCAAAAATGAAAAAATTTTCAATATTTCCAGAAATTTTCAATATTTTCTAAAATTTTCGCAGTTTTCAAAAATTTTCAAAGTCATTCCATTATTTTGTATTAGTGTCAATTTTCAAAATTCTTGATGTAGTTAAGTCATTCCATTATTTTGTATTAGTGTCAATTTTTGAGAGTGAACTACTCTTAACAGTTATGTAGATAGCAAATTAGTGCAGAAAAGCTTAATCGTGTTTTTTACTTCTTGTAAATCGATAATTATTATTGAAAAAAATCTGTTTCCCTGTTTACTGGTCTGTAACAAATTATTTTGATTTTGATCATGGCTGATTATGTTCCCAAAGAAATCGTTGATATGATCATGATTTTGGGAGAAAGTCGAAATAATTATGCAGCAGCTGCCAGACTTTATGCTGAACGCTATCCCAATAGGAGACACCCAAGTAATGTTACTATTCAAACCTTAACTCAGAGAGCTCGAAATGGAGCTTTTGTTCGTCAACGCCGTCATCACGAATACGACGAAAACGATCCTCGTGTTATTACCATTCTAGCGATTATTCATCTTGATCCTCACATTAGTACTCGACAAATAGAAAGAGAAATAGGTATATCTCAATCAACAGCATCCCGAATATTGAGAGCGAGAAGATATCATCCTTATCACATAACATTAACACAACAGTTAACTCCAAATGATATGATTTTGCGAGTACGTTTTTGTCGATGGGCAATACGAATGATTCAACAAGATCAAGACTTTTTCAGGCACGTTCTTTTTTCAGATGAATCAACATTCAGAAACACTGGAGAATTGAATAGACATAATTGCCATTATTGGTCAGATGAAAATCCTCATTGGTTCAGGCCCATAGACAATCAACACCGCTGGAGTGTTATGGTCTGGTGTGGAATCATCAATGGCTATTTGATTGGTCCTTATTTCTTTGAAGAGAACGTGAATGGGGTAAACTTTTTGAGATTACTTCGAGACATTTTACCTGAATTACTAGAAAATGTAGACCTAGCCACAAGGCTAAGAATGTGGATCCAATTAGATGGAGCACCACCACATTATGCACGCATTGTTCGTGATTATTTAAACACCCGCTACAATGGCAGGTGGATTGGGCGAGGTGGCCCAGTTGCCTGGCCCCCTCGTTCACCTGATTTAACCCCTCCCGATTTTTACTTATGGGGATATCTTAAGAATGTTGTTTATGCTCAACGGCCAACAACGCGAGATAATATGATCGAACGCATTCGTACAGCTTGTGCAGCAATCCCTCGAGATGTTCTACTTAGAACCATAAGACAATTCAGAGCTCGACTTGATCTTTGCATCCAACAAAACGGCGGTAATTTCGAACAATTAATCAATGGTTAACTCCAGTTAACATTCCATAAAAATACCAAAAAAATAACAAAAAGGGAAAAAACAAAAAAAAAAACAAATAAAAAAAAATACAAAAAAAAATAAAACAAAAAATGGGATGCTAAATCCTTTTGACAACCTCCTCGATGGTGCATCCTGGGTTCGGCTGATGTCAAAGGTAATTTCCGCACAAAAGATGATTTGTTTCCAAAATCACATGTTCGAACGTAAAATTTCCCGCTCTTTCCATTTCTGGTGCCAAAAGTAGGGGTTTCTATTTGAAAAAATCGACGACCTTCAAATGACCTTGAAGGTCATGCTCAATGACATTGTCAAGGTCATCATCAGATAGCCAGGGAAAAATCCTAAAACTTTTACCCGAAACTTTTTTCGCTGGCAAGCTTTGCCAACGAGATAATTGAGATTAAAGATTAAAATGACTCACCCTGTATATTAATAATATAATTTCAAATTTAATATTTATTCGTTTACTAGGATTTAGGTTATAGAAAATTTTTTTAACGCGATTTTATTACTCCCTTTAAAATCGATTTTGCCAAACAACCGAAAAATAATGTATCCATCCCATCAACTCCTTCAATCGCGTAATTATGCGTGGGGACGGAAATTGTTTATTTCGCGCTATGAGTCATGCTATATATCAAACTGATATATACCATGAAATGATTAGATTAGAAATAATTAACTATGTAGAACGCAATTAGAACGAAGAACAATTAGCTATACAACACGTTCATGGAATAGTAAACATGAACGATTATCGTCGATTCATGACCATCTCCCAGGGAAATATAGTAACATACGGAACGGAATACGAGATTGTTATATTTTCTAAATTATATTCTAGATCGTTTGCAATTTTACGACCGTAAAATACAAATAGAGAACATTATGAGCATATGATACATGATGATTCTTTCGGACAACCGGCGGTACACTTTCTTTTCTCGGGCGGTTCCGAAAATAGGACTGGACATTATGATTTACTGATACCAATAGTACAGTTATCAACATTTAAAAAATACCTAATAATAAAATAAAAATTATACCACGTAAAGAAACGCTTAATAAACATAAATCAAATAATGACATAACATTGGATCTTTCTAATTTAAGCCCAGAAGATACAAATCAACCGGATAACAATTATAGAATTGAAAAATTTAATCGTATAAATATAATCAAAGACGGAAACAGCTTATTTCGAGCAATGAGTTACTCTCTGTGATATATATCACGAATCTTTAAGGTTCATGATTGTAAAATGTATTTTTCTGAACTGGGACAACGAACAGACCTCGGTAAATTACGTACATGACATAAACAATAAAGATTCTTATTATAACGAAATTTCACCAACAGTCAGCAACAAATGCAAACGACGGGACAGAATGCGAAACAATGATATTTTCAAAAATTTATTTCAAAACTGTAGAAATTCTACGAGTAAATCCAAACTGCAAAACTAACTATGAAATTATTTTCAAATGTAATTTTAACAACAATAATAATGAACCAATATACTTTCTTTATTCTCTTGGTCCTAGCGACAACAATGGACATTTTGACTTATTAACAAACAGAATCAAAGCTCGATCTCTTACTGAAAATAATCTCTATTTCCTATCCAATACATTCAAAATACGTGAATCCAACAGTAGAGCCTATTAATAATCAGAAAATGGATTTTGAAACAAATATAATGAATTTTTGTCAATCTAGCATTCGTGAATCAGAACCGATTATCAAACAAACCGAACAAAATAAAAAATCTAAAATTACATACAAAAGAAAAAAACAAATATATTCCAAAAAATCTAAAAGACAATATTGTAAATGGCGATGGCGCGGCGCCGCATATATATATATATATATATATATATATATATATATAAATAAAAACCGCCTCATACATTAGCAAGCTGATTATACCGTCGCTCCGTACGAAGACTAGCACAACTCGCGACTTTTATTACTTAAAATGTGAGTATTTTACGTTTCTAATGGATTGTTGGGTTAGTTAAGTTCATGAAGATCTTGGACAAAGACAGACAAACCTCAGTTTTAAAAAGTTTTAAAATTAAAAAAAAAGTGAACAATTTAAATAAATGCTTGTAAAAAATTATTGTATTTGTGAAAACAATTTTAAATTCGGTGAATTTCTAAATAATTTTACTTAAAGTTCAGGTATGTTGGGAAATGGTTTTATTTATACAATGAGTTACAATAATTTTAATTTGGTATAAACTATTGTATATTTAGTCAATACATATTCGTATACGTTGTGACGAGGTGAGCTCGTCTGTAGCCGGTGCACAGATGATGACGGAGTCCGCACTTGAATTGTGCCTGTTGCAAAAATATGCGAAATAATTTAAATGTTTTATCCAAACGACTTTAGGAATACCAGTGCATATTTAGCACCGTAGAAATGAACTGCTTTCGTTTCACTTTTATAAAAATACATATTTTATTGATTTCTGAAGTTTCTATGACACTTACATTATCTTGTATTTGAATGATTTTCCGTACACCGTTAAAACTATTTTCAACGTCTAATTTTTAATGTAATGCATATTCCGTACCGTCTGCATTATCCACAATGAATTAAATAATCTGAATGTATTCGCCATCAGTAGTTTGTGCAAACGAATTACAGGAGCGATATATAACCTTTTTACAAGATTTGAATACACATTGATTTTTTATTAATTTTGCGTAAGCTTTGTAACGACTTACCTCTTGCTCATTCGTGTTTAATACGAAGCCATTATCTGGTTCGCATGGTTTTTCTAAAATATCTGTTGATGAATGCCAAGTTTCAATGTTTTTGAGGTACATCTGTTTTCTAAATAAAAACAGTAGTTTTTAACAGACGAATCTTTTCTTTGGAAAACATATTTTTCCATCATAATAAGACTTTCTTTGATAAACAAATTCCTGCACACTTGACTGACCTTTTGCAGCATGCACAGTTCTAATTATTTGACCATTTCCAGACTCAAAAGCATATCCTGAGTGAGCCCATAATGGCCCCCAATCAGCTACGCTTTGTGCAACGTTGATCAGCTAGTGCACGTTAAACGACATTGCATCACTAATATAATAGAATTTGGTTTCTGCAACAAATTTCTTTAGTAATCAATCTGCCATTAATAATTCATAAGCAGTTATTGAACTCTTTTGAAGTATATAAAATGCTTCAACAAGAAGAGAACAGTGTTCTATGTATGACTGAAAACTTGCTATTTCCTGCAATACTGGTAATCTATAATATAGTAGCCAAATCTCCCGCTCGCGGGCCTTCCAAAATCTGCCATCCATTGATCGTGAAAGGCGAGCGAGTTGTGTTGGAACTTTAAAGCTTTTTACATATTTATCTATACGTTCAATATTTACTTTTGAAATGCAATATGGTTTGTTCGGACAGTTAACAACACCTAAATCTATACAATGCATTGGATCTGGTACAAATCCATCTATGATATTAAAATTCTTTAATTCTATCAGCGAAGTTACACTTTTAACACCATAAACTGAAGTACCGGAATCAATACATTCTTGCATATGGTTTAACCCGTTATTAACCAAGAGACCCGAAATTTGACTTCTCTTTCAACGCCTTATTTCTTTATGAAATCATCATCAGATTAATGCGGAAATACCATATCTGATGGGATTTTTATCGCTCTTTTCGAATCTGGCACCAGATTTGCGATTCGAGCAACCAATTTTGAACTACATTTGTTTAAACAAAAAAAAAACGTGATTTTTGAAAATTTTTTCCGAAATGATCGTAATTTTCGCCACGATTACGTATTCCGATCGGGTTGAAACTCTGTATCTGGTGGCATACATGCCTATACTACAAGGTAGCATAATTGGTTTATCCAGATTCAAGATGGCGGACACCAGAACAGCCGGTTGTAGCCAAAAATGTAATAATAAGCTTTTAGATTTTTTACTCGATAAGCATAGACTTATTGAAAAAATTTTGTTGAACAAAAAATGCTTAGAATTAGTCAAAGAACAAGTGTGAATTTTTTCAAAAATTTATGGATGATTTTGAAAATTTTTGGATATGACCATTTTATGAACATTTTCAAAATCATTCAAAAATATCTGAAAAAATTCACTCGTGTTCATTGACTAATTCTAAGCCTTTCTTTTGGAATAAAATTTTTCGTTATGTCCATTCTATCGGGTAAAAAATCCTAAAGCATTTTTATTGCATATCCAGTGATTATTATACATCCAATATATCAGTCTAATTATATAGGTTTGTATGGGTATGAGTTCTTTATATTCTCAGATTTTTTCCTACTTGTTTTTATAAAAATCCGGTATATCGATTATTTTTGTTCAAACATATAATAATAAAAATAAAAATATAAATGTTTGTATGAAAATGTCAAAACGCAAATCAGCTCAGCTCACTAATGATCATTCTGATATGGATGAAGAGAAATCCGAGAATGAATATGAAGAAGATTGTTTTATACCAAACTCGCAAGATCCCAGTTCCGATGAAAATGATTCTGCAGATAATGAGAGCTCAGATGACGATGTAATCCCAATACAAAACGTTTCGTATTGTAAAATTTTTAAAAATTATACGTCTACTCAAAAAAAATTAGAAGATCACACATACTTATGGATTGAAAAAGAAAAAATGTATAGTGAAAATTTAGAAAATTATATACTTTTAAGCGATATTACAAAAAATCTATTTGCCAAAAATCATTCGTCGAACTTTTTGAATTATTCTTCACCGATGAACTCAAAAATCATATCATAAAAGCTACATCTGAAAATGGTTTAGAAATATCAATGGAAAAATTTAATACTTTTATTGGAATTTTATTATTTACATCGTATAATATTCGAACATCAACATATGAATACTGGTCTAGTAATCCATTATTGAAATGTGATGTTGTTGCTTCAGCTATGAGCCGTAAACAGTTTCTTGATATAAAATCTAAAATAAAATATTCTAAAACATGTAATCAAACTAGTGTTGATAAAGCTTGGAAGGTTCGTGATCTTATCAACATATTTAGAAAAAATATCCAGCAGTTTGGTTTTTTTTTCAACGGCACTTGTTGTGGATGAGATGATGGTGCGATTTTTTGGTCGAACTAGTTTGAAGCAGTACTTACCTTCAAAACCGGATAGATATGGTTTAAAATTTTGGGGACTATGTGATGTTAATGGATATATATTTGATTTAGACATTTACTGTGGTAAGAGAGGTGATGAAAAAAATGAAAAATTGGCTTCATGTGCTCTTGGTTCTACTGTTGTTTTACAAATGGTAAACAAGTTGTTGATGGATGTTTCAAAAAGAAAATTGTGTCAATATCATTTGTACATGGATAATTTTTTTACAAGTCCTGATCTGCTCGTACATTTTATGAAAAACGGTCTAAAGGCAACTGGTACTGTACGACGAAACAGAATAGAAATAAAGCATGAATTTGACAAGAAAGCTGTAAAAGGTTCGTTCAAAGTTCATCATGACAAAAATAGCGGAATGAATTTTATTAGCGTCATTGATTCCAAACAAGTATCTTTTCTTTCTACAGCGGCTTCTGTCAGTCCTATCAAACCCCTCAAAAGGTATTCATCCGATGTTCGTAATAAAGCAGAAATTCGGTTTCCTTCAGCTTTTGTTGCTTACAATAAATTTATGGGTGGTGTGGATACCCATGATTTTAGATGCAAAAAAACTGTACCAAAAATAAATTCAAAAAAGTGGACATGGTCAGTTTTTATTCGACTAATACAATCATCCATTGTAAATGCAACGGTTATTTACAATATTTCCAAAGAAGACGGTAAGGTAAAAACCAAAATCATGGCTATGAAAGTTAGCGAGTCATATTTATTGGGTAAGTCAAGAAATTTGATAGAGCATAAATTTGATTCAAAAGCAAGACGAGTTTGCTCTGTAGAAAAGTGTATTTTGCGAACAACACGGTATTGTTTAGATTGTAACAATTACTTTTGCGTTAATTGTTTCCAAATTATTCATAAATGAAACGCAAAATACCATGAAAGACGGTAAGGTATTTGAAGAATAAAAGTAAGATAGAAATATATGAAAAAATTACAAAAAAAAAAAAAACAAAAACAAAAAAACAAAAATAAGACTCTTCAAAAGATCGTCAACCTCCACGATGGTAAGAGTTGGGCAACGGAATAATTTTATTACGGCTAAAGGACGATGCTGCACTTGTTATAAAGTTGTTAGATTTGTTTTTTTTAAAAATCATCCATAAATTTTTGAAAAAATTCACACGTGTTCTTTGACTAATTCTAAGCATTTTTTGTTCAACAAAATTTTTTCAATAAGTCTATGCTTATCGAGTAAAAAATCTAAAAGCTTATTATTACATTTTTGGCTACAACCGGCTGTTCTGGTGTCCGCCATCTTGAATCTGGATAAACCAATTATGCTACCTTGTAGTATAGGCATGTATGCCACCAGATACAGAGTTTCAACCCGATCGGAATACGTAATCGTGGCGAAAATTACGATCATTTCGGAAAAAATTTTCAAAAATCACGTTTTTTTTTTGTTTAAACAAATGTAGTTCAAAATTGGTTGCTCGAATCGCAAATCTGGTGCCAGATTCGAAAAGAGCGATAAAAATCCCATCAGATATGGTATTTCCGCATTAATCTGATGATGATTTCATAAAGAAATAAGGCGTTGAAAGAGAAGTCAAATTTCGGGTCTCTTGGTTAATAACGGGTTGTACTTCGTTTAATAATGTGTATTTAATTGCTCTTCCAGTTTTGTGAATAACTGATTCACCAGGATGTAAACACCAGTTACAGCCATAATACCCATTAAACTGCTATATCTTGCCCATCATAGATAACTTTGTAGTCTTCAGTTGCTTCTTCTTCTTCTTTTCTATTCAGAACATCCATGTAATAATCTTGATTGCTTTCAATCAAATGTTGAAATTCATTTTCGACACTCAACTCAACAAAAAAATCAGTATATGATGGATCCTTTAAGTTTATATTTTTTTCGCATATGTCACAGCGAATTTGCACTTCATCTTTCATGAATTCTTTTACATAATTCTTGAAGTTTCGACAGATAGCGTGGTATCAAATACCTTCATCAGGATACAAAAATTTATCTATGAAATACCGAGTATTAGGTAATATAGATACATCTAAAAAAGTATTAAACATTTTAAATAAGTCTGCTGTTGATAGTTTGCAGTGATAGTTTCGTTGGAATCATCGTCTTCTAACATTTCCAACAACTTAGTATATGTTGGTCAAAAATCATTTTCATCATAGTTCATGGCTTCTTCGCAATCAGAATATTCATCATCACTACTGTCATTTACATACTTCTTCATATTGTTATCATAAAGAAAGTCTAGTTCTACTCTAGAACCTAGTGCGGGATCCTCATAATTTAAATTAGAATTGGAATTCGCCAAAAAATTGTTATCTGAAAAAGTATTAATAACTCTGTTAAAAAGTATACATATACATCTTTGAAACCCAAAGACTACCCGCGCGACGGTTCAAGAGGAGCAGTAACCTCGCCTACTCCTCCCGTTTGCCGTTTCCCTTACCCAAGGGACATTCTCGGGCAATGTGACCTTTTCCACGGCATTTGAAGCACTCTATTGGCTTCTTTTGCTCTCTTTGGTCCGATCCACCGGCATTCTCGCCGGACCTCTGGCTTTTGCACTTCGGACTAGGAGACTTGCCTCTCTCTTTCCTAGGTTCGGAGCGTCCTCGCTGAGGGGCTGACTTCTTGTCGCCTTCTCCCGCGTTGGCGTGTTTCGCCGGTTGCGACATTGCTGCAAGCTTCGTGTCGAACAGCTTGCCTATGGCGTCAACCAATAAGGGCAGGGTGTCGGTTTGCTCCGCAAATCCCATGGCTGCCACCGGCGTTTTACCGCCAGTCTTCGGCGTTTCGCCCTTAAATGCGCATTAGGGGACGATTGCTACACCAGGCTTTGGAGGTGCTCGATACGAGGCTTCGCATGCTAGTGCGGCCTCGAATTCGGCACTCGCAGAAATCGTCCCAGCTAGACCATTCTCCCTGTTCGGATAGTCGGTTCTGTAACCACTCGTACGCATTATCCGTCAATACTTCTTGTAATGACGCCAACATCTGCGCATCGGACAGGTCGTCTAACATTCTGCGTCCTTCCATGCGTTGCAAGAAACTCTCGACGCTCTGTAACGAGTCCACGGTGAACTTAATCCCCCATTTGTTCACCGCAGGACCGATGGGTCTGTTGCTCTGTCTTCGCGACCCATCGTAGTTGCTACTCTCGTTCAGCGCTTGCATATGCGCGTTCGTCGCATTCGCATTCCTCCTCCCCCCTCCCTAGCAACTACTAGGGGTTGCGAATAGAGAGGATTCGCCGGGATCCAAGTGTTGGAAGTACCACCAGTCATTGCGCCCGCGTCTTCGCGGAAGCTGCTGTGGTTCATGTGATTGATACTATACGTATCCTGGAAATTCACATGATCGGTTCTGCGTGAGCTCTGTGGGTTGCCCTCGCTTGCTGGTGGCTCCACCCTTGTACTGGACGCTATGTTAGCCGGCCATTGTGACATCATGGCCTCCATTTTACACATCAGCGCCCTCATTGTTGCGATATTCTCAGCTATCGTCTGACGGTTACCGTCGTGACCAGATTCCCTGTCGGCACCTCTACTGTGCCTCTTCCATTCTGGTCTCGTTCTTGCGCCTCCTGCGCCGTTAACCTGGCTTGGTCTTCCGGCGTCGACGCTGGCGTTGGTGCCTGTTCACTCTCCTCCGTGACTGGCATTTCTACAAACGTGTCTCGCATTGTCATCGCGTTTAGCAGTTGTAGGTTAGACCTTGTCGTTTGGCCCAATCCTTGCGCCGGTTGACTGTAGTTCATCTCGATTGCCGGCGTCACCATGACTTCGTTGGCCTCGATCTCTTGTTGTAGCAGCTTCAGAGGGTGTGGCTGGTCATAATCGCCCGTATAAATCGAGCGTGTCAATACTTGCTCGGCTGTTGCGTCGATGAATAACTTTCGCAACTCCTCTCTCTTCACTCTCGCCATTATTGTCGAGGTGTCTAGGCTCTGTCTAAAATCTGACTCGGTATACTCTCCGAGGAGCCATCTGTTTAGACTAGCTACGCGATCTAATCGCTTGCTGTCTGGCTTCAACTGCATACTCTCGAGGGCATCGTCCACCTCTTCTTCGTCGATGCCCAAGCACCAATTCTCGACGACCTTCTCTACTTTCTTCGCCATGTTGGTGTGTTCTGCTTCCCACGACTTTTCGCGGTTGCTCAACAACGACGTGGCAGCTCCCTATCCTTCGCACTCACTCCAGATAGCCCCTAGATTGTATTCTTGTTGCTACAACGTAAGCTACAAAAATACAACCTTTCTACTCACACACTTGCACACCTAAGCGCATCGCTGTGACGTAGACTATTACGCGAAATCGAATAAAACGAAAAATCGAATTCGTATAATTGGAGCGATATCCATAAAAAAAATAAAAGAAGTTTTAATTTACGCCAAATAAGCGCGAATTGATTCTGGCGTGTGCACTAGTAGCACCGCTGTACTCTCACTTGCAACGCACGATTTGTGCTACAGGCATATACGCACTCACACACCCGAAAGAGAAAAAATACGAAAAAACATGACGAAAAACTTTTTTTTCGCGAAATTGCGCGTATACCTCGAGCTTCGAGTCGAGTGTGTTCTTCTCTTGAAAATTCTTGAGGTCTTCTTTGCTGAAAACTGGGCGTATACTATTCCGCGTCTTCTCGTGGAAGTGACTATTTGTCTCGCGCCCGCCGCGTTCTCGTGGAATTGACCCTATATAGCGTCGCAAGCGCTCGCACTCACTCTAACACACTCGCGCCGCTGTGCGCTTCGCTCGACTATGGCGTGCGTGGACTATACTATGCGGCTACACCTGTTTCTGTTGACGCTTTGCTGCCTTTTATTGTTTAGTTATTAAAAAATAAACAATTTACAATTTCGCCTTTACGCTCTATTTTCACACGAGACGTCACGAAATAATAATTATGCAACTCTCTATCCTAACGAGAATGCTTTAAAATTCTCCCGACAACAAATAGAAAATTATTCGACTCGGAGAGCATGCGATACTAGTGTCAGCTTCAAGTTTCGTTGCTCCGAGTCGTTTGATTCTAAGTCGTGTGATAATATCGGTAGATATTTGCTCTCGGCTCGGAAACAAAAATCTCCGATTATTATTCACAGACTTCTCGTGTGAATTGTGTTTGAAATATTCGTATACGCCGCTCGAATATATTCGAACGCCGCTCAAATCCGCTTGATTTGAGCGCGACGTAAACAAGGGGATGAACGTGTTTACGTCGCTCGCGCGACCTTCTTGATCTCGCAAAGGCTTTTCGATCGCACCGCAAATCGCGAAAATTACAAACTTGTTTCCACGTTCCCTCCCGATTAACCCACGAACTGGGCGCCAATGTACAACCCCCCGCTAGAGTCGGATTATCGTCCCGATTTCGACTCTACCAATCCACCGCAGGATCGCCGGTAATGCAGGAATTCTTCTTCGCCGACTAGCTCTTCGACGATGTCTCCAGCCTCGTACATCCCCGCACCTTTCGCACTCATCTTCTTGACCGCATATCGTAATCTGCAGTGCCCTGGGCTGCCCGCCGCTGCAGCTGATCAGCTCGATCCCTCTTCCCGCCTGGGAGAGTCAGGTAGGTGCGGGGTTTTTCCTCGTCTCCTCTTCCTTCGTGGAACTCCTGGAGAACCGTGGAAATCTTCCTTATCCACGCCTGTGGGTAATTCAGTTGGGCGCCATGTAACGGGGTGAGACTTTATCCAACAAACCAACGTTGAATAACTGAATCGCTATCCCACGCTGCGGCGGAGACTATCTGGTCGTCAGCGATCAACCCACGCAACGCAGCTTACTCTGCTGCTTTCTCTCTCGTGGACTACGCACCGCCTGGTGCGTGCGCGGCTGCTCAGATGCGTTAAAATTGCGTTATTAACGCCCGCGGGGAGGACGTAAGGAAACGGACGTTTGTAATCTAGGTCGGCAAATAATGACAAAAACACGTAAAATAATAAATCTAAGGTTATATTTCAATTCGCGATAAAAACGTGATGTTACAAAATAATAAATGCGAGTCGCTAACAAATTTGCGACTCGCCGCGACGCTGAAATACTCGCGCGCTTACGCGCGTATCGCTGAGAAGGTCGCGCGCGATCACCCTCGCTCGGGTGGCATACTCACACACACACTCACTCTACAGACACTGCACGCATTCACCAACCTTCTCCTTCGGCTATCACGACCCTGGTCCCGTACAGGCTCTCACGGACGTTGCGCTGGACCGCAGAAGCAAGGGAGAGAAGGGTGGCCGGATCCCGTGCCGCACTCACACACAGGGAAAGGCTGGGCACAGCACTTATCGCGAACGCCGAGATTCCGAAAAAGTCTTTCGAGCGAAGTCGCGTCAGATAACCGGTGTTTACCTTTCGCAGGCCGAGAACTATCTGTCCTGTATTCGCAGGATTAGCCCGCACGCTCGCTAGTTCTCTCTCTCTCTCTCTCTCTCTCTCTCTCACGCCCCCAAATTCGCGCGTGTTTATCGTCACGCGCGCGACTCTATGTTCTCTCGTCGGGGCGCAGCGGTACTCATACCGCTACGAGTTGGTCGCGGTGCTCAACTCGTTATAAGTGTATTTATGAAACAAAAAGTTCAGCATTTTTTATGCAATAATAATTTTTAAGCACTTTTAAAGGTAAAAATAAAGGTTTCATTACTGTAATGCCCTATACACGATCCGGCGTGTAACAATTTGGAATTCAAGATCTTATATCCTTTGATCTTGAGATCGTGCACGAAAAAATAGGACATCCAAAGCTCTTGAAATTTTTAATAATTGAACCTTCCGGTTAATCTCATTTTCCCGGCTTTGCTTTGTGGATTCTATGATCCATTGATCGGTTTGTATGCGTCGCATTAGTTTTATAATGTTTAGATAAATTTATATTTTATAATTTTCAATGACTGCAAAATATACAGACTGTACGTAGAACAGATCTGTATCTTGCTAGTGGTACAAAACGGTAAATATTTTTATCAAAAGGAAAGCTTTAATTATTATTGATTTTACTTTAAGTGTTGCACATCCATTTTAAAAACCAACCATCCTGGCAGGATCGCCATTGGAACGCTCATCACTTCTTCTTACTGGTCCTTGATACTTTTTTAATATTAGATTTTAATAAAAGAAATAATAAGTCTAATATTTATTAGAAAAAGTAATAAACATTTGCAAATCTGAACCGTGGATCCGAATTCAGATTTGGAATAAATTGATTTTACTTTAAATTATTACTTAACGAATAATATAAAAAGAAAATTGATTATAAACTCTTGTTAATATTTAAAATAGTGTGTATATTAACAAAAATAATTTAACATAAGAATAATGCCTATTATTGCTATTATTCTTTTTAAATCAGATTTAGTTACAATTTTGTTTATTTTTTGATAAAGACTTCTGTTATGCGATTATTAAATATTATTAAATTCTACGCTTAATTTTGCAGTAGATTTCTGTATATGTACTAAGGCGCTTAAAAGTGCAGCCAGAGTAGACTAGGGCGCTTGAAAATGCTGCCGCTAGTGATTGAACGCAGGCCTCGCATGGCCTTTTATAGGGCGCTAAGCGAGCGCTGATCGAGCCGCCGAAAATATTCGCACATTCACACAATCATACTACTACTGCCGGGTCGAACAGACCTAGTCATCTTGTACTTAAATAATTATAATCTAGTCACAATCAGCTCTCAGCATTATCTTTATTCTTTGTACCTGATCCGTTCGCCTTTCCCTACCTTATCTCCTATTAGGGAGCGTAGAAGATAGAGATTCAATCAACCTAACTCTCTAAAGTGGTGACCCCGACTTCGAATATTCGCAATCCGCGAGTCATCGCGAGGCGCCATTTTTTACGCCGCGCCATTTCGCGAAGCCTCGACCGCTCGCTTGCTCTCTTCAGAGCTCGTCTCGCCTTTCGCTCACTTCGAGCTTTTAGCTCTCTCTCTCTCAGTCTTTACAGCGAAAAACACATCTTTTCGCGCGGCCCATTTCAGCCGCGTGATGACGCGTTTTACTCTTTCAGACATCACGTCTTGCGCCGGCCCCTTTACAGCCGCGCGGCGACGCTTTTATAACTTTGACGATTTGATAACTGACGATTTGATAACTGACGATTTGATAACTGACGATTTGATAACTGACGATTTGATAACTGACGATTTGATAACTGACGATTTGATAACTGACGATTTGATAACTGACGATTTGATAACTGACGATTTGATAACTGACGATTTGATAACTGACGATTTGATAACTGACGATTTGATAACTGACGATTTGATTGACGATTTTATAACTTTGACGACACTGCAGTCCAGGCAGACATATTTTTTTTTTCTTTTTTTTTTACAACTCGGCATCACCGGCTATAGGCTTCTGCGGACATACTTCTGAGCCTAAGTCCATTCAGCCAATAAGGACCTGGCGACTCTGGCCCACCACCATCACCATCGTCCGCACCCTCGCTTCATCCGGGCTCAGCAGCCCTCATCAGCACAGGCGCCACGTCACGCATCTGCAGCATCCCTTCCAGGCAGGGCCCCCTCTGCAGGAAACTTATCATCGTTTCTCGGGAAGTCCGGCCTTGTCACTGGTGGGGGAGTAGCTGTGTCGGTCCCCTCCTACCACCACATGCGGCCCGAAGCACCGCCTACCGGAGCACCACGATGTGGCGAGCACGAGGGGAGCTTAGAAGCGTTGTCACTTTCGTGAATCAGTTAAGGCCTGGCCGCCGGGTCGAACAGGCCTAGTCATCTTGTACTTAAATAATTGTAATCTAGTCACAATCAGCTCTCAGCATTATCTTTATTCTTTGTACCTTATCTCCTATTAGGGAGCGTAGAAGATAGAGATTCAATCAACCTAACTCTCTCTCTCTCTCTCTCTCTCTCTCTCTCTCTCTCTCTCTCTCTCTCTCTATCTCTCTCTCTCTCTCTCTCTCTCTCTCTCTCTCTCTCTCTCTCTCTCTATATATATATATATATATATATATATATATACACATCTATAAATAAATAATTTTATTTTTATAAGACATTAGAATATTTTTGTTAGTTTATAACGACTTTTTATAAGTTCATAGTTCTATTAGATACTATTTAAAAGGTTGAAACAGTTACACGATTATTGTAAGAAAAATAGCTCAGGCGGATAGGTTTCCGACTGGTGCGCTTCAATTCAGCCTTAGACCGATTTTTTTTTTTATATTTAATTGTTTGAGGGATGTTTTGCCATATTATGCCAGGTTTTGCCATGCTAGACCATATTGTAGCAAACTGTGCTTGAAATTTGAAAAAAAAAATTGGAAAAACATTTTTAATTCTTAAAATCTAATATTGTGTCAAACTGTGCGAAACTATACTCCACTGTGCCTAACGGTGCCAAAATATGCCAAATCGTGCAAAATGTTCGAATTGGCATAGGTCTAGCACAACAAGTCAAAGTTTGGCACAGTGTAGCACAGCTTGGCATGGTTTAGCATTGTTTGGCACAGCAAATTATTCCCACTAGGGTATCTATTTATATATCACGCGTGTAAAAATAGAAATTCGTAAAGAGATATCGATAAGATCTATATGAGATTTTAATGAGATCTGTATGAATATTTTCACGCAGGCAATATTTATATGGTCAGTAAAAAAATTCCTACATTTCATATTTACATCTGAAGACTCATACAATCGTTGAGGTATCAAGCATTGGTTTTAATCAGGGAAATTTTATACATATTACATTACAAGATAAGACGTCACCTAATTTTTACTAATAATTTTATAACAAATTACTCTTGTTCATGTGACTTAAAAGGATGACAGAAACATGCTAATTGCAACTTGTAATTTTATTTATTACCATTAACGTTATCCATTCTTTGTAATGGTGCATCAATGCTTGAAATACTATCAACATACCCAATCGATTGATGTAACGTATTACAATTATGAGCATCTTCTCTCATATGCCTTGCAGCATCGGAATGATCGATTTCATCTGTTATTAAGAGAAGAGTGTACATATTTTGACTAGCGATGTACTAAATAAACATCCTTTAAAAATTTACTTTAAGAGGATGTTGGAGCTAAAGCTTTGTAAATCCGCCACGCGTGTTTCATATTTCTCAACCTAAAAAAAACTAAAAGTCTGATGATTAAATGATTCTTTGAACTTAACACTACCGCTCTATGCTCCTTTAAATTGATAAAAATCCCAAATTTAATACAATTATTAGGTAAATAAGAATTTTTTGAGTTTAGGTGGAGTATTCTCAAGTTGCATACTCCAAGAAAAAACAAAAGTCTGATTAACATTTTCTTTTGGTAGAATAATTCATTATTGAATTTAAAACTATGGCACTCTACTCTTGGTTTTCATAAAAAGCTTTATTTGAAAAGGTATTTTACAAATAATTAATTTTTTTATATAAATGATTTAAACATCGTGCGGTTTAAAAACAGTAACAGAATAACAGGCATTTTATAATTAATTGCAATAATTTGATTGAAAATTATTAAATTACGTTTTTTTTGCTCAAATAAATACACAATCGTGTTTAACAGAAATGATGTTACATACACAATAGACATTTTTCAAGAACCAATGATTTTTTTATAATATATTTCTAAAAAAAACGTTATAAATAAATTATATTGTTTATATCCTTCACTGTAAAAAATTAAATCTTTGCAACCATCTTTAAAATACAATTAATGCAAATGTTAGTGAAAATTTTTCTTTAAATAAAGACTTGAAAATGTATCATGAGGTAATTATTTTACTAAATCTTTGACTCCAAAGTCATTATTATAGCGCGATTATTTGAGTGGTTCAATTATCGATAACATGATACGTATGATTACGTTATTTATTCACGCGTAAAAAAAACGAAATAAAGAATAATGTAAATAAGTATAATAAAATGTATTACGCCATGTTTTACGTAGAATTACATTTATTTACAATATGTTACATTTGTTTACACTTATTGTTTATACATATTGTGACATTTATTACCTTATAATAGGAAAGAAATAAAGTTCTTATATCAATAGATATATAATAAAACGTCAAAAAAAGTAAGAAAATGTAAAAAACCGTAGCAAATATAAAATGTAAAAAAGATCTAAATCCAAAAAATTTGTATAGAATATTACATTTTTTTACATTATATTACATTTTCTGACGTTTTTTATTTCCTCTAGGGAAATCATTTAATTAATAAAGCAATTACGAGAAACCCTGCTAACAGTTGTGTGAAACCGATTAAAATGATTAAAAATTATTACAAACTATTAAATCAGAGCACAATTACCAATTAAAATAGATTATTTAATTAATTTTAATCAGCGATTGTGCTTCATTTTAATTGTTTCAATAATTTTAATCGGCTATAATCTCCAACTGTTAGCAGGAAAATTAACGATATTTTAACCATATAATTTCTGGTCAACGTATGTTAAAAAGACGTTAATCTAGAAATTCTAGAAATATACTTTGAACAAAATTTCTGGTAACATCATATTTTGAAAATTTTTGATCAGAAATACTGCCCAAAATATGCTCCATTTACTACCACGAACGTGAAAAATAGTATTTTTTGTCACTCGGGCGTAAAGTTAACTTTACGCACGCGTAACGAACATATTTTTTTGCCGTGAGTGTGCAAATTAGTGATTTTACGTATCATTGAAAACAGTGTATAAAGAAATACTTCATTTTGTTTTGAAATTTTCTACTACAAATAATCTGTCTGTAACTGCGATGACAAATTTATTCAAACTAATTAACACTGTTTTTGAAGATACAATCTTGCCGAATACAAAATATTTCGTTGATAAGTTATGTAATCCTGTGGATAAATCAGAATTTCACGTGGTATGTCCATATTGTTTAGCATATATTAGTAAATTTGGTGAAATTGATGATGTGAAAAATTGTCGTGTTTGTAATAGTGTACTCGATTTAAGTAATCCTAGTAATACAAGTTTTTTTGTGATACTTAATCCTTCATGCCAGATAAAAGATATTATATCTATGTATAGAGATCATTATGAGTATGTAGTTAAAGAGAGAGAGACCACGAAAGTAATTACTTAAAAAATGTTTATGATGGTAAGGAGTACAGAAAATTCGTTAATTCCTTATCAGAAGAAGATAGATACAATTATATTAGTGCAGTATTTAATACAGATGGAGCATCAAAATTCCAAAGTTCGTCATATTCGATATGGCCACTGTTCCTAATGATTAATGACTTACTCTGACAAGAAATAATGAGTAAATTAATTACTTGCGGTTTATGGTTTAATAAGAATAAGCCAGATGAGTGTCTAAATTTATGCCCCTTTGTTGACTACATGAATAGATTGTCAAAAGGAGGAATTTCATGCATTACCAAAGGCAAAGAACGTAATTTAAAATTACATATTGTGTCATGCTGCGTTAACTCAGTAGCACGGGCACCAGTTCAAGGAATCAAACAGTTTAATGGCGATTATGGTTGCAGTTGGTGCCTCCATCCTGGGACATGGGTTGATTATGCTCAAAAATATACCTTATTACAAACTCCTGTTTAATCTCGAGAACATAAAAGCACTGTTAATAATATATTTATTGTTACTCCCGACAAACCAGTTAATGTATTAAAACCAGTTAATGGTATTAAATATCCGTCTCCTCTAACAACGAATATAGACTTGGTATAGAAGAACGGTCACGGGTTAAATTGAAGGGACGAAAACTTGGGAGACAGGTATAGGGCGTTATAGGTCTCTCCTATGCAGTCTTGGGGGACATCTATAGTGTAGTATAGGCTCTACGTGTATTTCAAAATGGGACCCCAGCGCCAATACTGACCGTCCTTCTGTACCAAGTCTATATTCGTTGCCTCTAATTAATCTACCAAATTTCAATATCGTTACTGGATTTGTTCCCGATTACATACACTGCTTCTTAGAAGGAGTTGCGAAACAGTTTACTGAATATTACATAAAATCAATTAATAATGATGATATTAGCTCGTGAATGGGAAAATTATGTTCTATATTATAGTGCCGTAATGCTGTCAGAACATTTAAGCAGAAGTCATTATTATCACTGGTTTTTATTTGTAAAAAGTTTGTACATTTTAGTAAAAGATAGTATTCATGTGTCAGAATTAAATAAAGCGGATGAAATGCTACACGAATTTGTCGCTGAAACTGAGAAGTTGTTTGGAGAGAAAACAATGAGTTACAACTTATATCAACTCTTGCATATAGCCAAAAGTGTCTTAAATTGGGAACCACTATGGTGTCATTCAACTTTCTCTTTCGAGTCAGGAAATAACAATTTGTTAAAAGCTCGGTGCTCAAAGGGTGTTACCTCTCAGATAATTAGGTATATTAACATTATTCATGCTGCAACAGTTCTACAAGAACGCTCCTATCCACATGTAAATGTTTTAGTCATGATATACTGCGACGATATTCTTAGTTCAAATGTACATAATTATTTTTAACTTTCTGGTATAAGTTATTTTGGTAGAGGCGAAAGTATAAGTGATTCCTTATTGGCAAGTCTAAATGTATGAATAAATGCCAAATCATATTCATAAATCGTAAAAAATGGATGTTTATACAAGAGTTTTCGGAAATCAAAAATAAGGGCAAATAATTCATTCATTTTACTAAACGATAACAGATTTGCCCGAATAGATAAATTTGTAGTAGATAGAGAAAATAAAAAAAATTAACAATTTGTAATATTGTCCGAACACAAAAATGTCTAAGTTAACATTATAGTATTTTACAAATAGTCAACGAAATTGAAGAGAATCCTACGGTATAGATACTACGGATATTAAAAGTATTTGTATTTTTATGAAAGTTCTTCAGAATATGTACATCTTGCCATTACCAAATATGTTACATTACTAATATCAAAAGAACATTGTATATAGATGAAATATATTTTGTAATAAAAAACATACAAATTTACGAAATACTTATTTAGTACTCCTAACCACAAATAAACTTCCTGATACTGTTTTTCTCTCTCTATCAATTAAAATTTTTATTATTATTGTACACTTATTTAAAAGTTATTAGAATCAGCAATTTACAATTTTAAAAATATATTATAATAAAATGTTTCAAAAGTTTATTCAATTATAGCAATTATAAATCCAAAACATAATATTTTAAAGTAATAAAAGGTTACATGATTTTCATCTAAAAATTATCTACTAATCAAATACGAAAAAATTTGGTTTTTAAAATAAGAGGTCACATGCTTTTCACCTGAAAATCATCTGCTAATCAAATACGAAATTTGCACGCTTTTCCCTTGAAAATCACCTAGAAATCATCTGATTATCACTGAAGCTTTTTCAGCAGGGGGGGGGGGGAAATGTCGCCCGGCCGGTCCGGCCTTGTAGGTCTCGAACGTCCATATGGCCCACCTTATCCTTGCCTTGTCTGTTACCAGTCTTGCCAGTGTCCAGTCCTCTCCGCTGGCCATCAGCTGAACCGCCTCTGACGTCGCCCCTTTCCTGAAGTCTGGAAAGTGGGTTTCCATTAAGACCTCTAGGCCCTCCTGTCCATTCTTTGCCCAGTCCCATGTTGCTGGTCTGATCGAGTCTGTCAGTGGCTTCTTCGGATTTTGTAGGATACTGCACAGCCTGGCCGTGCCTGATAACGCGCTTCGGCTTTTGCAGTATCGCTTTCAACCCTCCACCCCGGTTTGTCCTTGTCACTCTTCGTGTGCTTGGGCCGGTTGTATAGCCGCCTTACTTGCTTTCTGCGTTTCTCCAGTGACTTATTCCACCAGGGAGCGCCCTTCGATGGCCTTTTCAGCCCAAGTACACAATTGTTCTCGTAAGAACTTATTATAATGTTCCTTAGGATCCTACTGCAGTGATCGATGTCCTCCGCCGTTCCGTATGTAACAGGGAAGCAATTGATCTTGGCCTCGAGTTCCTCTCTATAACTTACCCAGTTTGTTTTCCTAGGATTCCTTATGAGCTGGTCGAGCGTACTTTGTCCGCCGAGTCTGAACACAATGTGTTGGTGATCCGACACGGAGACTTCTTCCGACACCCTCCAGTCCATAACCTCGGACCACACATTTATAGAGGCCAGGGTAATGTCTATGACCTCCTCCCTTACGGCGTTTCGGAACGTGGGACTGCTGCCCGTATTGAGAAAGTAAACTTTCTGCTGCTAAAAACTCCAATAGACTTTCTCCTCTAGAATTGCAGTCTGTGCTACCCTACCATGTGTGATGTGCGTTTGCGTCACAACCCATTTATAAGCTTTGTGCCTTCGGCTTTGCATTCTCTAATTAATGCGACCATTTCTTCTAGTGGGCACGCTTCCTCGTGAGAAAAGTATGCTGCGGCATTCATAATGACTTCCCGCTCACCTTCGGTACCCTTGTAGCTTACCCTCGCTGTACATAGATCCCTTGAACAGTACTTTGGCACAGTCTCCACCTGAAGCCCCGTAACAATAAGGCACGTTCTAGTCAAAACAGGACTGCCGCTGATCAGTGTACCTACTCCGTTTAAGCCTGCGATTTTGCCGCTGTGAATCCAAGGTTCTTGGATTAGGCAAATGCCTGTACGCACCCCCACCATACGTCTGGCCAGAACGGCCAAGGCACTCTTGCAATGGTGCAGATTAATCTGCGTAAAGGTGGTGTCCGGTACAGATCTGGCCCCATTCATATTGTTCACGCTGTTGCGTTGCCCTCGATCAGCCATCTTGTTCGAGAGCACCGCTACCCGCATCTACCTCTATATTTACCTTATTAAGGCCAGGATCGACCATAACCTCGACTTCCATCTGTCCCAGCTTTTCCTCTCTTTTTTCCTTGAACGGGACGACATGTGCCCTGCCGCCTCCACAGAAAGGTCTGAAGTCAAGGGCCTTCAGTACCTTGACCTCAGTCCTTTCCAGCAGCACCCGAATGGCCGTCTCCTCCTTCTTTTTCCCTCGGTGCCCACCGTGACCGTTTTGATTTCGGCAACCACCCAGGAGTCCGGTGTGAGTGTGGTGTTCTGCCTTTTCAAGCGCTTCACCACGAACTCCGGAATATGCACTCCGGGGGCGTAGATCATCGCTCTGACTAGCTTCTAGAGGTCTCCCATAGAGGTCCCCAATAGCCTTGAGTTGGGTTCCCTCCCCACACGACCATTTAGTGGCATTATTTAGTAACCACTCTTTGTCCTTTTGGTCCTTGCAGTGGAAGATTTTTGCACCCCTCTGGAATCAATTATACAAGAAATTTGGAAAATAGCCTTCGTCTGGGACGTCATCAAACACCCCCTCCAAGGCCTTCAGGAACTTCTTTCCCAGATCCTCGTCAAGGCTCTCTTCCGGGTACTTGACCGGAACGATGGCCACCTTTAAGTCAGTAGCCACCGCTCGGCTGTAGCTCTTTGGAGCGTCTCCAACGGACCTCTTCTTAAGCTCCATCGAGGTGGAGCTGTCGGAGTGTTGTCTTTTGGTCGCGCCCGCAAGGCCTGAGACCCCCCAGGAGCGTCCTCCAGACGCTTTGTCCTCAGCTTCGCCCCCGAGGCTAGCTTCTTATTAGCGTGCCTGTTTATTTTCTTTACCTTACTGTTTTCAGTTCCTGAGGAGGCACCGGTATTTGCCGCTGGGGCGGACCCCGCAGCCGCTCGGTGACTCTCCTGGAAAATTGCACCGGTATTTGCCGCTGGAGTGGACCCCGCAGCCTCTCGGTGACTCTCCTGGAAACTTGCACCGGTATTTGCCGCTGGAGCGGACCCCGCAGCCGCTCGGTGACTCTCCTGGAAACTTGCACCGGTATTTGCCGCTGGAGCGGACCCCGCAGCCGCTCGGTGACTCTCCTGGAAACTTGCACCGGTATTTGCCGTCTTGACGACAGCCGCCCGGTCTTTCAGAATACCATCCGTAAGGACTTGGTTTGAGCTGAGGAGCTTCTTTGTTGCTGGCACTTTTGCAACCGTTTCCTGTGTTTTATTCTTTTCCAATTCATTTTTTTTAGTTAATGGGTAGGTTAGTGTGTGTGGACCAATCCCCGCCCCCGCATTTCGGACCAGTACGCCCCCCAGAAGCGGCCCAGCTGTGGCCTCAGCAGGGCCCCCTACCCAATCCAATATGGCCCTATCCGGTCACCAACCGTCACTGTTAGGTCAGACGGGATTTTTCGTCGGCTGATAGGGCAGCCAGGTCATGCTAGTTAGGCTGACCAGGCCCCTGTATTATCCGACGGCCTAGGAGCGCCAGACAACCTAGTTTTGCTACGGTACCCTCGCCTCAGATCGACGCAGTCAGCCCCCCTCGAGTGACTCCGGTGGACATACGTGCCCGTAGTGTTCATAGGTTGTGTACCCAAACCGGCACTACCGCCTTCGCCTGGTTGGGGGATTGCTCCTAGCCTCTAGTCGGTCCGCCGGGAAGTTTTCGCTCTCCTCCCTCTGATACGAGGAGAGTTGAGTGAGCCCTTTTTACGGGGATTTCGCACTCGAGTGAGAGCCCTTTTTACGGGGATCCACATACATTTGTAAGCCCGTTTTACAGGGAATCAGATACAGCCAGAAATATTCACTCACTCTCGCCGGGTCCGGGTCCAAAATTCGCTGCACAATCGACCAGAGGAGGCCCGTCACCGGCCCACCGGGCACACGACAAGGTAGTAATCCTTCGAGGGGGATCCGAGCCTTATATAAGAAGCGAAATTAGAAATTTATCTCGAAAATAACGCAAAAAAATCTTATGAATACGCTCTAATTTTTTATTTATTAAAATATGTATGCGGAGCATAATATACGTATATACTACGGTACAAATATAGTATTTTCAACATTTACAATAAAAATTCTATTCAGATAAAATTAATAAAACTTAAAGTTAAAATTATTAATCGTATTAGACAAAAAATGACAAATACGCTATTTTACGAAAAAACGATAAAAATTTTACTTCAGTATTTTACTGATAACTTTGCGGAAATTTGTTTTTTTTTTATTTTTCCAAAGTTTAGAGGTGTTGTGTCCCCTTAATCTCTTGTTGTAACAGCTTCAGAGGGTGTGGCTGTTCGGCGTCATAATCACCCGTATAAATCGAGCGTGTCGATACTTGTTCTACCGTTGCGTCGATGAATGACTTTCGCAGCCCTTTCCTCTTTACTCGCGCCATTACTATTGAGGCGTCCAGGCTCTCTCTAGACTCGGAGTACTATTCGAGGAGCCATCTCTGCAGCCTAGCAGCACGATCAAATCGTCTGCCGTCTGGCTTCAGCTGCATACTCTCTAGGGCCTCTTTCATCTCTTTTTCGCCGATGCCCCAGCACCAATCTTCGACGACCTCCTCTATTTCCTTCACCGTGTTAGCTTAGTCTCCGCGTTTTGTAGTGCGTCTAAACGACGTTTACGCGGTTGCGCAGCAACAACGTGGCAGCACCTTATCCTACGCACTCACTCCAGATAGTCCCTAGATTGTATTTTTGCTGCTACAACGTAAGCTGCAAAAATACAACCTGTTTGTTCACACATTTGCACACCTAAGCGCGTCGCTGTGACGTAGGTTCCTATGCGAAATTGAATTCAACGAAAAATCGAATTCTTATAATCGGGGCGAAATCCGAAAAAAATTCTTATTACGCCAGATCAGCACGAATTGCTTCTGGTGCGCGCACTCGTAGTGTGTTCGTGCTACAGGCAAAAACGCACTCACTCCTGAAAAATTCGAAAACAAAGACGAAAATATTTTTCGCGAAATTGCGCATATATCTTGAATTGCGAGTCGAGTGTATTCACCTCTAGAATATTCTTGAGGTCTTCTTGGCTGTAAAACTAAGCGTATTCTGTTCCGCGTCTTCCCGTGGAAGTAACTATATACCTTGCGCCCGTAGCGTTTCCGTGGAAGTTCCTATAGGTAGCGCCGCAAGCGCTTGCACTACTATAGCGACGTGGACTATATTTTACGGCTACACGCGTTCATGTTGCCGCTTTGCTGCCTTTGGCTGTTTAATTGTTAACAATTAAACAGCTCACAACTTCGCATATACGTTCTGCTGTCACACAAGACGTCACGAAAAAATAATTATGCAACTCTCTATCCTAACGAGAGTGCTTTAAAATTCTTCCGACAACAAATAGAAAATTATTCGTCTCGGAGAGCATGCCATATACTAGTGTCAGCGTCAAGTTTCGCTGCTCCGAGTCGTTCAATTCTACGTCGTGGGATAATATTGGTAGATATTTGCTTTCGGCTTGGTAACAAAAATCTCCAATTATTATTTTTTTTAGTACATTATACGCCGTTAAATCGAACACGCATTAGCGCAAAGACATTACTACCGGATAAGCGTAGACCGGCGCAGAGTTCTCTCTCTCTCTCTCTCTCTCTCTCTCTCTCTGTCTCTCTCTCTCTCTCTCTCTCTTTCTCTATCACGGCTGCTCAACTGCGTTAACTAAATTCAGATAACGACCGCGAAGGCGGCGGTAATCGCAGGAAAAACCCGATATCGGGATCGAGCGAAAAAGGTCGATAAATAACGGAAAACTTGCGTCAGATAGTAAGTGTAGATTAGATTCAAGGGAGGCGAAATAATCGTGATTTTACAAAATCAAAATAAGTTTGCGGTCGCAACAAAATTGCGACTCGCCGCGACGCCAAAATATTCGCAGTCATCCGCGTATATCGCCGGGAAGGTCGCGCGCGCCGAATCAGCCTCGCGTAGGTGATGCACACTCATATACTCTCAATCACATTCGTTCCGTGCTCTCAAACCTTCTCTCAATGTTGACGTTGTTATGATAACCTCACACTGTAAGAATCGTTGCACTGCACGGTCTTACGAGCAGAATTATCAGGATCCACCAGGGTACAACACTGTCACACACACACACGTACATAGGCTGGGCACAGCAAGACACAACACCGAAAACCGATCAGCGAAGTCGCGTGTTTACGATTCAAGAGCCGAGAGCTATCTGAGCGCACACCTGAAGGATTAACTCGCGTGCTCGCTCTATCTCTTGCTTTTTTCTATTGCCGAATTCGCACGTGTTTTTCATCGCGCGCGCGAGTCTAAGCTGTTTCGTCGCGGCGCAACGCTACGCGTTCCCTAACCTTAAAAAATTACTACTTTACGAAATGATCAAGCTGTCAGAAATCACAGGGGCTCAGACAAATTCTAAGCAACGACTATTTTCATGTATTTTGAGCTGCTGAACAAGAATCCGACGGTATTTTTTACCGATACCTCAAGCGTTCGTCCCTAACCTCAAAAAACACCCCCCAAAATTGCTTTTTCACGCAGTTAAGAGGTTTATCCTGTGATCGACGGGAGGAAAATTATTGACAGAAAGTATTTTGATGTATTTTATGCTGCTGAACACGAAACCGGCTGTCTTTTTTACCGATACCTCAAGCGCTCGTCCCTAACCTCAAAAAACCATCCAAAATGTCTTTTTTACGCGGTTAAGAAATTTACATCTAGAGGAAAATCATTGACGAAGGCTATTTTTATGAATTTTGGTCCACTGAATTTGATCACGAAGCTAAATTTTATTTTTTTACTTTTACTTCAGTGCACTTAAATAATGTAACTGATTACTGATAATATGGTTTATACTGTGCAATTTTTGTATTGATTCCTATGAAAGCACTCTGCGTTTTACAGGGTTGAGACTGTCTTTATTACAAAGCCCGCATTACTTTCTTTTTTTTTTATTTTTTTAAGTTTTATAATTATTACTTTTATTTTTGTATATTTGTATTATTTTGTTGAACATATTTTAAATTCAATTATTAATATTGTACTATTGATAATGGACTTGGTGCATTAGAGTATCTAAACACAGTAATTTTTTTTGTCGGAAGAAACTAAAAACACATGTCCTTCTGAAATTTTTGTAACAGACGGTGCAGCCGAGAATCTTTTCTTTAGTGATCTTGAAGTTTTTTCGTAATCTTTTTTGGAATAGTGAAAGAATGTTATTGTTTGGAACTTTTGTCTCGCCCAGTCATAAAGTTGTTTTGAATTTAAAATCGCTTCCGTAGCATTGGCCTGCAAGCTGGTACGAGTATCTTCTCTTTTTAACACGGCTCCTACTCCGTCACATGAACCCTTTCCATGAGCAGTAGCATGAAAATATCAATCCGCCATTATTTGGAAATCTGACTCATGATTAACCAAGTTCATCATATCTATTTTCATAGTGCTGCTTTGTACCATCTGTGACGTATATAATCTTATTCATTTTTGGGAATCTTTTCTTTATTTCAGAAATAATCTTTTCTTGTAAAATATAAACTGCGGCTGTATCATGAGTAGTATATTCAGAATGTGCTATAAAACTACAATGCCTTGTTTCATTATTTTCTCTATAGTACTGCAACTTTTATTGTACACTGATCATTGTTAAAATGAAATTGCTGAGCAGCATCCTGAACGACGTAAGCAAAATTTTCAGAATAATCCACCTCCAGAAGCTCTTCGTTCTCTTGTAAATTGTTCTTCTGTTCTTTTATATATTTAGATTGATTTTTTTCGATGAAATGATGTGGTATAAGTTTTTTTAAAATCAAAGACAATTCAGACGTAAAATCATCCACCGAAAGACATTCTCTTTTTAAAGTACATTTATTTGTTGACTGACAGACACTAAAAATTAATTCTTCAATCTTATTTTCGTATAATACAGAAGATACATGATCTTCAAATCTTAAAAAATTACCACATTTTTGACAACTTCCTAAAATCAAGCAGGATTCTGATTTCTGCATAAGATGAACGAAAAGCAATCGATATAACCATTTATTGGATCACCAGATCCCTTCGTGAGAATCATCAATTTGGATGCTTCAAGCATGGCCTTGAAATTTTGGTGTATTACACAGACACACACGCTATGCGTGCCTCTTTCACCAGCCAAAACACACCATTTTGGACGTAGTTCGGCGAATTTACTAAAGCTGATAGGAAATTGTGGTCATTCTTCTTTAAAAGTTCGATACAATACTTTAATATCACATAGTAGCAATCTTTTTGGAACATACTGAGTTTCACCATTTTCGTTAATTTTAACTACATCTTTCTTATTCGGCATAGCTCGACTGTTAATATCAGATTCATAAAATTTGTTTACCATTTTAATTGTAATTTCAGGTAAACTTTTCCCTATTTTCGGATCACGAATCGGTAAGATACCGAATTCATCTTTCAAATTTCTCGCCTTTTTTTGCAATTCTTAAAGAGACATTAAATTCTGATTCAATATCGCGTAATGTCCAGCATTCAGGTGCTATTGTTAAAATAGAAACTATCGATGGATCATTTGGAGGTAAAGAAGATAACTTACTTTTCAGACCATCCAACATTTGTTCTATTTGAGCTTCTCTCGACAGACGAATTCTCTTATTTTGTGGTCTTTCATTTTCTTCCTCACTCGGCTCATTTAGAGAGTTATTCGATAAATTAAAATTTACAGAAGAGTACGACTTTCTACAAGATGAACAAATCGTAGCTGTTTCAAGTATATCTGAAAAAACTTACAAACATTTTTTTGAAACTTTGCAAAGACCATCTGTCAACATGAACTGTTGGAAAAGAATGCTTTGCAGTAGACTCAGACATTATAAATATTTTAGATGCTTCAATTAATCATGGACAAATATACAAAAGCTATATCAGCTTAAAAGTTAATTGTGTCTGCTTCAAACTAATTTTTCTGTCATTAAAAATACCATGTGGAAAGTAACAGCTAATAAATTTTGTAGATTTTGAAACAAAACTAAACTATAGAGAAAGATTCTGGACTACAACAGTATACAAAATAATATTATTTTAAATATACTTGAAATCAAAATTTAATAAATGAGAATAATAATCTAAACTTTGATTTAAATATTTTAAAAGAAGTCTGGGTAAAACAACGTGTGATACAATTTTTAATAAAACTTCCGTCAGAAATTATATCAAAGACAAGAGTAGCGTCTGCAAAGTTTACACAGTGATAGCATGTACAACTCAATTAATATCATTAAAAGAAGTTTAGAATCTTTGTTGGTTGCATTGGACAGCAGATGAAGTTGTTTCGATGAGAAGGTTTTGTAACATATATTCCAAATAAACATACATAGCAACGAAGTATCAAAATATTATCATAGTTTGATAAAACGCGTTTTATGCGAAACATATTTTAAATATAATAGTTAAGCAATTCCTACAATAGGTAACATAATTTAGGAATATTTTTATATTTTTTATTAGAAAAATTCTGATTAGAAAAATATGTTTACCGCAAGCGAAGCGAAACCGAACGTGCAGGTGCTATGAATTTATCTTTTAACTTGTATTCGTTTTTTTTAACAAAAATGATAATGCTATTTATCTCTTGAAAAAAAATTAAGTAAAGTAAACTAACTTTACTATATGTCATAATATTTAAAATTAAAATATAATTAAATATTTTGATTTTTTTACAATAAAAATTCTCATTAGCAAGTATCAAAATATTACCAAATTTTGATAGTATTAAGTATACTGCAAACATAATACTTATTGGCAATAATAATGATAAAATAAATAATAAATATGTTTATTGAATGTTTTATTAATGTAGCCCTAACATGAAACAGTTGTAGAAACATTTTAAAAACTTTTAATACCACACTTTGAACGCTGGAATGAAAGTTTAAGAAATATTGGAAAAAACGATAAATAAACGATCCAATGTCCACACCTTGTGGATTTTATTAATTTGATAAAACGTTTATTTAATGTTATAAAGTTGTACACTGTAAATTGTTATAAAATTCTAATAAAAATAGTTAATCACTATAAAAGATTGTTTGTATTTAGACTATGCTTTAAAGTTTTTTACAGAATCATACACTTTTTACATTTTTTTTTTATATTTATTTTTATTATTATATTTTTACATTGTTTTGCAGTTATAATATTTCTAAATTTGATAAATTAAAAAAATTTTAAACTTTAAAAATGTTATAAACTGCAGAAAAATAAAAAAATTAAAAAAGATGTTTGATTGCACAAAATGTGAAATACGTAAAAAAAATATAAAATATAAAAGAGTAGAAATCTGTAAAATCTTGTAAAACATGCTTCTTTACGGTTCTCTACTATTTTTAGTATAATTTTATAGCTAAACAGCTAAATTTCTTTTTTATTTTGGTAATTTTTAGAATATCCCAACTAAGGCTTTTCAGAATAAATTCAATTACAACGCGGGCTTTGGTCTGATTACTTATGAAGTTTAGTAATATTTGGTCATTATGAACGCCATATGGAATTGACGTAATCGAGTTAATTAGATCAATAAAATTTCTAAAATGATAGGTATTTCAATCATTTTCCAAAAGGAATCAGTCCATTTCATCTATTTATTTCTTTGAATCCATGAATCAGTATACACGATCAAAAATGTTTTTAACAGGTATAAAGTAATGGTACGTCCACCTAATTATTTAGGTTTTAAAGGCATTTGGTTTTAATCGTATGTACTTAACTAATAGAAACCAAAAGAATCAAGCTTCGTGTTCAAATTCAGTTGCTCAAAATTCATAAAAATAGACTTCGTCAATAATTTTCCTCTAGACGTAAATTTCTCAACCGAGTAAAACAGATATTTTGGGTGGTTTTTTGTGGTTAGGGACGAGTGCTTGAGTTATCAAGCGCTCGTCCCTAACCTCCTTGCAAGCCAGAGGATCTCGGTTCAAGCCCGGGGTCCGTCACCTTTCGTTGCACTCTTCACTCATAAGATTTTCTGGTGTCTATAAAGTGGGATCTTACCATGTCGTCTACAAGTGGACTGTCTGTTCACAGTTACCTGTCTTATCTACTAGGGGAAAGAAAAATATATAATGCGTCTAATATATGTGTTGCGTCCTGTGAAGAAGGAAGTTATCACGAGGATCCGAGCGACACGTGCCGATAATAGAAGAATTCTGCAGTGCTGCGCGCGTTGTATCGACGGGGGCGTCGATCCGTTTGGGCCCTGGACGTGTCACGTGTGGATACATGTCACGGGTGTCTAATTACTATAAGAGAGTGAGTAGAAGAGTGCAATGCGGTGACGGTCGTGGCGCAACGACAGAACGTCTGCCTTGCAAGCCAGAGGATCTCGGTTCAAGCCTGGGGTCCGTCACTTATCGTTGCACTCTTCACTCGTAACACATGTAAAAAGTTCATTTATCGAGTAAAAATTAGCGAACAAAGTCTTATATAGTAGTTTATTTATTTGACAGTATTTTACTTATGCACTCAAAAAATACAATAAATTTTGTGGAAGTATTGTTATATTATTGTTTATTATGTTGTTATCATAACTCTTATATTATTATTGTTAAATTTTTCAGATGCGAAAAACTATGAGAACTTCTGATCCAAGACCTATTCACAGCAACGGCATAACTGATGCTGGCACAGTAAGTTTGAAGGTTGACACTGTACAAAAAACATCCAAGATAAATAGAAGTCCTGGCCGAGCTTGGCCTGGAGATAACGATTTACAACAAATGTGTGATTATTACGAAAATCAAACTCAAATACCAACTGATTCAAAATATTACGTTGAAGCTTCTAATCTATTTGTGTAAATAAATGCATACATAATGTAATAAAACTTTTTAACTAATATTTTGGATTTCTGTGTATTTTTTATTTTTGTTTATGACTACAACGTGACGCAAAGTAAAATTACAAGCCATAATGCCATACAAAAAACACATAAACGCACACTTCGCCTAAAACTTTTCTTGCTATTTTTGATCAGCTCTCGTTTGCGTCTCCCTCGTCTGTATAGGAGCAGCGAATACACAACGACGACGAGAAACAGCAGCAGCAGCAGTAACGACGCCGTGATCTAGATCGTGGTTGACTACTTTGTCCGCAGACTCGAAAACGATTACGCGAGACCGTATTACGACCTGAACGCACGGCAGACCGAAGGAAGCAGCTTTGTCACCTTGACGATGACACGCCCATATACTGACCTGGCCTCGCACTCTCTCTTTCTCCCTCTCGCTCTTGCCCCGAAAATTTGGTCTTCTTAGTTGATGGTTCATTTTCTTAAAAATAAATGCAGACACTCTATTCAGTGATTATTTTCTTCATGTCACGCACTGGGGAGATACTGATTACTATTTACTTAGTGGCCACTGTGATCGATAGTGCCGTGCATTTCAAAACTACATATCGGTTCATGCATTTTCGCGTCCATCATATTGACTGCCCAAAAGTACATCAAAGGAATAAAAGCAAAGGGAAAAACAGATCTGAACATAAAATAGTTAAACCCAAGTACCCCAAACTCCCCAAGTGTAATAATATATTTATCCTATACCTCGGTGCATTAAAGGAAAGCGAAGGAAGCGTAAAATAGATCTGAAACATATATGTGTGAACCCACTTACTCCATACTCTCCAAGTTTAATAATTTATTTAAAAAACACCTCTGCATATCGACGGAAGGCGAGCGAAGCTAGGAAATCTTAACTTAAAACGCTTAAAACCAATTATCAAACCCTTACCGAGTACAATAATTATTTTTAAAACAAATCGGTACATCGAATGAAGGCAAGCAAAGCGAGGAATAGATCAAAATCCACAATAAGTAAGCCCAAGAACCCCACGCTCCCCAAGTGTAATAATATATTTATGCTATACCTCGGTACATTAAAGGAAAGCGAAGGAAGCGTAAAATAGATCTGAAACATATATGTGTGATCCCAATTACTCCATACTCTCCAAGTTTAATAATTTATTTAAAAAACAACACAGCATATCGACGGAAGGCGAGCGAAGCGAGGAAATCTTAACCTAAAACGCTGAAAACCAATTATCCCACGCTTACCTAGTACAATAATTTCGTTGAAAACCACGTCAGTATATCAAAGGAATAAAAGCAAAGCGAAAAACAGATCTGAACATAGAATAGTTAAACCCAAGTACCCCACGCTCCCCAAGTGTAATAATATATTTATGCTATACCTCGGTGCATTAAAGGAAAGCGAAGGAAGCGTAAAATAGATCTGAAACATATATGTGTGAACCCAATTACTCCATACTCTCCAAGTTTAATAATTTATTTAAAAAACACCACAGCATATCGACGGAAGGCGAGCGAAGCGAGGAAATCTTAACCTAAAACGCTTAAAACCAATCATCAAACGCTTACCGAGTACAATGATTTTTTTTTAAAAACAATTCGGTACATCGAAGGAAGGCAAGCAAAGCGAGGAATAGATCAAAACCCACAATAAGTAAACCCAAGTACCACACGCTCCCCAAGTATAATAATATATTTATGCTATACCTCGGTGCATTAAAGGAAAGCGAAGGAAGCGTAAAATAGATCTGAAACATATATGTGTGAACCCAATTACTCCATACCCTTCAAGTTTAATAATTTATTTAAAAAACACCACAGCATATCGACGGAAGGCGAGCGAAGCGAGGAAATCTTAACCTAAAACGCTTAAAACCAATTATCAAACGCTTACCGAGTTCAATGATTTTTTTTAAAAACAATTCGGTACATCGAAGGAAGGCAAACAAAGCGAAAAACAGATCAGTACCTAGAATAGCTAAACCCAAGTACCCCACCCTCCCCAAGTGTTATAATAAATCGACGGAAGGCGAGCGAAGCGAGGAAATCTTAACCTAAAACGCTGAAAACCAATTATCCCACGCTTACCTAGTACAATAATTTCGTTGAAAACCACGTCAGTACATCAAAGGAATAAAAGCAAAGCGAAAAACAGATCTGAACATAAAATAGTTAAACCCACGTACCCCACTCTACCCAAGTGTAATAATATATTTATCCTATACCTCGGTACATTAAAGGAAAGCGAAGGAAGCGTAAAATAGATCTGAAACATATATGTGTGAACCCACTTACTCCATACTCTCCAAGTTTAATAATTTATTTACAAAACACCACAGCATATCGACGGAATGCGAGCGGAGCGAGGAAATCATAACCTAAAATGATTAAAACCAATTATCAAACGCTAACCGAGTACAATAATTTTTTTTAAAAACAATTCGTTACATCGAAGGTAGGCAAGCAAAGCCAGAAATAGAGCAAAGCACACAATACGTAAACACAAGTACCCCACCCTCCCCAAGTGTTATAATATATTTATGATATACATCGGTACAATAAAGGAAAGCGAAGGAAGCATAAAATAAATCTGAAAGATATATGTGTGAACCCAATTACTCCATACTCTCCAAGTTTAATAATTTATTTAAAAAACACCTCAGCATATCGACGGAAGGCGAGCGAAGCGAGGAAATCTTAACCTAAACCGCTGAAAACCAATTATCAAACGCTTACCATGTACAATAATTTTTTGTAAAAACAAATCGGTACATCGAAGGAAGGCAAGCAAAGCGAGGAATAGATCAAAACCCACAATAAGTAAACCCAAGTACCCCACGCTCCCCAAGTGTAATAATATATTTATGCTATACCTCGGTGCATTAAAGGAAAGCGAAGGAAGCGTAAAATAGATCTGAAACATATATGTGTGAGCCCAATTACTCCATACTCTCCAAGTTTAATAATTTATTTAAAAAACACCACAGCATATCGACGGAAGGCGAGCGAAGCGACGAAATCTTAACCTAAAACGCTTAAAACCAGTTATCAAACGCTTACCGAGTACAATGATTTTCTTTTAAAAACAATTCGGTACATCGAAGGAAGGCAAGCAAAGCGAAAAACAGATCAGAACCTAGAATAGCTAAACCCAAGTACCCCACCCTCCCCAAGTGTTATAATAAATCGACGGAAGGCGAGCGAAGCGAGGAAATCTTAACCTAAAACGCTGAAAACCAATTATTCCACGCTTACCTAGTACAATAATTTCGTTGAAAACCACGTCAGTACATCAAAGGAATAAAAGCAAAGCGAAAAACAGATCGGAACATAAAATAGTTAAACCCAAGTACCCCACTCTCCCCAAGTGTTATAATATATTTATCCTATACCTCGGTACATTAAAGGAAAGCGAAGGAAGCGTAAAATAGATCTGAAACATATATGTGTGAACCCAATTACTCCATACTCACCAAGATTAATAATTTATTTAAAAAACACCTCAGCATATCGACGGAAGGCGAGCGAAGCGAGGAAATCTTAACCTAAACCGCTGAAAACCAATTATCAAACGCTTACCATGTACAATAATTTTTTGTAAAAACAAATCGGTACATCGAAGGAAGGCAAGCAAAGCGAGGAATAGATCAAAACCCACAATAAGCAAACCCAAGTACCCCACGCTCCCCAAGTGTAATAATATATTTATGCTATACCTCGGTGCATTAAAGGAAAGCGAAGGAAGCGTAAAATAGATCTGTAACATATATGTGTGAACCCAATTACTCCATACTCTCCAAGTTTAATAATTTATTTAAAAAACACCACAGCATATCGACGGAAGGCGAGCGAAGCGACGAAATCTTAACCTAAAACGCTTAAAACCAGTTATCAAACGCTTACCGAGTACAATGATTTTCTTTTAAAAACAATTCGGTACATCGAAGGAAGGCAAGCAAAGCGAAAAACAGATCAGAACCTAGAATAGCTAAACCCAAGTACCCCACCCTCCCCAAGTGTTATAATAAATCGACGGAAGGCGAGCGAAGCGAGGAAATCTTAACCTAAAACGCTGAAAACCAATTATTCCACGCTTACCTAGTACAATAATTTCGTTGAAAACCACGTCAGTACATCAAAGGAATAAAAGCAAAGCGAAAAACAGATCGGAACATAAAATAGTTAAACCCAAGTACCCCACTCTCCCCAAGTGTTATAATATATTTATCCTATACCTCGGTACATTAAAGGAAAGCGAAGGAAGCGTAAAATAGATCTGAAACATATATGTGTGAACCCAATTACTCCATACTCTCCAAGATTAATAATTTATTTAAAAAACACCTCAGCATATCGACGGAAGGCGAGCGAAGCGAGGAAATCTTAACCTAAACCGCTGAAAACCAATTATCAAACGCTTACCATGTACAATAATTTTTTGTAAAAACAAATCGGTACATCGAAGGAAGGCAAGCAAAGCGAGGAATAGATCAAAACCCACAATAAGTAAACCCAAGTACCCCACGCTCCCCAAGTGTAATAATATATTTATGCTATACCTCGGTGCATTAAAGGAAAGCGAAGGAAGCGTAAAATAGATCTGTAACATATATGTGTGAACCCAATTACTCCATACTCTCCAAGTTTAATAATTTATTTAAAAAACACCACAGCATATCGACGGAAGGCGAGCGAAGCGAGGAAATCTTAACCTAAAACGCTTAAAACCAATTATCGAACGCTTACCGAGTACAATGATTTTTTTTTAAAAACAATTCGGTACATCGAAGGAAGGCAAGCAAAGCGGAAAACAGATCAGAACCTAGAATAGCTAAACCCAAGTACCCCACCCTCCCCAAGTGTTATAATAAATCGACGGAAGGCGAGCGAAGCGAGGAAATCTTAACCTAAAACGCTGAAAACCAATTAGCCCACGCTTACCTAGTACAATAATTTCGTTGAAAACCACGTCAGTACATCAAAGCAATAAAAGCAAAGCGAAAAACAGATCTGAACATAGAATAGTTAAACCCAAGTACCCCACTCTCCCCAAGTGTTATAATTTATTTATGCTATACCTCGGTACATTAAAGGAAAGCGAAGGAAGCGTAAAATAAATCTGAAACATATATGTGTGAACCCACTTACTCCATACTCTCCAAGTTTAATACTTTATTTTCAAAACACCTCAGCATATCAACGCAAGGCGAGCGAAGCAAGGAAATCTTAACCTAAAACGCTGAAAACCAATTATCAAACGCTTACCGAGTACAATGATTTTTTTATTAAAAACAAGTCGGTACATCGAAGGAAGGCAAGCAAAGCGAAAAACAGATCAGAACCTAGAATAGCTAAACCCAAGTACCCCACCCTCCCCTAGTGTTATAATAAATCGACGGAAGGCGAGCGAAGCGAGGAAATCCTAACCTAAAACGCTGAAAACCAATTATCCCACGCTTACCTAGTACAATAATTTCGTTGAAAACCACGTCAGTACATTAAAGGAATAAAAGCAAAGCGAAAAACAGATCTGAACATAAAATAGTTAAACCCACGTACCCCACTCTACCCAAGTGTAATAATATATTTATCCTATACCTCGGTACATTAAAGGAAAGCGAAGGAAGCGTAAAATAGATCTGAAACATATATGTGTGAACCCACTTACTCCATACTCTCCAAGTTTAATAATTTATTTACAAAACACCACAGCATATCGACGGAAGGCGAGCGGAGCGAGGAAATCATAACCTAAAATGATTAAAACAAATTATCAAACGCTTACCGAGTACAATGATTTTTTTATTAAAAACAAGTCGGTACATCGAAGGAAGGCAAGCAAAGCGAGAAATAGATCAAAACCAAGAATACGTAAACCCAAGTAGCCCACCCTCCCCAAGTGTTATAATATATTTATGCTATACCTCGGTGCATTAAAGGAAAGCGAAGGAAGCGTAAAATAGATCTGAAACATATATGTGTGAACCCAATTACTCGATACTCTACAAGTTTAATAATTTATAAAAAACACCTCGACATATCAACGCAAGGCGAGCGAAGCGAGGAAATCTTTACCTAAAACGCTTAAAACCAATTATCAAACGCTTACCGAGTACAATGATTTTTTTTAAAAACAATTCGGTACATCGAAGGAAGGCAAGCAAAGCGAAAAACACATCAGAACCTAGAATAGCTAAACCCAAGTACCCCACCCTCCCCTAGTGTTATAATAAATCGACGGAAGGGGAGCGAAGCGAGGAAATCCTAACCTAAAACGCTGAAAACCAATTATCCCACGCTTACCTAGTACAATAATTTCGTTGAAAACCACGTCAGTACATTAAAGGAATAAAAGCAAAGCGAAAAACAGATCTGAACATAAAATAGTTAAACCCACGTACCCCACTCTACCCAAGTGTAATAATATATTTATCCTATACCTCGGTACATTAAAGGAAAGCGAAGGAAGCGTAAAATAGATCTGAAACATATATGTGTGAACCCACTTACTCCATACTCTCCAAGTTTAATAATTTATTTACAAAACACCACAGCATATCGACGGAAGGCGAGCGGAGCGAGGAAATCATAACCTAAAATGATTAAAACAAATTATCAAACGCTAACCGAGTACAATAATTTTTTTTAAAAACAATTCGTTACATCGAAGGTAGGCAAGCAAAGCCAGAAATAGAGCAAAGCACACAATACGTAAACACAAGTACCCCACCCTCCCCAAGTGTTATAATATATTTATGATATACATCGGTACAATAAAGGAAAGCGAAGGAAGCATAAAATAAATCTGAAACATATATGTGTGAACCCAATTACTCCATACTCTCCAAGTTTAATACTTTATTATAAAAACACCTCGGCATATCAAAGCAAGGCGAGCGAAGCGAGGAAATCTTAACCTAAAACGCTGCAAACCAATTATCAAACGCTTACCATGTACAATAATTTTTTGTAAAAACAAATCGGTACATCGAAGGAAGGCAAGCAAAGCGAGGAATAGATCAAAACCCACAATAAGTAAACCCAAGTACCCCACGCTCCCCAAGTGTAATAATATATTTATGCTATACCTCGGTGCATTAAAGGAAAGCGAAGGAAGCGTAAAATAGATCTGAAACATATATGTGTGAACCCAATTACTCCTTACTCTCCAAGTTTAATAATTTATTTAAAAAACACCACAGCATATCGACGGAAGGCGAGCGAAGCGAGGAAATCTTAACCTAAAACGCTTAAAACCAATTATCAAATGCTTACCGAGTACAATGATTTTTTTTTAAAAACAATTCGGTACATCGAAGGAAGGCAAGCAAAGCGAAAAACAGATCAGAACCTAGAATAGCTAAACCCAAGTACCCCACCCTCCCCAAGTGTTATAATATATTTATGATATACATCGGTACAATAAAGGAAAGCGAAGGAAGCATAAAATAAATCTGAAACATATATGTGTGAACCCAATTACTCCATACTCTCCAAGTTTAATACTTTATTATAAAAACACCTCGGCATATCAACGCAAGGCGAGCGAAGCGAGGAAATCTTAACCTAAAACGCTGCAAACCAATTATCAAACGCTTACCATGTACAATAATTTTTTGTAAAAACAAATCGGTACATCGAAGGAAGGCAAGCAAAGCGAGGAATAGATCAAAACCCACAATAAGTAAACCCAAGTACCCCACGCTCCCCAAGTGTAATAATATATTTATGCTATACCTCGGTGCATTAAAGGAAAGCGAAGGAAGCGTAAAATAAATCTGAAACATATATGTGTGAACCCAATTACTCCTTACTCTCCAAGTTTAATAATTTATTTAAAAAACACCACAGCATATCGACGGAAGGCGAGCGAAGCGAGGAAATCTTAACCTAAAACGCTTAAAACCAATTATCAAACGCTTACCGAGTACAATGATTTTTTTTTAAAAACAATTCGGTACATCGAAGGAAGGCAAGCAAAGCGAAAAACAGATCAGAACCTAGAATAGCTAAACCCAAGTACCCCACCCTCCCCAAGTGTTATAATAAATCGACGGAAGGCGAGCGAAGCGAGGAAATCTTAACCTAAAACGCTGAAAACCAATTATTCCACGCTTACCTAGTACAATAATTTCGTTGAAAACCACGTCAGTACATCAAAGGAATAAAAGCAAAGCGAAAAACAGATCGGAACATAAAATAGTTAAACCCAAGTACCCCACTCTCCCCAAGTGTTATAATATATTTATCCTATACCTCGGTACATTAAAGGAAAGCGAAGGAAGCGTAAAATAGATCTGAAACATATATGTGTGAACCCAATTACTCCATACTCTCCAAGATTAATAATTTATTTAAAAACCACCTCAGCATATCGACGGAAGGCGAGCGAAGCGAGGAAATCATAACCTAAAATGATTAAAACCAATTATCAAACGCTAACCGAGTACAATAATTTTTTTTAAAAACAATTCGTTACATCGAAGGTAGGCAAGCAAAGCCAGAAATAGAGCAAAGCACACAATACGTAAACACAAGTACCCCACCCTCCCCAAGTGTTATAATATATTTATGATATACATCGGTACAATAAAGGAAAGCGAAGGAAGCATAAAATAAATCTGAAAGATATATGTGTGAACCCAATTACTCCATACTCTCCAAGTTTAATAATTTATTTAAAAAACACCTCAGCATATCGACGGAAGGCGAGCGAAGCGAGGAAATCTTAACCTAAACCGCTGAAAACCAATTATCAAACGCTTACCATGTACAATAATTTTTTGTAAAAACAAATCGGTACATCGAATGAAGGCAAGCAAAGCGAGGAATAGATCAAAACCCACAATAAGTAAACCCAAGTACCCCACGCTCCCCAAGTGTAATAATATATTTATGATATACCTCGGTGCATTAAAGGAAAGCGAAGGAAGCGTAAAATAGATCTGAAACATATATGTGTGAACCCAATTACTCCATACTCTCCAAGTTTAATAATTTATTTAAAAAACACCTCGGCATATCAACGGAAGGCGAGCGAAGCGAGGAGTAAATCAAAACCTAAAACGCTTAAAACCAATTATCCCACGCTTACCAAGTAGAATAATTTTGTTTAAAACCACGTCAGTACATCAAAGGAAGGCAAGCAAAGCGAGAAATAGATCAAAACCAAGAATACGTAAACCCAAGTAGCCCACCCTCCCCAAGTGTTATAATATATTTATGCTATACCTCGGTGCATTAAAGGAAAGCGAAGGAAGCGTAAAATAGATCTGAAACATATATGTGTGAACCCAATTACTCCATACTCTCCAAGTTTAATAATTTATTTAAAAAACACCACAGCATATCGACGGAAGGCGAGCGAAGCGAGGAAATCTTAACCTAAAACGCTTAAAACCAATTATCAAATGCTTACCGAGTACAATGATTTTTTTTAAAAACAATTCGGTACATCGAAGGAAGGCAAGCAAAGCGAAAAACAGATCAGAACCTAGAATAGCTAAACCCAAGTACCCCACCCTCCCCAAGTGTTATAATATATTTATGATATACATCGGTACAATAAAGGAAAGCGAAGGAAGCATAAAATAAATCTGAAACATATATGTGTGAACCCAATTACTCCATACTCTCCAAGTTTAATACTTTATTATAAAAACACCTCGGCATATCAACGCAAGGCGAGCGAAGCGAGGAAATCTTAACCTAAAACGCTGCAAACCAATTATCAAACGCTTACCATGTACAATAATTTTTTGTAAAAACAAATCGGTACATCGAAGGAAGGCAAGCAAAGCGAGGAATAGATCAAAACCCACAATAAGTAAACCCAAGTACCCCACGCTCCCCAAGTGTAATAATATATTTATGCTATACCTCGGTGCATTAAAGGAAAGCGAAGGAAGCGTAAAATAGATCTGAAACATATATGTGTGAACCCAATTACTCCTTACTCTCCAAGTTTAATAATTTATTTAAAAAACACCACAGCATATCGACGGAAGGCGAGCGAAGCGAGGAAATCTTAACCGAAAACGCTTAAAACCAATTATCAAACGCTTACCGAGTACAATGATTTTTTTTTAAAAACAATTCGGTACATCGAAGGAAGGCAAGCAAAGCGAAAAACAGATCAGAACCTAGAATAGCTAAACCCAAGTACCCCACCCTCCCCAAGTGTTATAATAAATCGACGGAAGGCGAGCGAAGCGAGGAAATCTTAACCTAAAACGCTGAAAACCAATTATTCCACGCTTACCTAGTACAATAATTTCGTTGAAAACCACGTCAGTACATCAAAGGAATAAAAGCAAAGCGAAAAACAGATCGGAACATAAAATAGTTAAACCCAAGTACCCCACTCTCCCCAAGTGTTATAATATATTTATCCTATACCTCGGTACATTAAAGGAAAGCGAAGGAAGCGTAAAATAGATCTGAAACATATATGTGTGAACCCAATTACTCCATACTCTCCAAGATTAATAATTTATTTAAAAAACACCTCAGCATATCGACGGAAGGCGAGCGAAGCGAGGAAATCATAACCTAAAATGATTAAAACCAATTATCAAACGCTAACCGAGTACAATAATTTTTTTTAAAAACAATTCGTTACATCGAAGGTAGGCAAGCAAAGCCAGAAATAGAGCAAAGCACACAATACGTAAACACAAGTACCCCACCCTCCCCAAGTGTTATAATATATTTATGATATACATCGGTACAATAAAGGAAAGCGAAGGAAGCATAAAATAAATCTGAAAGATATATGTGTGAACCCAATTACTCCATACTCTCCAAGTTTAATAATTTATTTAAAAAACACCTCAGCATATCGACGGAAGGCGAGCGAAGCGAGGAAATCTTAACCTAAACCGCTGAAAACCAATTATCAAACGCTTACCATGTACAATAATTTTTTGTAAAAACAAATCGGTACATCGAAGGAAGGCAAGCAAAGCGAGGAATAGATCAAAACCCACAATAAGTAAACCCAAGTACCCCACGCTCCCCAAGTGTAATAATATATTTATGCTATACCTCGGTGCATTAAAGGAAAGCGAAGGAAGCGTAAAATAGACCTGAAACATATATGTGTGAACCCAATTACTCCTTACTCTCCAAGTTTAATAATTTATTTAAAAAACACCACAGCATATCGACGGAAGGCGAGCGAAGCGAGGAAATCTTAACCTAAAACGCTTAAAACCAATTATCAAACGCTTACCGAGTACAATGATTTTTTTTTAAAAACAATTCGGTACATCGAAGGAAGGCAAGCAAAGCGAAAAACAGATCAGAACCTAGAATAGCTAAACCCAAGTACCCCACCCTCCCCAAGTGTTATAATAAATCGACGGAAGGCGAGCGAAGCGAGGAAATCTTAACCTAAAACGCTGAAAACCAATTATTCCACGCTTACCTAGTACAATAATTTCGTTGAAAACCACGTCAGTACATCAAAGGAATAAAAGCAAAGCGAAAAACAGATCGGAACATAAAATAGTTAAACCCAAGTACCCCACTCTCCCCAAGTGTTATAATATATTTATCCTATACCTCGGTACATTAAAGGAAAGCGAAGGAAGCGTAAAATAGATCTGAAACATATATGTGTGAACCCAATTACTCCATACTCTCCAAGATTAATAATTTATTTAAAAAACACCTCAGCATATCGACGGAAGGCGAGCGAAGCGAGGAAATCATAACCTAAAATGATTAAAACCAATTATCAAACGCTAACCGAGTACAATAATTTTTTTAAAAACAATTCGTTACATCGAAGGTAGGCAAGCAAAGCCAGAAATAGAGCAAAGCACACAATACGTAAACACAAGTACCCCACCCTCCCCAAGTGTTATAATATATTTATGATATACATCGGTACAATAAAGGAAAGCGAAGGAAGCATAAAATAAATCTGAAAGATATATGTGTGAACCCAATTACTCCATACTCTCCAAGTTTAATAATTTATTTAAAAAACACCTCAGCATATCGACGGAAGGCGAGCGAAGCGAGGAAATCTTAACCTAAACCGCTGAAAACCAATTATCAAACGCTTACCATGTACAATAATTTTTTGTAAAAACAAATCGGTACATCGAATGAAGGCAAGCAAAGCGAGGAATAGATCAAAACCCACAATAAGTAAACCCAAGTACCCCACGCTCCCCAAGTGTAATAATATATTTATGATATACCTCGGTGCATTAAAGGAAAGCGAAGGAAGCGTAAAATAGATCTGAAACATATATGTGTGAACCCAATTACTCCATACTCTCCAAGTTTAATAATTTATTTAAAAACACCTCGGCATATCAACGGAAGGCGAGCGAAGCGAGGAGTAAATCAAAACCTAAAACGCTTAAAACCAATTATCCCACGCTTACCAAGTAGAATAATTTGTTTAAAACCACGTCAGTACATCAAAGGAAGGCAAGCAAAGCGAGAAATAGATCAAAACCAAGAATACGTAAACCCAAGTAGCCCACCCTCCCCAAGTGTTATAAATATTTATGCTATACCTCGGTGCATTAAAGGAAAGCGAAGGAAGCGTAAAATAGATCTGAAACATATATGTGTGAACCCAATTACTCCATACTCTCCAAGTTTAATAATTTATTAAAAAACACCACAGCATATCGACGGAAGGCGAGCGAAGCGAGGAAATCTTAACCTAAAACGCTTAAAACCAATTATCAAATGCTTACCGAGTACAATGATTTTTTTTAAAAACAATTCGGTACATCGAAGGAAGGCAAGCAAAGCGAAAACAGATCAGAACCTAGAATAGCTAAACCCAAGTACCCCACCCTCCCCAAGTGTTATAATATATTTATGATATACATCGGTACAATAAAGGAAAGCGAAGGAAGCATAAAATAAACTGAAACATATATGTGTGAACCCAATTACTCCATACTCTCCAAGTTTAATACTTTATTATAAAAACACCTCGGCATATCAACGCAAGGCGAGCGAAGCGAGGAAATCTTAACCTAAAACGCTGCAAACCGATTATCAAACGCTTACCATGTACAATAATTTTTGTAAAAACAAATCGGTACATCGAAGGAAGGCAAGCAAAGCCGAGGAAAGATCAAAACCCACAATAAGTAAACCCAAGTACCCCACGCTCCCCAAGTGTAATAATATATTTATGCTATACCTCGGTGCATTAAAGGAAAGCGAAGGAAGCGTAAAATAGATCTGAAACATATATGTGTGAACCCAATTACTCCTTACTCTCCAAGTTTAATAATTATTTAAAAAACACCACAGCATATCGACGGAAGGCGAGCGAAGCGAGGAAATCTTAACCGAAAACGCTTAAAACCAATTATCAAACGCTTACCGAGTACAATGATTTTTTTTAAAAACAATTCGGTACATCGAAGGAAGGCAAGCAAAGCGAAAAACAGATCAGAACCTAGAATAGCTAAACCCAAGTACCCCACCCTCCCCAAGTGTTATAATAAATCGACGGAAGGCGAGCGAAGCGAGGAAATCTTAACCTAAAACGCTGAAAACCAATTATTCCACGCTTACCTAGTACAATAATTTCGTTGAAAACCACGTCAGTACATCAAAGGAATAAAGCAAAGCGAAAAACAGATCGGAACATAAATAGTTAAACCCAAGTACCCCACTCTCCCCAAGTGTTATAATATATTTATCCTATACCTCGGTACATTAAAGGAAAGCGAAGGAAGCGTAAAATAGATCTGAAACATAATGTGTGAACCCAATTACTCCATACTCTCCAAGATTAATAATTATTTAAAAAACACCTCAGCAATCGACGGAAGGCGAGCGAAGCGAGGAAATCATAACCTAAAATGATTTAAAACCAATTATCAAACGCTAACCGAGTACAATAATTTTTTTTAAAAACAATTCGTTACATCGAAGGTAGGCAAGCAAAGCCAGAAATAGAGCAAAGCACACAATACGTAAACACAAGTACCCCACCCTCCCCAAGTGTTATAATATATTTATGATATACATCGGTACAATAAAGGAAAGCGAAGGAAGCATAAAATAAATCTGAAAGATATATGTGTGAACCCAATTACTCCATACTCTCCAAGTTTAATAATTTATTTAAAAAACACCTCAGCATATCGACGGAAGGCGAGCGAAGCGAGGAAATCTTAACCTAAACCGCTGAAAACCAATTATCAAACGCTTACCATGTACAATAATTTTTTGTAAAAACAAATCGGTACATCGAAGGAAGGCAAGCAAAGCGAGGAATAGATCAAAACCCACAATAAGTAAACCCAAGTACCCCACGCTCCCCAAGTGTAATAATATATTTATGATATACTCGGTGCATTAAAGGAAAGCGAAGGAAGCGTAAAATAGATCTGAAACATATATGTGTGAACCCAATTACTCCATACTCTCCAAGTTTAATAATTATTTAAAAAACACCTCGGCATATCAACGGAAGGCGAGCGAAGCGAGGAGTAAATCAAAACCTAAAACGCTAAAACCAATTATCCCACGCTTACCAAGTAGAATAATTTTGTTTAAAACCACGTCAGTACATCAAAGGAAGGCAAGCAAAGCGAGAAATAGATCAAAACCAGAATAGTTAAACCCAAGTACCCCACTCTCCCCAAGTGTTATAATATATTTATCTATACCTCGGTACATTAAAGGAAAGCGAAGGAAGCGTAAAATAGATCTGAAACATATATGTGTGAACCCAATTACTCCATACTCTCCAAGTTTAATAATTTATTTAAAAAACACCACAGCATATCGACGGAAGGCGAGCGAAGCGACGAAATCTTAACCTAAAACGCTTAAAACCAATTATCAAACGCTTACCGAGTACAATGATTTTTTTTAAAAACAATTCGGTACATCGAAGGAAGGCAAGCAAAGCGAAAAACAGATCAGAACCTAGAATAGCTAAACCCAAGTACCCCACCCTCCCAAGTGTTATAATATATATTTATGATATACATCGGTACAATAAAGGAAAGCGAAGGAAGCGTAAAATAAATCTGAAACATATATGTGTGAACCCAATTACTCCATACTCTCCAAGTTTAATACTTTATTATAAAAACACCTCGGCATATCAACGAAGGCGAGCGAAGCGAGGAAATCTTAACCTAAAACGCTGTAAAACAATTATCAAACGCTTACCAGTACAATAATTTTGTTTAAAACCAAATCGGTACATCGAAGGAAGGCAAGCAAAGCGAGAAATAGATCAAAACAACAATAAGTAAACCCAAGTACCCACCCTCCCCAAGTGTTATAATATATTTATGCTATACCTCGGTGCATTAAAGGAAAGCGAAGGAAGCGTAAAATAGATCTGAAACATATATGTGTGAACCCAATTACTCCATACTCTCCAAGTTTAATAATTTATTTAAAAAACACCACAGCATATCGACGGAAGGCGAGCGAAGCGAGGAAATCTTAACCTAAAACGCTTAAAACCAATTATCAAACGCTTACCGAGTACAATGATTTTTTTTTAAAAACAATTCGGTACATCGAAGGAAGGCAAGCAAAGCGAAAAACAGATCAGAACCTAGAATAGCTAAACCCAAGTACCCCACCCTCCCAAGTGTTATAATAAATCGACGGAAGGCGAGCGAAGCGAGGAAATCTTAACCTAAAACGCTGAAAACCAATTATTCCACGCTTACCTAGTACAATAATTTCGTTGAAAACCACGTCAGTACATCAAAGGAATAAAAGCAAAGCGAAAAACAGATCGGAACATAAAATAGTTAAACCCAAGTACCCCACTCTCCCCAAGTGTTATAATATATTTATCCTATACCTCGGTACATTAAAGGAAGCGAAGGAAGCGTAAAATAGATCTGAAACATATATGTGTGAACCCAATTACTCCATACTCTCCAAGATTAATAATTTATTTAAAAAACACCTCAGCATATCGACGGAAGGCGAGCGAAGCGAGGAAATCATAACCTAAAATGATTTAAAACCAATTATCAAACGCTACCGAGTACAATAATTTTTTTTAAAAACAATTCGTACATCGAAGGTAGGCAAGCAAAGCGAGAAATAGAGCAAAGCCACAATACGTAAACACAAGTACCCCACCCTCCCCAAGTGTTATAATATATTTATGATATACATCGGTACAATAAAGGAAAGCGAAGGAAGCATAAAATAAATCTGAAAGATATATGTGTGAACCCAATTACTCCATACTCTCCAAGTTTAATAATTTATTTAAAAAACACCTCAGCATATCGACGGAAGGCGAGCGAAGCGAGGAAATCTTAACCTAAACCGCTGAAAACCAATTATCAAACGCTTACCATGTACAATAATTTTTTGTAAAAAACAAATCGGTACATCGAATGAAGGCAAGCAAAGCGAGGAATAGATCAAAACCCACAATAAGTAAACCCAAGTACCCCACCTCCCCAAGTGTAATAATATATTTATGATATACCTCGGTGCATTAAAGGAAAGCGAAGGAAGCGTAAAATAGATCTGAAACATATATGTGTGAACCCAATTACTCCATACTCTCCAAGTTTAATAATTTATTTAAAAAACACCTCGGCATATCAACGGAAGGCGAGCGAAGCGAGGAGTAAATCAAAACCTAAAACGCTTAAAACCAATTATCCCACGCTTACCAAGTAGAATAATTTTGTTTAAACCACGTCAGTACATCAAAGGAAGGCAAGCAAAGCGAGAAATAGATCAAAAACCAAGAATACGTAAACCCAAGTAGCCCACCCTCCCCAAGTGTTATAATATATTTATGCTATACCTCGGTGCATTAAAGGAAAGCGAAGGAAGCGTAAAATAGATCTGAAACATATATGTGTGAACCCAATTACTCCATACTCTCCAAGTTTAATAATTTATTTAAAAAACACCACAGCATATCGAGAAGGCGAGCGAAGCGAGGAAATCTTAACTAAAACGCTTAAAACCAATTATCAAACGCTTACGAGTACAATGATTATTTTTTTAAAAACAATTCGGTACATCGAAGGAAGGCAAGCAAAGCGAAAAACAGATCAGAACTAGAATAGCTAAACCCAAGTACCCCACCCTCCCAAGTGTTATAATATATTTATGATATACATCGGTACAATAAAGGAAAGCGAAGGAAGCAAAATAAATCTGAAACATATATGTGTGAACCCAATTACTCCATACTCTCCAAGTTTAATACTTTATTATAAAAACACCTCGGCATATCAACGGAAGGCGAGCGAAGCGAGGAAATCTAACCTAAAACGCTGCAAAACCAATTATCCCACGCTTACCAAGTAGAATAATTTTGTTTAAAACCACGTCAGTACATCAAAGGAGGCAAGCAAAGCGAGAAAAAGATCAAAACCAAGAATAGTAAAACCCAAGTACCCCACCCTCCCAAGTGTTATAATATATTTATGTATACCTCGGTACATTAAAGGAAAGCGAAGGAAGCGTAAAATAGATCTGAAACATATATGTGTGAACCCAATTACTCCATACTCTCCAAGTTTAATAATTTATTTAAAAACACCACAGCATATCGACGGAAGGCGAGCGAAGCGAGGAAATCTTAACCTAAAACGCTTAAAACCAATTATCAAACGCTTACCGAGTACAATGATTTTTTTTTTAAAAACAATTCGGTACATCGAAGGAAGGCAAGCAAAGCGAAAAACAGATCAGAACCTAGAATAGCTAAACCCAAGTACCCCACCCTCCCCAAGTGTTATAATATATTTATGATATACATCGGTACAATAAAGGAAAGCGAAGGAAGCATAAAATAAATCTGAAACATATATGTGTGAACCCAATTACTCCATACTCTCCAAGTTTAATAATTTATTTATAAAAACACCTCGGCATATCGACGCAAAGGCGAGCGAAGCGAGAAATCTTAACCTAAAACGCTGAAAACCAATATCAAACGCTTACCATGTACAATAATTTTTTGTAAAAACAAATCGGTACATCGAAGGAAGGCAAGCAAAGCGAGGAATAGATCAAAACCCACAATAAGTAAACCCAAGTACCCCACGCTCCCCAAGTGTAATAATATATTTATGCTATACCTCGGTGCATTAAAGGAAAGCGAAGGAAGCGTAAAATAGATCTGAAACATATATGTGTGAACCCAATTACTCCTTACTCTCCAAGTTTAATAATTTATTTAAAAAACACCACAGCATATCGACGGAAGGCGAGCGAAGCGAGGAAATCTTAACCTAAAACGCTTAAAACCAATTATCAAACGCTTACCGAGTACAATGATTTTTTTAAAAACAATTCGGTACATCGAAGGAAGGCAAGCAAAGCGAAAACAGATCAGAACCTAGAATAGCTAAACCCAAGTACCCCACCCTCCCCAAGTGTTATAATAAATCGACGGAAGGCGAGCGAAGCGAGGAAATCTTAACCTAAAACGCTGAAAACCAATTATTCCACGCTTACCTAGTACAATAATTTCGTTGAAAAACCACGTCAGTACATCAAAGGAATAAAAGCAAAGCGAAAAAACAGATCGGAACATAAAATAGTTAAACCCAAGTACCCCACTCTCCCCAAGTGTTAATAATATAATCCTATACCTCGCGTACATTAAAGGAAAGCGAAGAAGCGTAAAATAGATCTGAAACATATATGTGTGAACCCAATTACTCCATACTCTCCAAGATTAATAATTTATTTTTAAAAAACACCTCAGCATATCGACGGAAAGGCGAGCGAAGCGAGGAAATCATAACCTAAAATGATTAAAACCATTATCAAACGCTAACCGAGTACAATAATTTTTTTTAAAAACAATTCGTTACATCGAAGGTAGGCAAGCAAAGCCAGAAATAGAGCAAAGCACACAAATACGTAAACACAAGTACCCACCCTCCCCAAGTGTTATAATATATTTATGAGTTATACATCGGTACAATAAGGAAAGCGAAGGAAGCATAAAATAAATCTGAAAGATATATGTGGAACCCAATTACTCCATACTCTCCAAGTTTAATAATTTATTTAAAAAACACCTCAGCATATCGACGGAAGGCGAGCGAAGCGAGGAAATCTTAACCTAAACCGCTGAAAACCAATATCAAACGCTTACCATGTACAATAATTTTTTGTAAAAACAAATCGGTACATCGAAGGAAGGCAAGCAAAGCGAGGAAATAGATCAAAACCCACAATAAGTAAACCCAAGTACCCCACGCTCCCCAAGTGTAATAATATATTTATGATATACCTCGGTGCATTAAAGGAAAGCGAAGGAAGCGTAAAATAGATCTGAAACATATTATGTGTGAACCCAATTACTCCATACTCTCCAAGTTTAATAATTTATTTAAAAAACACCTCGGCATATCAACGGAAGGCGAGCGAAGCGAGGAGTAAATCAAACCTAAAACGCTTAAAACCAATCATCAAAACGCTTACCGAGTACAATGATTTTTTTTTAAAAAACATTCGGTACATCGAAGGAAGGCAAGCAAAGCGAGGAATAGATCAAAACCCACAATAAGTAAACCCAAGTACCACACGCTCCCCAAGTATAATAATATATTTATGCTATACCTCGGTGCATTAAAGGAAAGCGAAGGAAGCGTAAATAGATCTGAAACAATATGTGTGAACCCAATTACTCCATACCTTCAAGTTTAATAATTTATTTAAAAAACACCACAGCATATCGACGGAAGGCGAGCGAAGCGAGGAAATCTTAACCTAAAACGCTTAAAACCAATTATCAAACGCTTACCGAGTTCAAATGATTTTTTTTTAAAAACAATTCGGTACATCGAAGGAAGGCAACAAAGCGAAAAACAGATCAGTACCTAGAATAGCTAAACCCAAGTACCCACCCTCCCAAGTGTTATAATAAATCGACGGAAGGCGAGCGAAGCGAGGAAATCTTAACCTAAAACGCTGAAAACCAATTATCCCACGCTTACCTAGTACAATAATTTCGTTGAAAACCACGTCAGTACATCAAAGGAATAAAAGCAAAGCGAAAAACAGATCTGAACATAAAATAGTTAAACCCACGTACCCCACTCTACCAAGTGTAATAATATATTTATCCTATACCTCGGTACATTAAAGGAAAGCGAAGGAAGCGTAAAATAGATCTGAAACATATATGTGTGAACCCATTACTCCATACTCTCCAAGTTTTAATTTTTCAAAACACCACAGCATATCGACGGAATGCGAGCGGAGCGAGGAAATCATAACCTAAATGATTAACCAATTATCAAACGCTAACCGAGTACAATAATTTTTTTAAAAACAATTCGTTACATCGAAGGTAGGCAAGCAAAGCCAGAAATAGAGCAAGCACACAATACGTAAACACAAGTACCCCACCCTCCCAAGTGTTATAATATATTTATGATATACATCGGTACAATAAAGGAAAGCGAAGGAAGCATAAAAAAATCTGAAAGATATATGTGTGAACCCAATTAATCTCCAAGTTTAATATTTATTTAAAAAACACCTCAGCATATCGAGGAAGGCGAGCGAAGCGAGGAAATCTAACCTAAACGCTGAAAACCAATTATCAAACGCTTACCATGTACAATAATTTTTTTGTAAAAACAAATCGGTACATGAAGGAAGGCAAGCAAAGCGAGGAATAGATCAAACCCACAATAAGTAAACCAAGTACCCCACGCTCCCCAAGTGTAATAATATTTTATGCTATACTCGGTGCATTAAAGGAAAGCGAAGGAAGCGTAAATAGATCTGAAACTATATGTGTGAGCCCAATTACTCATACCTCCAAGTTTAATAATTTATTTAAAAAACACCACAGCATATCGACGGAAGGCGAGCGAAGCGACGAAATCTTAACCTAAAACGCTTAAAACCATTATCAAACGCTTACCGAGTACAATGATTTTTTTTAAAAACAATTCGGTACATCGAAGGAAGGCAAGCAAAGCGAAAAAACAGATCAGTAACCTAGAATAGCTAAACCAAGTACCCACCCTCCCAAGTGTTATAATAAATCGACGGAAGGCGAGCGAAGCGAGGAAATCTTAACCTAAAACCGCTGAAAACCAATTATTCCACGCTTACCTAGTACAATAATTTCGTTGAAAACCACGTCAGTACATCAAAGGAATAAAAGCAAAGCGAAAAACAGATCGGAACATAAAATAGTTAAAACCCAGTACCCCACTCTCCCCAAGTGTTATAATATATTATCCTATACTCGGTACATTAAAGGAAAGCGAAGGAAGCGTAAAATAGATCTGAAACATATATGTGTGAACCCAATTACTCCATACTCCCAAGTTAATAATTTATTTAAAAAACACCTCAGCATATCGACGGAAGGCGAGCGAAGCGAGGAAATCTTAACTAAACCGCTGAAAACCAATTATCAAACGCTTACCATGTACAATAATTTTTTGTAAAAACAAATCGGTACATCGAAGGAAGGCAAGCAAAGCGAGGAATAGATCAAAACCCACAATAAGTAAACCCAAGTACCCCACGCTCCCCAAGTGTAATAATATATTTATGCTATACCTCGGTGCATTAAAGGAAAGCGAAGGAAGCGTAAATAGATCTGAACATATATGTGTGAACCCAATTACTCCATACTCTCCAAGTTTAATAATTTATTTAAAAAACACCACAGCATATCGACGGAAGGCGAGCGAAGCGACGAAATCTTAACCTAAAACGCTTAAAACCAGTTATCAAACGCTTACCGAGTACAATGATTTTCTTTTAAAAACAATTCGGTACATCGAAGGAAGGCAAGCAAAGCGAAAAACAGATCAGAACCTAGAATAGTAAACCCAAGTACCCACCCTCCCCAAGTGTTATAATAAATCGACGGAAGGCGAGCGAAGCGAGGAAATCTTAACCTAAAACGCTGAAAACCAATTATTCCACGCTACCTAGTACAATATTTCGTTGAAAACCACGTCAGTACATCAAAGGAATAAAAGCAAAGCGAAAAACAGATCGAACATAAATAGTTAAACCCAAGTACCCCACTCTACCCAAGTGTAATAATATATTTATCCTATACCTCGGTACATTAAAGGAAAGCGAAGGAAGCGTAAAATAGATCTGAAACATATATGTGTGAACCCAATTACTCCATACTCTCCAAGTTTAATAATTTATTTAAAAAACACCTCAGCATATCGACGGAAGGCGAGCGAAGCGAGGAAATCTTAACCTAAACCGCTGAAAACCAATTATCAAACGCTTACCAGTACAATAATTTTTTTTAAAAACAATCGGTACATCGAAGGAAGGCAAGCAAAGCGAGAATAGATCAAAACCCACAATAAGTAAACCAAGTACCCCACGCTCCCCAAGTGTAATAATATATTTATGATATACCTCGGTGCATAAAGGAAAGCGAAGGAAGCGTAAAATAGATCTGAACATATATGTGTGAACCCAATTACTCCATACTCTCCAAGTTTAATAATTTATTTAAAAAACACCACAGCATATCGACGGAAGGCGAGCGAAGCGAGGAAATCTTAACCTAAAACGCTAAAACCAATTATCAACGCTTACCAGTACAATGATTTTTTTAAAAACAATTCGGTACATCGAAGGAAGGCAAGCAAAGCGAAAAACAGATCAGAACCTAGAATAGCTAAACCCAAGTACCCCACCCTCCCCAAGTGTTATAATAAATCGACGGAAGGCGAGCGAAGCGAGGAAATCTTAACCTAAAACGCTGAAAACCAATTAGCCCACGCTTACCTAGTACAATAATTTCGTTGAAAACCACGTCAGTACATCAAAGCAATAAAAGCAAAGCGAAAAACAGATCTGAACATAGAATAGTTAAACCCAAGTACCCCACTCTCCCCAAGTGTTATAATTTATTTATGCTATACCTCGGTACATTAAAGGAAAGCGAAGGAAGCGTAAAATAAATCTGAAACATATATGTGTGAACCCACTTACTCCATACTCTCCAAGTTTAATACTTTATTTCAAAACACCTCAGCATATCAACGCAAGGCGAGCGAAGCAAGGAAATCTTAACCTAAAACGCTGAAAACCAATTATCAAACGCTTACCGAGTACAATGATTTTTTTATTAAAAACAAGTCGGTACATCGAAGGAAGGCAAGCAAAGCGAAAAACAGATCAGAACCTAGAATAGCTAAACCCAAGTACCCCACCCTCCCCTAGTGTTATAATAAATCGACGGAAGGCGAGCGAAGCGAGAAATCCTAACCTAAAACGCTGAAAACCAATTATCCCACGCTTACCTAGTACAATAATTTCGTTGAAAACCACGTCAGTACATTAAAGGAATAAAAGCAAAGCGAAAAACAGATCTGAACATAAAATAGTTAAACCCACGTACCCCACTCTACCCAAGTGTAATAATATATTATCCTATACCTCGGTACATTAAAGGAAAGCGAAGGAAGCGTAAAATAGATCTGAAACATATATGTGTGAACCCACTTACTCCATACTCTCCAAGTTTAATAATTTATTTACAAAACACCACAGCATATCGACGGAAGGCGAGCGGAGCGAGGAAATCATAACCTAAAATGATTAAAACAAATTATCAAACGCTTACCGAGTACAATGATTTTTTATTAAAAACAAGTCGGTACATCGAAGGAAGGCAAGCAAAGCGAGAAATAGATCAAAACCAAGAATACGTAAACCCAAGTAGCCCACCCTCCCCAAGTGTTATAATATATTTATGCTATACCTCGGTGCATTAAAGGAAAGCGAAGGAAGCGTAAAATAGATCTGAAACATATATGTGTGAACCCAATTACTCGATACTCTACAAGTTTAATAATTTATAAAAAACACCTCGACATATCAACGCAAGGCGAGCGAAGCGAGGAAATCTTTACCTAAAACGCTTAAAACCAATTATCAAACGCTTACCGAGTACAATGATTTTTTTTAAAAACAATTCGGTACATCGAAGGAAGGCAAGCAAAGCGAAAAACACATCAGAACCTAGAATAGCTAAACCCAAGTACCCCACCCTCCCCTAGTGTTATAATAAATCGACGGAAGGGAGCGAAGCGAGGAAATCCTAACCTAAAACGCTGAAAACCAATTATCCACGCTTACCTAGTACAATAATTTCGTTGAAAACCACGTCAGTACATTAAAGGAATAAAAGCAAAGCGAAAAACAGATCTGAACATAAAATAGTTAAACCCACGTACCCCACTCTACCCAAGTGTAATAATATATTTATCCTATACCTCGGTACATTAAAGGAAAGCGAAGGAAGCGTAAAATAGATCTGAAACATATATGTGTGAACCCACTTACTCCATACTCTCCAAGTTTAATAATTTATTTACAAAACACCACAGCATATCGACGGAAGGCGAGCGGAGCGAGGAAATCATAACCTAAAATGATTAAAACAAATTATCAAACGCTAACCGAGTACAATAATTTTTTTTAAAAACAATTCGTTACATCGAAGGTAGGCAAGCAAAGCCAGAAATAGAGCAAAGCACACAATACGTAAACACAAGTACCCCACCCTCCCCAAGTGTTATAATATATTTATGATATACATCGGTACAATAAAGGAAAGCGAAGGAAGCATAAAATAAATCTGAAACATATATGTGTGAACCCAATTACTCCATACTCTCCAAGTTTAATATTTATTATAAAAACACCTCGGCATATCAAAGCAAGGCGAGCGAAGCGAGGAAATCTTAACCTAAAACGCTGCAAACCAATTATCAAACGCTTACCATGTACAATAATTTTTGTAAAAACAAATCGGTACATCGAAGGAAGGCAAGCAAAGCGAGGAATAGATCAAAACCCACAATAAGTAAACCCAAGTACCCCACGCTCCCCAAGTGTAATAATATATTTATGCTATACCTCGGTGCATTAAAGGAAAGCGAAGGAAGCGTAAAATAGATCTGAAACATATATGTGTGAACCCAATTACTCCTTACTCTCCAAGTTTAATAATTTATTTAAAAAACACCACAGCATATCGACGGAAGGCGAGCGAAGCGAGGAAATCTTAACCTAAAACGCTTAAAACCAATTATCAAATGCTTACCATGTACAATGATTTTTTTTAAAAACAATTCGGTACATCGAAGGAAGGCAAGCAAAGCGAAAAACAGATCAGAACCTAGAATAGCTAAACCCAAGTACCCCACCCTCCCCAAGTGTTATAATATATTTATGATATACATCGGTACAATAAAGGAAAGCGAAGGAAGCATAAAATAAATCTGAAACATATATGTGTGAACCCAATTACTCCATACTCTCCAAGTTTAATACTTTATTATAAAAACACCTCGGCATATCAACGCAAGGCGAGCGAAGCGAGGAAATCTTAACCTAAAACGCTGCAAACCAATTATCAAACGCTTACCATGTACAATAATTTTTTGTAAAAACAAATCGGTACATCGAAGGAAGGCAAGCAAAGCGAGGAATAGATCAAAACCCACAATAAGTAAACCCAAGTACCCCACGCTCCCCAAGTGTAATAATATATTTATGCTATACCTCGGTGCATTAAAGGAAAGCGAAGGAAGCGTAAAATAATCTGAAACATATATGTGTGAACCCAATTACTCCTTACTCTCCAAGTTTAATAATTTATTTAAAAAACACCACAGCATATCGACGGAAGGCGAGCGAAGCGAGGAAATCTTAACCTAAAACGCTTAAAACCAATTATCAAACGCTTACCGAGTACAATGATTTTTTTTTAAAAACAATTCGGTACATCGAAGGAAGGCAAGCAAAGCGAAAAACAGATCAGAACCTAGAATAGCTAAACCCAAGTACCCCACCCTCCCCAAGTGTTATAATAAATCGACGGAAGGCGAGCGAAGCGAGGAAATCTTAACCTAAAACGCTGAAAACCAATTATTCCACGCTTACCTAGTACAATAATTTCGTTGAAAACCACGTCAGTACATCAAAGGAATAAAAGCAAAGCGAAAAACAGATCGGAACATAAAATAGTTAAACCCAAGTACCCCACTCTCCCAAGTGTTATAATATATTTATCCTATACCTCGGTACATTAAAGGAAAGCGAAGGAAGCGTAAAATAGATCTGAAACATATATGTGTGAACCCAATTACTCCATACTCTCCAAGATTAATAATTTATTTAAAAACACCTCAGCATATCGACGGAAGGCGAGCGAAGCGAGGAAATCATAACCTAAAATGATTAAAACCAATTATCAAACGCTAACCGAGTACAATAATTTTTTTAAAAACAATTCGTTACATCGAAGGTAGGCAAGCAAAGCCAGAAATAGAGCAAAGCACACAATACGTAAACACAAGTACCCCACCCTCCCCAAGTGTTATAATATATTTATGATATACATCGGTACAATAAAGGAAAGCGAAGGAAGCATAAAATAAATCTGAAAGATATATGTGTGAACCCAATTACTCCATACTCTCCAAGTTTAATAATTTATTTAAAAAACACCTCAGCATATCGACGGAAGGCGAGCGAAGCGAGGAAATCTTAACCTAAACCGCTGAAAACCAATTATCAAACGCTTACCATGTACAATAATTTTTTGTAAAAACAAATCGGTACATCGAATGAAGGCAAGCAAAGCGAGGAATAGATCAAAACCCACAATAAGTAAACCCAAGTACCCCACGCTCCCCAAGTGTAATAATATATTTATGATATACCTCGGTGCATTAAAGGAAAGCGAAGGAAGCGTAAAATAGATCTGAAACATATATGTGTGAACCCAATTACTCCATACTCTCCAAGTTTAATAATTTATTTAAAAAACACCTCGGCATATCAACGGAAGGCGAGCGAAGCGAGGAGTAAATCAAAACCTAAAACGCTTAAAACCAATTATCCCACGCTTACCAAGTAGAATAATTTTGTTTAAAACCACGTCAGTACATCAAAGGAAGGCAAGCAAAGCGAGAAATAGATCAAAACCAAGAATACGTAAACCCAAGTAGCCCACCCTCCCCAAGTGTTATAATATATTTATGCTATACCTCGGTGCATTAAAGGAAAGCGAAGGAAGCGTAAAATAGATCTGAAACATATATGTGTGAACCCAATTACTCCATACTCTCCAAGTTTAATAATTTATTTAAAAACACCACAGCATATCGACGGAAGGCGAGCGAAGCGAGGAAATCTTAACCTAAAACGCTTAAAACCAATTATCAAATGCTTACCGAGTACAATGATTTTTTTTAAAAACAATTCGTACATCGAAGGAAGGCAAGCAAAGCGAAAAACAGATCAAACCTAAATAGCTAAACCAAGTACCCCACCCTCCCCAAGTGTTATAATATATTTATGATATACATCGGTACAATAAAGGAAAGCGAAGGAAGCATAAAATAAATCTGAAACATATATGTGTGAACCCAATTACTCCATACTCTCCAAGTTTAATATTTATTATAAAAACACCTCGGCATATCAACGCAAGGCGAGCGAAGCGAGGAAATCTTAACCTAAAACGCTGCAAACCAATTATCAAACGCTTACCATGTACAATAATTTTTTGTAAAAACAAATCGGTACATCGAAGGAAGGCAAGCAAAGCGAGGAATAGATCAAAACCCACAATAAGTAAACCCAAGTACCCCACGCTCCCCAAGTGTAATAATATATTTATGCTATACCTCGGTGCATTAAAGGAAAGCGAAGGAAGCGTAAAATAGATCTGAAACATATATGTGTGAACCCAATTACTCCTTACTCTCCAAGTTTAATAATTTATTTAAAAAACACCACAGCATATCGACGGAAGGCGAGCGAAGCGAGGAAATCTTAACCGAAAACGCTTAAAACCAATTATCAAACGCTTACCGAGTACAATGATTTTTTTTTAAAAACAATTCGGTACATCGAAGGAAGGCAAGCAAAGCGAAAAACAGATCAGAACCTAGAATAGCTAAACCCAAGTACCCCACCCTCCCCAAGTGTTATAATAAATCGACGGAAGGCGAGCGAAGCGAGGAAATCTTAACCTAAAACGCTGAAAACCAATTATTCCACGCTTACCTAGTACAATAATTTCGTTGAAAACCACGTCAGTACATCAAAGGAATAAAAGCAAAGCGAAAAACAGATCGGAACATAAAATAGTTAAACCCAAGTACCCCACTCTCCCCAAGTGTTATAATATATTTATCCTATACCTCGGTACATTAAAGGAAAGCGAAGGAAGCGTAAAATAGATCTGAAACATATATGTGTGAACCCAATTACTCCATACTCTCCAAGATTAATAATTTATTTAAAAAACACCTCAGCATATCGACGGAAGGCGAGCGAAGCGAGGAAATCATAACCTAAAATGATTAAAACCAATTATCAAACGCTAACCGAGTACAATAATTTTTTTTAAAAACAATTCGTTACATCGAAGGTAGGCAAGCAAAGCCAGAAATAGAGCAAAGCACACAATACGTAAACACAAGTACCCCACCCTCCCCAAGTGTTATAATATATTTATGATATACATCGGTACAATAAAGGAAAGCGAAGGAAGCATAAAATAAATCTGAAAGATATATGTGTGAACCCAATTACTCCATACTCTCCAAGTTTAATAATTTATTTAAAAAACACCTCAGCATATCGACGGAAGGCGAGCGAAGCGAGGAAATCTTAACCTAAACCGCTGAAAACCAATTATCAAACGCTTACCATGTACAATAATTTTTTGTAAAAACAAATCGGTACATCGAAGGAAGGCAAGCAAAGCGAGGAATAGATCAAAACCCACAATAAGTAAACCCAAGTACCCCACGCTCCCCAAGTGTAATAATATATTTATGCTATACCTCGGTGCATTAAAGGAAAGCGAAGGAAGCGTAAAATAGATCTGAAACATATATGTGTGAACCCAATTACTCCTTACTCTCCAAGTTTAATAATTTATTTAAAAAACACCACAGCATATCGACGGAAGGCGAGCGAAGCGAGGAAATCTTAACCTAAAACGCTTAAAACCAATTATCAAACGCTTACCGAGTACAATGATTTTTTTTAAAAACAATTCGGTACATCGAAGGAAGGCAAGCAAAGCGAAAAACAGATCAGAACCTAGAATAGCTAAACCCAAGTACCCCACCCTCCCCAAGTGTTATAATAAATCGACGGAAGGCGAGCGAAGCGAGGAAATCTTAACCTAAAACGCTGAAAACCAATTATTCCACGCTTACCTAGTACAATAATTTCGTTGAAAACCACGTCAGTACATCAAAGGAATAAAAGCAAAGCGAAAAACAGATCGGAACATAAAATAGTTAAACCCAAGTACCCCACTCTCCCCAAGTGTTATAATATATTTATCCTATACCTCGGTACATTAAAGGAAAGCGAAGGAAGCGTAAAATAGATCTGAAACATATATGTGTGAACCCAATTACTCCATACTCTCCAAGATTAATAATTTATTTAAAAAACACCTCAGCATATCGACGGAAGGCGAGCGAAGCGAGGAAATCATAACCTAAAATGATTAAAACCAATTATCAAACGCTTACCGAGTACAATAATTTTTTTTAAAACAATTCGTTACATCGAAGGTAGGCAAGCAAAGCCAGAAATAGAGCAAAGCACACAATACGTAAACACAAGTACCCCACCCTCCCCAAGTGTTATAATATATTTATGATATACATCGGTACAATAAAGGAAAGCGAAGGAAGCATAAAATAAATCTGAAAGATATATGTGTGAACCCAATTACTCCATACTCTCCAAGTTTAATAATTTATTTAAAAAACACCTCAGCATATCGACGGAAGGCGAGCGAAGCGAGGAAATCTTAACCTAAACCGCTGAAAACCAATTATCAAACGCTTACCATGTACAATAATTTTTTGTAAAAACAAATCGGTACATCGAATGAAGGCAAGCAAAGCGAGGAATAGATCAAAACCCACAATAAGTAAACCCAAGTACCCCACGCTCCCCAAGTGTAATAATATATTTATGATATACCTCGGTGCATTAAAGGAAAGCGAAGGAAGCGTAAAATAGATCTGAAACATATATGTGTGAACCCAATTACTCCATACTCTCCAAGTTTAATAATTTATTTAAAAAACACCTCGGCATATCAACGGAAGGCGAGCGAAGCGAGGAGTAAATCAAAACCTAAAACGCTTAAAACCAATTATCCCACGCTTACCAAGTAGAATAATTTTGTTTAAAACCACGTCAGTACATCAAAGGAAGGCAAGCAAAGCGAGAAATAGATCAAAACCAAGAATACGTAAACCCAAGTAGCCCACCCTCCCCAAGTGTTATAATATATTTATGCTATACCTCGGTGCATTAAAGGAAAGCGAAGGAAGCGTAAAATAGATCTGAAACATATATGTGTGAACCCAATTACTCCATACTCTCCAAGTTTAATAATTTATTTAAAAAACACCACAGCATATCGACGGAAGGCGAGCGAAGCGAGGAAATCTTAACCTAAAACGCTTAAAACCAATTATCAAATGCTTACCGAGTACAATGATTTTTTTTTAAAAACAATTCGGTACATCGAAGGAAGGCAAGCAAAGCGAAAAACAGATCAGAACCTAGAATAGCTAAACCCAAGTACCCCACCCTCCCCAAGTGTTATAATATATTTATGATATACATCGGTACAATAAAGGAAAGCGAAGGAAGCATAAAATAAATCTGAAACATATATGTGTGAACCCAATTACTCCATACTCTCCAAGTTTAATACTTTATTATAAAAACACCTCGGCATATCAACGCAAGGCGAGCGAAGCGAGGAAATCTTAACCTAAAACGCTGCAAACCAATTATCAAACGCTTACCATGTACAATAATTTTTTGTAAAAACAAATCGGTACATCGAAGGAAGGCAAGCAAAGCGAGGAATAGATCAAAACCCACAATAAGTAAACCCAAGTACCCCACGCTCCCCAAGTGTAATAATATATTTATGCTATACCTCGGTGCATTAAAGGAAAGCGAAGGAAGCGTAAAATAGATCTGAAACATATATGTGTGAACCCAATTACTCCTTACTCTCCAAGTTTAATAATTTATTTAAAAAACACCACAGCATATCGACGGAAGGCGAGCGAAGCGAGGAAATCTTAACCGAAAACGCTTAAAACCAATTATCAAACGCTTACCGAGTACAATGATTTTTTTTTAAAAACAATTCGGTACATCGAAGGAAGGCAAGCAAAGCGAAAAACAGATCAGAACCTAGAATAGCTAAACCCAAGTACCCCACCCTCCCCAAGTGTTATAATAAATCGACGGAAGGCGAGCGAAGCGAGGAAATCTTAACCTAAAACGCTGAAAACCAATTATTCCACGCTTACCTAGTACAATAATTTCGTTGAAAACCACGTCAGTACATCAAAGGAATAAAAGCAAAGCGAAAAACAGATCGGAACATAAAATAGTTAAACCCAAGTACCCCACTCTCCCCAAGTGTTATAATATATTTATCCTATACCTCGGTACATTAAAGGAAAGCGAAGGAAGCGTAAAATAGATCTGAAACATATATGTGTGAACCCAATTACTCCATACTCTCCAAGATTAATAATTTATTTAAAAAACACCTCAGCATATCGACGGAAGGCGAGCGAAGCGAGGAAATCATAACCTAAAATGATTAAAACCAATTATCAAACGCTAACCGAGTACAATAATTTTTTTTAAAAACAATTCGTTACATCGAAGGTAGGCAAGCAAAGCCAGAAATAGAGCAAAGCACACAATACGTAAACACAAGTACCCCACCCTCCCCAAGTGTTATAATATATTTATGATATACATCGGTACAATAAAGGAAAGCGAAGGAAGCATAAAATAAATCTGAAAGATATATGTGTGAACCCAATTACTCCATACTCTCCAAGTTTAATAATTTATTTAAAAAACACCTCAGCATATCGACGGAAGGCGAGCGAAGCGAGGAAATCTTAACCTAAACCGCTGAAAACCAATTATCAAACGCTTACCATGTACAATAATTTTTTGTAAAAACAAATCGGTACATCGAATGAAGGCAAGCAAAGCGAGGAATAGATCAAAACCCACAATAAGTAAACCCAAGTACCCCACGCTCCCCAAGTGTAATAATATATTTATGATATACCTCGGTGCATTAAAGGAAAGCGAAGGAAGCGTAAAATAGATCTGAAACATATATGTGTGAACCCAATTACTCCATACTCTCCAAGTTTAATAATTTATTTAAAAAACACCTCGGCATATCAACGGAAGGCGAGCGAAGCGAGGAGTAAATCAAAACCTAAAACGCTTAAAACCAATTATCCCACGCTTACCAAGTAGAATAATTTTGTTTAAAACCACGTCAGTACATCAAAGGAAGGCAAGCAAAGCGAGAAATAGATCAAAACCAAGAATAGTTAAACCCAAGTACCCCACTCTCCCCAAGTGTTATAATATATTTATCCTATACCTCGGTACATTAAAGGAAAGCGAAGGAAGCGTAAAATAGATCTGAAACATATATGTGTGAACCCAATTACTCCATACTCTCCAAGTTTAATAATTTATTTAAAAAACACCACAGCATATCGACGGAAGGCGAGCGAAGCGAGGAAATCTTAACCTAAAACGCTTAAAACCAATTATCAAATGCTTACCGAGTACAATGATTTTTTTTTAAAAACAATTCGGTACATCGAAGGAAGGCAAGCAAAGCGAAAAACAGATCAGAACCTAGAATAGCTAAACCCAAGTACCCCACCCTCCCCAAGTGTTATAATATATTTATGATATACATCGGTACAATAAAGGAAAGCGAAGGAAGCATAAAATAAATCTGAAACATATATGTGTGAACCCAATTACTCCATACTCTCCAAGTTTAATACTTTATTATAAAAACACCTCGGCATATCAACGCAAGGCGAGCGAAGCGAGGAAATCTTAACCTAAAACGCTGCAAACCAATTATCCACGCTTACCAGTAAATAATTTTGTTTAAAAACATCAGTACATCAAGGAAGGCAAGCAAAGCGAGAATAGATCAAAACCAAATAAGTAAACCCAAGTACCCACCCTCCCCAAGTGTTATAATATATTTATGCTATACCTCGGTGCATTAAAGGAAAGCGAAGGAAGCGTAAAATAGATCTGAAACATATATGTGTGAACCCAATTACTCCATACTCTCCAAGTTTAATAATTTATTTAAAAAACACCACAGCATATCGACGGAAGGCGAGCGAAGCGAGGAAATCTTAACCTAAAACGCTTAAAACCAATTATCAAATGCTTACCGAGTACAATGATTTTTTTTTAAAAACAATTCGGTACATCGAAGGAAGGCAAGCAAAGCGAAAAACAGATCAGAACCTAGAATAGCTAAACCCAAGTACCCCACCCTCCCCAAGTGTTATAATAAATCGACGGAAGGCGAGCGAAGCGAGGAAATCTTAACCTAAAACGCTGAAAACCAATTATTCCACGCTTACCTAGTACAATAATTTCGTTGAAAACCACGTCAGTACATCAAAGGAATAAAAGCAAAGCGAAAAACAGATCGGAACATAAAATAGTTAAACCCAAGTACCCCACTCTCCCCAAGTGTTATAATATATTTATCCTATACCTCGGTACATTAAAGGAAAGCGAAGGAAGCGTAAAATAGATCTGAAACATATATGTGTGAACCCAATTACTCCATACTCTCCAAGATTAATAATTTATTTAAAAAACACCTCAGCATATCGACGGAAGGCGAGCGAAGCGAGGAAATCATAACCTAAAATGATTAAAACCAATTATCAAACGCTAACCGAGTACAATAATTTTTTTTAAAAACAATTCGTTACATCGAAGGTAGGCAAGCAAAGCCAGAAATAGAGCAAAGCACACAATACGTAAACACAAGTACCCCACCCTCCCCAAGTGTTATAATATATTTATGATATACATCGGTACAATAAAGGAAAGCGAAGGAAGCATAAAATAAATCTGAAAGATATATGTGTGAACCCAATTACTCCATACTCTCCAAGTTTAATAATTTATTTAAAAAACACCTCAGCATATCGACGGAAGGCGAGCGAAGCGAGGAAATCTTAACCTAAACCGCTGAAAACCAATTATCAAACGCTTACCATGTACAATAATTTTTTGTAAAAACAAATCGGTACATCGAATGAAGGCAAGCAAAGCGAGGAATAGATCAAAACCCACAATAAGTAAACCCAAGTACCCCACGCTCCCCAAGTGTAATAATATATTTATGATATACCTCGGTGCATTAAAGGAAAGCGAAGGAAGCGTAAAATAGATCTGAAACATATATGTGTGAACCCAATTACTCCATACTCTCCAAGTTTAATAATTTATTTAAAAAACACCTCGGCATATCAACGGAAGGCGAGCGAAGCGAGGAGTAAATCAAAACCTAAAACGCTTAAAACCAATTATCCCACGCTTACCAAGTAGAATAATTTTGTTTAAAACCACGTCAGTACATCAAAGGAAGGCAAGCAAAGCGAGAAATAGATCAAAACCAAGAATACGTAAACCCAAGTAGCCCACCCTCCCCAAGTGTTATAATATATTTATGCTATACCTCGGTGCATTAAAGGAAAGCGAAGGAAGCGTAAAATAGATCTGAAACATATATGTGTGAACCCAATTACTCCATACTCTCCAAGTTTAATAATTTATTTAAAAAACACCACAGCATATCGACGGAAGGCGAGCGAAGCGAGGAAATCTTAACCTAAAACGCTTAAAACCAATTATCAAATGCTTACCGAGTACAATGATTTTTTTTAAAAACAATTCGGTACATCGAAGGAAGGCAAGCAAAGCGAAAAACAGATCAGAACCTAGAATAGCTAAACCCAAGTACCCCACCCTCCCCAAGTGTTATAATATATTTATGATATACATCGGTACAATAAAGGAAAGCGAAGGAAGCATAAAATAAATCTGAAACATATATGTGTGAACCCAATTACTCCATACTCTCCAAGTTTAATACTTTATTATAAAAACACCTCGGCATATCAACGCAAGGCGAGCGAAGCGAGGAAATCTTAACCTAAAACGCTGCAAACCAATTATCCCACGCTTACCAAGTAGAATAATTTTGTTTAAAACCACGTCAGTACATCAAAGGAAGGCAAGCAAAGCGAGAAATAGATCAAAACCAAGAATACGTAAACCCAAGTAGCCCACCCTCCCCAAGTGTTATAATATATTTATGCTATACCTCGGTGCATTAAAGGAAAGCGAAGGAAGCGTAAAATAGATCTGAAACATATATGTGTGAACCCAATTACTCCATACTCTCCAAGTTTAATAATTTATTTAAAAAACACCACAGCATATCGACGGAAGGCGAGCGAAGCGAGGAAATCTTAACCTAAAACGCTTAAAACCAATTATCAAATGCTTACCGAGTACAATGATTTTTTTTTAAAAACAATTCGGTACATCAAAGGAAGGCAAGCAAAGCGAAAAACAGATCAGAACCTAGAATAGCTAAACCCAAGTACCCCACCCTCCCCAAGTGTTATAATATATTTATGATATACATCGGTACAATAAAGGAAAGCGAAGGAAGCATAAAATAAATCTGAAACATATATGTGTGAACCCAATTACTCCATACTCTCCAAGTTTAATACTTTATTATAAAAACACCTCGGCATATCAACGCAAGGCGAGCGAAGCGAGGAAATCTTAACCTAAAACGCTGAAAACCAATTATCAAACGCTTACCATGTACAATAATTTTTTGTAAAAACAAATCGGTACATCGAAGGAAGGCAAGCAAAGCGAGGAATAGATCAAAACCCACAATAAGTAAACCCAAGTACCCCACGCTCCCCAAGTGTAATAATATATTTATGCTATACCTCGGTGCATTAAAGGAAAGCGAAGGAAGCGTAAAATAGATCTGAAACATATATGTGTGAACCCAATTACTCCTTACTCTCCAAGTTTAATAATTTATTTAAAAAACACCACAGCATATCGACGGAAGGCGAGCGAAGCGAGGAAATCTTAACCTAAAACGCTTAAAACCAATTATCAAACGCTTACCGAGTACAATGATTTTTTTTAAAAACAATTCGGTACATCAAAGGAAGGCAAGCAAAGCGAAAAACAGATCAGAACCTAGAATAGCTAAACCCAAGTACCCCACCCTCCCCAAGTGTTATAATAAATCGACGGAAGGCGAGCGAAGCGAGGAAATCTTAACCTAAAACGCTGAAAACCAATTATTCCACGCTTACCTAGTACAATAATTTCGTTGAAAACCACGTCAGTACATCAAAGGAATAAAAGCAAAGCGAAAAACAGATCGGAACATAAAATAGTTAAACCCAAGTACCCCACTCTCCCAAGTGTTATAATATATTTATCCTATACCTCGGTACATTAAAGGAAAGCGAAGGAAGCGTAAAATAGATCTGAAACATATATGTGTGAACCCAATTACTCCATACTCTCCAAGATTAATAATTTATTTAAAAAACACCTCAGCATATCGACGGAAGGCGAGCGAAGCGAGGAAATCATAACCTAAAATGATTAAAACCAATTATCAAACGCTAACCGAGTACAATAATTTTTTTTAAAAACAATTCGTTACATCGAAGGTAGGCAAGCAAAGCCAGAAATAGAGCAAAGCACACAATACGTAAACACAAGTACCCCACCCTCCCCAAGTGTTATAATATATTTATGATATACATCGGTACAATAAAGGAAAGCGAAGGAAGCATAAAATAAATCTGAAAGATATATGTGTGAACCCAATTACTCCATACTCTCCAAGTTTAATAATTTATTTAAAAAACACCACAGCATATCGACGGAAGGCGAGCGAAGCGAGGAAATCTTAACCTAAAACGCTGAAAACCAATTATCAAACGCTTACCATGTACAATAATTTTTTGTAAAAACAAATCGGTACATCGAAGGAAGGCAAGCAAAGCGAGGAATAGATCAAAACCCACAATAAGTAAACCCAAGTACCCCACGCTCCCCAAGTGTAATAATATATTTATGCTATACCTCGGTGCATTAAAGGAAAGCGAAGGAAGCGTAAAATAGATCTGAAACATATATGTGTGAACCCAATTACTCCATACTCTCCAAGTTTAATAATTTATTTAAAAAACACCACAGCATATCGACGGAAGGCGAGCGAAGCGAGGAAATCTTAACCTAAAACGCTTAAAACCAATTATCAAACGCTTACCGAGTACAATGATTTTTTTTAAAAACAATTCGGTACATCGAAGGAAGGCAAGCAAAGCGAAAAACAGATCAAACCTAGAATAGCTAAACCCAAGTACCCCACCCTCCCCAAGTGTTATAATATATTTATGATATACATCGGTACAATAAAGGAAAGCGAAGGAAGCATAAAATAAATCTGAAACATATATGTGTGAACCCAATTACTCCATACTCTCCAAGTTTAATATTTATTATAAAAACACCTCGCATATCAACGCAAGGCGAGCGAAGCGAGGAAATCTTAACCTAAAACGCTGAAACCAATTATCAAACGCTTACAGTACAATAATTTTTTTAAAAACAAATCGGTACATCGAAGGAAGGCAAGCAAAGCGAGGAATAGATCAAAACCACAATAAGTAAACCCAAGTACCCACGCTCCCCAAGTGTAATAATATATTTATGCTATACCTCGGTGCATTAAAGGAAAGCGAAGGAAGCGTAAAATAGATCTGAAACATATATGTGTGAACCCAATTACTCCTACTCTCAAGTTTAATAATTTATTTAAAAAACACCACAGCATATCGACGGAAGGCGAGCGAAGCGAGGAAATCTTAACCTAAAACGCTTAAAACCAATTATCAAACGCTTACCGAGTACAATGATTTTTTTTTAAAAACAATTCGGTACATCGAAGGAAGGCAAGCAAAGCGAAAAACAGATCAGAACCTAGAATAGCTAAACCCAAGTACCCCACCCTCCCCAAGTGTTATAATAAATCGACGGAAGGCGAGCGAAGCGAGGAAATCTTAACCTAAAACGCTGAAAACCAATTATTCCACGCTTACCTAGTACAATAATTTCGTTGAAAACCACGTCAGTACATCAAAGGAATAAAAGCAAAGCGAAAAACAGATCGGAACATAAAATAGTTAAACCCAAGTACCCCACTCTCCCCAAGTGTTATAATATATTTATCCTATACCTCGGTACATTAAAGGAAAGCGAAGGAAGCGTAAAATAGATCTGAAACATATATGTGTGAACCCAATTACTCCATACTCTCCAAGATTAATAATTTATTTAAAAACACCTCAGCATATCGACGGAAGGCGAGCGAAGCGAGGAAATCATAACCTAAAATGATTAAAACCAATTATCAAACGCTAACCGAGTACAATAATTTTTTTTAAAAACAATTCGTTACATCGAAGGTAGGCAAGCAAAGCCAGAAATAGAGCAAAGCACACAATACGTAAACACAAGTACCCCACCCTCCCCAAGTGTTATAATATATTTATGATATACATCGGTACAATAAAGGAAAGCGAAGGAAGCATAAAATAAATCTGAAAGATATATGTGTGAACCCAATTACTCCATACTCTCCAAGTTTAATAATTTATTTAAAAAACACCTCAGCATATCGACGGAAGGCGAGCGAAGCGAGGAAATCTTAACCTAAACCGCTGAAAACCAATTATCAAACGCTTACCATGTACAATAATTTTTTGTAAAAACAAATCGGTACATCGAATGAAGGCAAGCAAAGCGAGGAATAGATCAAAACCCACAATAAGTAAACCCAAGTACCCCACGCTCCCCAAGTGTAATAATATATTTATGATATACCTCGGTGCATTAAAGGAAAGCGAAGGAAGCGTAAAATAGATCTGAAACATATATGTGTGAACCCAATTACTCCATACTCTCCAAGTTTAATAATTTATTTAAAAAACACCTCGGCATATCAACGGAAGGCGAGCGAAGCGAGGAGTAAATCAAACCTAAAACGCTTAAAACCAATTATCCACGCTTACCAGTAGAATAATTTTTTTAAAACCAAGTCAGTACATCAAAGGAAGGCAAGCAAAGCGAGAAATAGATCAAAACCAAGAATACGTAAACCCAAGTAGCCCACCCTCCCCAAGTGTTATAATATATTTATGCTATACCTCGGTGCATTAAAGGAAAGCGAAGGAAGCGTAAAATAGATCTGAAACATATATGTGTGAACCCAATTACTCCATACTCTCCAAGTTTAATACTTTATTATAAAAACACCTCGGCATATCAACGCAAGGCGAGCGAAGCGAGGAAATCTTAACCTAAAACGCTGCAAACCAATTATCAAACGCTTACCATGTACAATAATTTTTTGTAAAAACAAATCGGTACATCGAAGGAAGGCAAGCAAAGCGAGGAATAGATCAAAACCCACAATAAGTAAACCCAAGTACCCCACGCTCCCCAAGTGTAATAATATATTTATGCTATACCTCGGTGCATTAAAGGAAAGCGAAGGAAGCGTAAAATAGATCTGAAACATATATGTGTGAACCCAATTACTCCTTACTCTCCAAGTTTAATAATTTATTTAAAAAACACCACAGCATATCGACGGAAGGCGAGCGAAGCGAGGAAATCTTAACCGAAAACGCTTAAAACCAATTATCAAACGCTTACCGAGTACAATGATTTTTTTTTAAAAACAATTCGGTACATCGAAGGAAGGCAAGCAAAGCGAAAAACAGATCAGAACCTAGAATAGCTAAACCCAAGTACCCCACCCTCCCCAAGTGTTATAATAAATCGACGGAAGGCGAGCGAAGCGAGGAAATCTTAACCTAAAACGCTGAAAACCAATTATTCCACGCTTACCTAGTACAATAATTTCGTTGAAAACCACGTCAGTACATCAAAGGAATAAAAGCAAAGCGAAAAACAGATCGGAACATAAAATAGTTAAACCCAAGTACCCCACTCTCCCCAAGTGTTATAATATATTTATCCTATACCTCGGTACATTAAAGGAAAGCGAAGGAAGCGTAAAATAGATCTGAAACATATATGTGTGAACCCAATTACTCCATACTCTCCAAGATTAATAATTTATTTAAAAAACACCTCAGCATATCGACGGAAGGCGAGCGAAGCGAGGAAATCATAACCTAAAATGATTAAAACCAATTATCAAACGCTAACCGAGTACAATAATTTTTTTTAAAAACAATTCGTTACATCGAAGGTAGGCAAGCAAAGCCAGAAATAGAGCAAAGCACACAATACGTAAACACAAGTACCCCACCCTCCCCAAGTGTTATAATATATTTATGATATACATCGGTACAATAAAGGAAAGCGAAGGAAGCATAAAATAAATCTGAAAGATATATGTGTGAACCCAATTACTCCATACTCTCCAAGTTTAATAATTTATTTAAAAAACACCTCAGCATATCGACGGAAGGCGAGCGAAGCGAGGAAATCTTAACCTAAACCGCTGAAAACCAATTATCAAACGCTTACCATGTACAATAATTTTTTGTAAAAACAAATCGGTACATCGAAGGAAGGCAAGCAAAGCGAGGAATAGATCAAAACCCACAATAAGTAAACCCAAGTACCCCACGCTCCCCAAGTGTAATAATATATTTATGCTATACCTCGGTGCATTAAAGGAAAGCGAAGGAAGCGTAAAATAGATCTGAAACATATATGTGTGAACCCAATTACTCCTTACTCTCCAAGTTTAATAATTTATTTAAAAAACACCACAGCATATCGACGGAAGGCGAGCGAAGCGAGGAAATCTTAACCTAAAACGCTTAAAACCAATTATCAAACGCTTACCGAGTACAATGATTTTTTTTTAAAAACAATTCGGTACATCGAAGGAAGGCAAGCAAAGCGAAAAACAGATCAGAACCTAGAATAGCTAAACCCAAGTACCCCACCCTCCCCAAGTGTTATAATAAATCGACGGAAGGCGAGCGAAGCGAGGAAATCTTAACCTAAAACGCTGAAAACCAATTATTCCACGCTTACCTAGTACAATAATTTCGTTGAAAACCACGTCAGTACATCAAAGGAATAAAAGCAAAGCGAAAAACAGATCGGAACATAAAATAGTTAAACCCAAGTACCCCACTCTCCCCAAGTGTTATAATATATTTATCCTATACCTCGGTACATTAAAGGAAAGCGAAGGAAGCGTAAAATAGATCTGAAACATATATGTGTGAACCCAATTACTCCATACTCTCCAAGATTAATAATTTATTTAAAAAACACCTCAGCATATCGACGGAAGGCGAGCGAAGCGAGGAAATCATAACCTAAAATGATTAAAACCAATTATCAAACGCTAACCGAGTACAATAATTTTTTTTAAAAACAATTCGTTACATCGAAGGTAGGCAAGCAAAGCCAGAAATAGAGCAAAGCACACAATACGTAAACACAAGTACCCCACCCTCCCCAAGTGTTATAATATATTTATGATATACATCGGTACAATAAAGGAAAGCGAAGGAAGCATAAAATAAATCTGAAAGATATATGTGTGAACCCAATTACTCCATACTCTCCAAGTTTAATAATTTATTTAAAAAACACCTCAGCATATCGACGGAAGGCGAGCGAAGCGAGGAAATCTTAACCTAAACCGCTGAAAACCAATTATCAAACGCTTACCATGTACAATAATTTTTTGTAAAAACAAATCGGTACATCGAATGAAGGCAAGCAAAGCGAGGAATAGATCAAAACCCACAATAAGTAAACCCAAGTACCCCACGCTCCCCAAGTGTAATAATATATTTATGATATACCTCGGTGCATTAAAGGAAAGCGAAGGAAGCGTAAAATAGATCTGAAACATATATGTGTGAACCCAATTACTCCATACTCTCCAAGTTTAATAATTTATTTAAAAAACACCTCGGCATATCAACGGAAGGCGAGCGAAGCGAGGAGTAAATCAAAACCTAAAACGCTTAAAACCAATTATCCCACGCTTACCAAGTAGAATAATTTTGTTTAAAACCACGTCAGTACATCAAAGGAAGGCAAGCAAAGCGAGAAATAGATCAAAACCAAGAATACGTAAACCCAAGTAGCCCACCCTCCCCAAGTGTTATAATATATTTATGCTATACCTCGGTGCATTAAAGGAAAGCGAAGGAAGCGTAAAATAGATCTGAAACATATATGTGTGAACCCAATTACTCCATACTCTACAAGTTTAATAATTTATAAAAAACACCTCGACATATCAACGCAAGGCGAGCGAAGCGAGGAAATCTTTACCTAAAACGCTTAAAATCAATTATCAAACGCTTACCGAGTACAATGATTTTTTTTTAAAAACAATTCGGTACATCGAAGGAAGGCAAGCAAAGCGAAAAACAGATCAGAACCTAGAATAGCTAAACCCAAGTACCCCACCCTCCCCTAGTGTTATAATAAATCGACGGAAGGCGAGCGAAGCGAGGAAATCCTAACCTAAAACGCTGAAAACCAATTATCCCACGCTTACCTAGTACAATAATTTCGTTGAAAACCACGTCAGTACATCAAAGGAATAAAAGCAAAGCGAAAAACAGATCTGAACATAAAATAGTTAAACCCACGTACCCCACTCTACCCAAGTGTAATAATATATTTATCCTATACCTCGGTACATTAAAGGAAAGCGAAGGAAGCGTAAAATAGATCTGAAACATATATGTGTGAACCCACTTACTCCATACTCTCCAAGTTTAATAATTTATTTACAAAACACCACAGCATATCGACGGAAGGCGAGCGGAGCGAGGAAATCATAACCTAAAATGATTAAAACAAATTATCAAACGCTAACCGAGTACAATAATTTTTTTTAAATACAATTCATTACATCGAAGGTAGGCAAGCAAAGCCAGAAATAGAGCAAAGCACACAATACGTAAACACAAGTACCCCACCCTCCCCAAGTGTTATAATATATTTATGATATACATCGGTACAATAAAGGAAAGCGAAGGAAGCATAAAATAAATCTGAAAGATATATGTGTGAACCCAATTACTCCATACTCTCCAAGTTTAATAATTTATTTAAAAAACACCACAGCATATCGACGGAAGGCGAGCGAAGCGACGAAATCTTAACCTAAAACGCTTAAAACCAATTATCAAACGCTTACCGAGTACAATGATTTTTTTTTAAAAACAATTCGGTACATCGAAGGAAGGCAAGCAAAGCGAAAAACAGATCAGAACCTAGAATAGCTAAACCCAAGTACCCCACCCTCCCCAAGTGTTATAATAAATCGACGGAAGGCGAGCGAAGCGAGGAAATCTTAACCTAAAACGCTGAAAACCAATTATTCCACGCTTACCTAGTACAATAATTTCGTTGAAAACCACGTCAGTACATCAAAGGAATAAAAGCAAAGCGAAAAACAGATCGGAACATAAAATAGTTAAACCCAAGTACCCCACTCTCCCCAAGTGTTATAATATATTTATCCTATACCTCGGTACATTAAAGGAAAGCGAAGGAAGCGTAAAATAGATCTGAAACATATATGTGTGAACCCAATTACTCCATACTCTCCAAGATTAATAATTTATTTAAAAAACACCTCAGCATATCGACGGAAGGCGAGCGAAGCGAGGAAATCTTAACCTAAACGCTGAAAACCAATTATCAAACGCTTACCATGTACAATAATTTTTTGTAAAAACAAATCGGTACATCGAAGAAGGCAAGCAAAGCGAGGAATAGATCAAAACCACAATAAGTAAACACAAGTACCCCACGCTCCCCAAGTGTAATAATATATTTATGCTATACCTCGGTGCATTAAAGGAAAGCGAAGGAAGCGTAAAATAGATCTGAAACATATATGTGTGAACCCAATTACTCCATACTCTCCAAGTTTAATAATTTATTTAAAAAACACCACAGCATATCGACGGAAGGCGAGCGAAGCGAGGAAATCTTAACCTAAAACGCTTAAAACCAATTATCAAACGCTTACCGAGTACAATGATTTTTTTTAAAAACAATTCGGTACATCGAAGGAAGGCAAGCAAAGCGAGGAATAGATCAAAACCCACAATAAGTAAACCCAAGTACCCCACCCTCCCCAAGTGTTATAATATATTTATGATATACATCGGTACAATAAAGGAAAGCGAAGGAAGCATAAAATAAATCTGAAACATATATGTGTGAACCCAATTACTCCATACTCTCCAAGTTTAATACTTTATTATAAAAACACCTCGCATATCAACGGAAGGCGAGCGAAGCGAGGAAATCTTAACCTAAAACGCTGAAACCAATTATCAAACGCTTACCATGTACAATAATTTTTTGTAAAAACAAATCGGTACATCGAAGGAAGGCAAGCAAAGCGAGGAATAGATCAAAACCACAATAAGTAAACCCAAGTACCCCACGCTCCCCAAGTGTAATAATATATTTATGCTATACCTCGGTGCATTAAAGGAAAGCGAAGGAAGCGTAAAATAGATCTGAAACATATATGTGTGAACCCAATTACTCCATACTCTCCAAGTTTAATAATTTATTTAAAAAACACCACAGCATATCGACGGAAGGCGAGCGAAGCGAGGAAATCTTAACCTAAAACGCTTAAAACCAATTATCAAACGCTTACCGAGTACAATGATTTTTTTTTAAAAACAATTCGGTACATCGAAGGAAGGCAAGCAAAGCGAAAAACAGATCAGAACCTAGAATAGCTAAACCCAAGTACCCCACCCTCCCCAAGTGTTATAATAAATCGACGGAAGGCGAGCGAAGCGAGGAAATCTTAACCTAAAACGCTGAAAACCAATTATTCCACGCTTACCTAGTACAATAATTTCGTTGAAAACCACGTCAGTACATCAAAGGAATAAAAGCAAAGCGAAAAACAGATCGGAACATAAAATAGTTAAACCCAAGTACCCCACTCTCCCAAGTGTTATAATATATTTATCCTATACCTCGGTACATTAAAGGAAAGCGAAGGAAGCGTAAAATAGATCTGAAACATATATGTGTGAACCCAATTACTCCATACTCTCCAAGATTAATAATTTATTTAAAAAACACCTCAGCATATCGACGGAAGGCGAGCGAAGCGAGGAAATCATAACCTAAAATGATTAAAACCAATTATCAAACGCTACCGAGTACAATAATTTTTTTTAAAAACAATTCGTTACATCGAAGGTAGGCAAGCAAAGCGAAATAGAGCAAAGCACACAATACGTAAACACAAGTACCCCACCCTCCCCAAGTGTTATAATATATTTATGATATACATCGGTACAATAAAGGAAAGCGAAGGAAGCATAAAATAAATCTGAAAGATATATGTGTGAACCCAATTACTCCATACTCTCCAAGTTTAATAATTTATTTAAAAAACACCTCAGCATATCGACGGAAGGCGAGCGAAGCGAGGAAATCTTAACCTAAACGCTGAAAACCAATTATCAAACGCTTACCATGTACAATAATTTTTTGTAAAAACAAATCGGTACATCGAAGGAAGGCAAGCAAAGCGAGGAATAGATCAAAACCCACAATAAGTAAACCCAAGTACCCCACGCTCCCCAAGTGTAATAATATATTTATGCTATACCTCGGTGCATTAAAGGAAAGCGAAGGAAGCGTAAAATAGATCTGAAACATATATGTGTGAACCCAATTACTCCTTACTCTCCAAGTTTAATAATTTATTTAAAAAACACCACAGCATATCGACGGAAGGCGAGCGAAGCGAGGAAATCTTAACCTAAAACGCTTAAAACCAATTATCAAACGCTTACCGAGTACAATGATTTTTTTTTAAAAACAATTCGGTACATCGAAGGAAGGCAAGCAAAGCGAAAAACAGATCAGAACCTAGAATAGCTAAACCCAAGTACCCCACCCTCCCCAAGTGTTATAATAAATCGACGGAAGGCGAGCGAAGCGAGGAAATCTTAACCTAAAACGCTGAAAACCAATTATTCCACGCTTACCTAGTACAATAATTTCGTTGAAAACCACGTCAGTACATCAAAGGAATAAAAGCAAAGCGAAAAACAGATCGGAACATAAAATAGTTAAACCCAAGTACCCCACTCTCCCCAAGTGTTATAATATATTTATCCTATACCTCGGTACATTAAAGGAAAGCGAAGGAAGCGTAAAATAGATCTGAAACATATATGTGTGAACCCAATTATCCATACTCTCCAAGATTAATAATTTATTTAAAAAACACCTCAGCATATCGACGGAAGGCGAGCGAAGCGAGGAAATCATAACCTAAAATGATTAAAACCAATTATCAAACGCTAACCGAGTACAATAATTTTTTTTAAAAACAATTCGTTACATCGAAGGTAGGCAAGCAAAGCCAGAAATAGAGCAAAGCACACAATACGTAAACACAAGTACCCCACCCTCCCCAAGTGTTATAATATATTTATGATATACATCGGTACAATAAAGGAAAGCGAAGGAAGCATAAAATAAATCTGAAAGATATATGTGTGAACCCAATTACTCCATACTCTCCAAGTTTAATAATTTATTTAAAAAACACCTCAGCATATCGACGGAAGGCGAGCGAAGCGAGGAAATCTTAACCTAAACCGCTGAAAACCAATTATCAAACGCTTACCATGTACAATAATTTTTTGTAAAAACAAATCGGTACATCGAATGAAGGCAAGCAAAGCGAGGAATAGATCAAAACCCACAATAAGTAAACCCAAGTACCCCACGCTCCCCAAGTGTAATAATATATTTATGATATACCTCGGTGCATTAAAGGAAAGCGAAGGAAGCGTAAAATAGATCTGAAACATATATGTGTGAACCCAATTACTCCATACTCTCCAAGTTTAATAATTTATTTAAAAAACACCTCGGCATATCAACGGAAGGCGAGCGAAGCGAGGAGTAAATCAAAACCTAAAACGCTTAAAACCAATTATCCCACGCTTACCAAGTAGAATAATTTTGTTTAAAACCACGTCAGTACATCAAAGGAAGGCAAGCAAAGCGAGAAATAGATCAAAACCAAGAATACGTAAACCCAAGTAGCCCACCCTCCCCAAGTGTTATAATATATTTATGCTATACCTCGGTGCATTAAAGGAAAGCGAAGGAAGCGTAAAATAGATCTGAAACATATATGTGTGAACCCAATTACTCCATACTCTACAAGTTTAATAATTTATAAAAAACACCTCGACATATCAACGCAAGGCGAGCGAAGCGAGGAAATCTTTACCTAAAACGCTTAAAATCAATTATCAAACGCTTACCGAGTACAATGATTTTTTTTTAAAAACAATTCGGTACATCGAAGGAAGGCAAGCAAAGCGAAAAACAGATCAGAACCTAGAATAGCTAAACCCAAGTACCCCACCCTCCCCTAGTGTTATAATAAATCGACGGAAGGCGAGCGAAGCGAGGAAATCCTAACCTAAAACGCTGAAACCCAATTATCCCACGCTTACCTAGTACAATAATTTCGTTGAAAACCACGTCAGTACATCAAAGGAATAAAAGCAAAGCGAAAAACAGATCTGAACATAAAATAGTTAAACCCACGTACCCCACTCTACCCAAGTGTAATAATATATTTATCCTATACCTCGGTACATTAAAGGAAAGCGAAGGAAGCGTAAAATAGATCTGAAACATATATGTGTGAACCCACTTACTCCATACTCTCCAAGTTTAATAATTTATTTACAAAACACCACAGCATATCGACGGAAGGCGAGCGGAGCGAGGAAATCATAACCTAAAATGATTAAAACAAATTATCAAACGCTAACCGAGTACAATAATTTTTTTTAAATACAATTCATTACATCGAAGGTAGGCAAGCAAAGCCAGAAATAGAGCAAAGCACACAATACGTAAACACAAGTACCCCACCCTCCCCAAGTGTTATAATATATTTATGATATACATCGGTACAATAAAGGAAAGCGAAGGAAGCATAAAATAAATCTGAAAGATATATGTGTGAACCCAATTACTCCATACTCTCCAAGTTTAATAATTTATTTAAAAAACACCTCAGCATATCGACGGAAGGCGAGCGAAGCGAGGAAATCTTAACCTAAACCGCTGAAAACCAATTATCAAACGCTTACCATGTACAATAATTTTTTGTAAAAACAAATCGGTACATCGAAGGAAGGCAAGCAAAGCGAGGAATAGATCAACACCCACAATAAGTAAACCCAAGTACCCCACGCTCCCCAAGTGTAATAATATATTTATGCTATACCTCGGTGCATTAAAGGAAAGCGAAGGAAGCGTAAAATAGATCTGAAACATATATGTGTGAGCCCAATTACTCCATACTCTCCAAGTTTAATAATTTATTTAAAAAACACCACAGCATATCGACGGAAGGCGAGCGAAGCGACGAAATCTTAACCTAAAACGCTTAAAACCAATTATCAAACGCTTACCGAGTACAATGATTTTTTTTTAAAAACAATTCGGTACATCGAAGGAAGGCAAGCAAAGCGAAAAACAGATCAGAACCTAGAATAGCTAAACCCAAGTACCCCACCCTCCCCAAGTGTTATAATAAATCGACGGAAGGCGAGCGAAGCGAGGAAATCTTAACCTAAAACGCTGAAAACCAATTATTCCACGCTTACCTAGTACAATAATTTCGTTGAAAACCACGTCAGTACATCAAAGGAATAAAAGCAAAGCGAAAAACAGATCGGAACATAAAATAGTTAAACCCAAGTACCCCACTCTCCCCAAGTGTTATAATATATTTATCCTATACCTCGGTACATTAAAGGAAAGCGAAGGAAGCGTAAAATAGATCTGAAACATATATGTGTGAACCCAATTACTCCATACTCTCCAAGATTAATAATTTATTTAAAAAACACCTCAGCATATCGACGGAAGGCGAGCGAAGCGAGGAAATCTTAACCTAAACCGCTGAAAACCAATTATCAAACGCTTACCATGTACAATAATTTTTTGTAAAAACAAATCGGTACATCGAATGAAGGCAAGCAAAGCGAGGAATAGATCAAAACCCACAATAAGTAAACACAAGTACCCCACGCTCCCCAAGTGTAATAATATATTTATGCTATACCTCGGTGCATTAAAGGAAAGCGAAGGAAGCGTAAAATAGATCTGAAACATATATGTGTGAACCCAATTACTCCATACTCTCCAAGTTTAATAATTTATTTAAAAAACACCACAGCATATCGACGGAAGGCGAGCGAAGCGAGGAAATCTTAACCTAAAACGCTTAAAACCAATCATCAAACGCTTACCGAGTACAATGATTTTTTTTTAAAAACAATTCGGTACATCGAAGGAAGGCAAGCAAAGCGAGGAATAGATCAAAACCCACAATAAGTAAACCCAAGTACCACACGCTCCCCAAGTATAATAATATATTTATGCTATACCTCGGTGCATTAAAGGAAAGCGAAGGAAGCGTAAAATAGATCTGAAACAAATATGTGTGAACCCAATTACTCCATACCCTTCAAGTTTAATAATTTATTTAAAAAACACCACAGCATATCGACGGAAGGCGAGCGAAGCGAGGAAATCTTAACCTAAAACGCTTAAAACCAATTATCAAACGCTTACCGAGTTCAATGATTTTTTTTTAAAAACAATTCGGTACATCGAAGGAAGGCAAACAAAGCGAAAAACAGATCAGTACCTAGAATAGCTAAACCCAAGTACCCCACCCTCCCCAAGTGTTATAATAAATCGACGGAAGGCGAGCGAAGCGAGGAAATCTTAACCTAAAACGCTGAAAACCAATTATCCCACGCTTACCTAGTACAATAATTTCGTTGAAAACCACGTCAGTACATCAAAGGAATAAAAGCAAAGCGAAAAACAGATCTGAACATAAAATAGTTAAACCCACGTACCCCACTCTACCCAAGTGTAATAATATATTTATCCTATACCTCGGTACATTAAAGGAAAGCGAAGGAAGCGTAAAATAGATCTGAAACATATATGTGTGAACCCACTTACTCCATACTCTCCAAGTTTAATAATTTATTTACAAAACACCACAGCATATCGACGGAATGCGAGCGGAGCGAGGAAATCATAACCTAAAATGATTAAAACCAATTATCAAACGCTAACCGAGTACAATAATTTTTTTTAAAAACAATTCGTTACATCGAAGGTAGGCAAGCAAAGCCAGAAATAGAGCAAAGCACACAATACGTAAACACAAGTACCCCACCCTCCCCAAGTGTTATAATATATTTATGATATACATCGGTACAATAAAGGAAAGCGAAGGAAGCATAAAATAAATCTGAAAGATATATGTGTGAACCCAATTACTCCATACTCTCCAAGTTTAATAATTTATTTAAAAAACACCTCAGCATATCGACGGAAGGCGAGCGAAGCGAGGAAATCTTAACCTAAACCGCTGAAAACCAATTATCAAACGCTTACCATGTACAATAATTTTTTGTAAAAACAAATCGGTACATCGAAGGAAGGCAAGCAAAGCGAGGAATAGATCAAAACCCACAATAAGTAAACCCAAGTACCCCACGCTCCCCAAGTGTAATAATATATTTATGCTATACCTCGGTGCATTAAAGGAAAGCGAAGGAAGCGTAAAATAGATCTGAAACATATATGTGTGAGCCCAATTACTCCATACTCTCCAAGTTTAATAATTTATTTAAAAAACACCACAGCATATCGACGGAAGGCGAGCGAAGCGACGAAATCTTAACCTAAAACGCTTAAAACCAGTTATCAAACGCTTACCGAGTACAATGATTTTCTTTTAAAAACAATTCGGTACATCGAAGGAAGGCAATCAAAGCGAAAAACAGATCAGAACCTAGAATAGCTAAACCCAAGTACCCCACCCTCCCCAAGTGTTATAATAAATCGACGGAAGGCGAGCGAAGCGAGGAAATCTTAACCTAAAACGCTGAAAACCAATTATCCCACGCTTACCTAGTACAATAATTTCGTTGAAAACCACGTCAGTACATCAAAGGAATAAAAGCAAAGCGAAAAACAGATCTGAACATAAAATAGTTAAACCCACGTACCCCACTCTACCCAAGTGTAATAATATATTTATCCTATACCTCGGTACATTAAAGGAAAGCGAAGGAAGCGTAAAATAGATCTGAAACATATATGTGTGAACCCACTTACTCCATACTCTCCAAGTTTAATAATTTATTTACAAAACACCACAGCATATCGACGGAATGCGAGCGGAGCGAGGAAATCATAACCTAAAATGATTAAAACCAATTATCAAACGCTAACCGAGTACAATAATTTTTTTTAAAAACAATTCGTTACATCGAAGGTAGGCAAGCAAAGCCAGAAATAGAGCAAAGCACACAATACGTAAACACAAGTACCCCACCCTCCCCAAGTGTTATAATATATTTATGATATACATCGGTACAATAAAGGAAAGCGAAGGAAGCATAAAATAAATCTGAAAGATATATGTGTGAACCCAATTACTCCATACTCTCCAAGTTTAATAATTTATTTAAAAAACACCTCAGCATATCGACGGAAGGCGAGCGAAGCGAGGAAATCTTAACCTAAACCGCTGAAAACCAATTATCAAACGCTTACCATGTACAATAATTTTTTGTAAAAACAAATCGGTACATCGAAGGAAGGCAAGCAAAGCGAAAAACAGATCAGAACCTAGAATAGCTAAACCCAAGTACCCCACCCTCCCCAAGTGTTATAATAAATCGACGGAAGGCGAGCGAAGCGAGGAAATCTTAACCTAAAACGCTGAAAACCAATTAGCCCACGCTTACCTAGTACAATAATTTCGTTGAAAACCACGTCAGTACATCAAAGCAATAAAAGCAAAGCGAAAAACAGATCTGAACATAGAATAGTTAAACCCAAGTACCCCACTCTCCCCAAGTGTTATAATTTATTTATGCTATACCTCGGTACATTAAAGGAAAGCGAAGGAAGCGTAAAATAAATCTGAAACATATATGTGTGAACCCACTTACTCCATACTCTCCAAGTTTAATACTTTATTTTCAAAACACCTCAGCATATCAACGCAAGGCGAGCGAAGCAAGGAAATCTTAACCTAAAACGCTGAAAACCAATTATCAAACGCTTACCGAGTACAATGATTTTTTTATTAAAAACAAGTCGGTACATCGAAGGAAGGCAAGCAAAGCGAAAAACAGATCAGAACCTAGAATAGCTAAACCCAAGTACCCCACCCTCCCCTAGTGTTATAATAAATCGACGGAAGGCGAGCGAAGCGAGGAAATCCTAACCTAAAACGCTGAAAACCAATTATCCCACGCTTACCTAGTACAATAATTTCGTTGAAAACCACGTCAGTACATTAAAGGAATAAAAGCAAAGCGAAAAACAGATCTGAACATAAAATAGTTAAACCCACGTACCCCACTCTACCCAAGTGTAATAATATATTTATCCTATACCTCGGTACATTAAAGGAAAGCGAAGGAAGCGTAAAATAGATCTGAAACATATATGTGTGAACCCACTTACTCCATACTCTCCAAGTTTAATAATTTATTTACAAAACACCACAGCATATCGACGGAAGGCGAGCGGAGCGAGGAAATCATAACCTAAAATGATTAAAACAAATTATCAAACGCTTACCGAGTACAATAATTTCGTTGAAAACCACGTCAGTACATCAAAGCAATAAAAGCAAAGCGAAAAACAGATCAAAACCAAGAATACGTAAACCCAAGTAGCCCACCCTCCCCAAGTGTTATAATATATTTATGCTATACCTCGGTGCATTAAAGGAAAGCGAAGGAAGCGTAAAATAAATCTGAAACATATATGTGTGAACCCACTTACTCCATACTCTCCAAGTTTAATACTTTATTTTCAAAACACCTCAGCATATCAACGCAAGGCGAGCGAAGCAAGGAAATCTTAACCTAAAACGCTGAAAACCAATTATCAAACGCTTACCGAGTACAATGATTTTTTTATTAAAAACAAGTCGGTACATCGAAGGAAGGCAAGCAAAGCGAAAAACAGATCAGAACCTAGAATAGCTAAACCCAAGTACCCCACCCTCCCCTAGTGTTATAATAAATCGACGGAAGGCGAGCGAAGCGAGGAAATCCTAACCTAAAACGCTGAAAACCAATTATCCCACGCTTACCTAGTACAATAATTTCGTTGAAAACCACGTCAGTAATTAAGGATAAAAGCAAAGCGAAAAACAGATCTGAACATAAAATAGTTAAACCCACGTACCCCACTCTACCCAAGTGTAATAATATATTTATCCTATACCTCGGTACATTAAAGGAAAGCGAAGGAAGCGTAAAATAGATCTGAAACATATATGTGTGAACCCACTTACTCCATACTCTCCAAGTTTAATAATTTATTTACAAAACACCACAGCATATCGACGGAAGGCGAGCGGAGCGAGGAATCATAACCTAAAATGATTAAAACAAATTATCAAACGCTTACCGAGTACAATGATTTTTTATTAAAAACAAGTCGGTACATCGAAGGAAGGCAAGCAAAGCGAGAAATAGATCAAACAGAATACGTAAACCAAGTAGCCCACCCTCCCCAAGTGTTATTATATATTTATGCTATACTCGGTGCATTAAAGGAAAGCGAAGGAAGCGAAAAATAGATCTGAAACATATATGTGTGAACCCAATTACTCGATACTCTACAAGTTTAATAATTTATAAAAACACCTCGACATATCAACGCAAGGCGAGCGAAGCGAGGAAATCTTTACCTAAAAGCTGAAAACCAATTATCAAACGCTTACCATGTACAATAATTTTTTGTAAAAACAAATCGGTACATCGAAGGAAGGCAAGCAAAGCGAGGAATAGATCAAAACCCACAATAAGTAAACCCAAGTACCCCACGCTCCCCAAGTGTAATAATATATTTATGCTATACCTCGGTGCATTAAAGGAAAGCGAAGGAAGCGTAAAATAGATCTGAAACATATATGTGTGAACCCAATTACTCCATACTCTCCAAGTTTAATAATTTATTTAAAAAACACCACAGCATATCGACGGAAGGCGAGCGAAGCGAGGAAATCTTAACCTAAAACGCTTAAAACCAATTATCAAACGCTTACCGAGTACAATGATTTTTTTTAAAAACAATTCGGTACATCGAAGGAAGGCAAGCAAAGCGAAAAACAGATCAAACCTAGAATAGCTAAACCCAAGTACCCCACCCTCCCCAAGTGTTATAATATATTTATGATATACATCGGTACAATAAAGGAAAGCGAAGGAAGCATAAAATAAATCTGAAACATATATGTGTGAACCCAATTACTCCATACTCTCCAAGTTTAATATTTATTATAAAAACACCTCGCATATCAACGCAAGGCGAGCGAAGCGAGGAAATCTTAACCTAAAACGCTGAAACCAATTATCAAACGCTTACAGTACAATAATTTTTTTAAAAACAAATCGGTACATCGAAGGAAGGCAAGCAAAGCGAGGAATAGATCAAAACCACAATAAGTAAACCCAAGTACCCACGCTCCCCAAGTGTAATAATATATTTATGCTATACCTCGGTGCATTAAAGGAAAGCGAAGGAAGCGTAAAATAGATCTGAAACATATATGTGTGAACCCAATTACTCCTACTCTCAAGTTTAATAATTTATTTAAAAAACACCACAGCATATCGACGGAAGGCGAGCGAAGCGAGGAAATCTTAACCTAAAACGCTTAAAACCAATTATCAAACGCTTACCGAGTACAATGATTTTTTTTTAAAAACAATTCGGTACATCGAAGGAAGGCAAGCAAAGCGAAAAACAGATCAGAACCTAGAATAGCTAAACCCAAGTACCCCACCCTCCCCAAGTGTTATAATAAATCGACGGAAGGCGAGCGAAGCGAGGAAATCTTAACCTAAAACGCTGAAAACCAATTATTCCACGCTTACCTAGTACAATAATTTCGTTGAAAACCACGTCAGTACATCAAAGGAATAAAAGCAAAGCGAAAAACAGATCGGAACATAAAATAGTTAAACCCAAGTACCCCACTCTCCCCAAGTGTTATAATATATTTATCCTATACCTCGGTACATTAAAGGAAAGCGAAGGAAGCGTAAAATAGATCTGAAACATATATGTGTGAACCCAATTACTCCATACTCTCCAAGATTAATAATTTATTTAAAAACACCTCAGCATATCGACGGAAGGCGAGCGAAGCGAGGAAATCATAACCTAAAATGATTAAAACCAATTATCAAACGCTAACCGAGTACAATAATTTTTTTTAAAAACAATTCGTTACATCGAAGGTAGGCAAGCAAAGCCAGAAATAGAGCAAAGCACACAATACGTAAACACAAGTACCCCACCCTCCCCAAGTGTTATAATATATTTATGATATACATCGGTACAATAAAGGAAAGCGAAGGAAGCATAAAATAAATCTGAAAGATATATGTGTGAACCCAATTACTCCATACTCTCCAAGTTTAATAATTTATTTAAAAAACACCTCAGCATATCGACGGAAGGCGAGCGAAGCGAGGAAATCTTAACCTAAACCGCTGAAAACCAATTATCAAACGCTTACCATGTACAATAATTTTTTGTAAAAACAAATCGGTACATCGAATGAAGGCAAGCAAAGCGAGGAATAGATCAAAACCCACAATAAGTAAACCCAAGTACCCCACGCTCCCCAAGTGTAATAATATATTTATGATATACCTCGGTGCATTAAAGGAAAGCGAAGGAAGCGTAAAATAGATCTGAAACATATATGTGTGAACCCAATTACTCCATACTCTCCAAGTTTAATAATTTATTTAAAAAACACCTCGGCATATCAACGGAAGGCGAGCGAAGCGAGGAGTAAATCAAACCTAAAACGCTTAAAACCAATTATCCACGCTTACCAGTAGAATAATTTTTTTAAAACCAAGTCAGTACATCAAAGGAAGGCAAGCAAAGCGAGAAATAGATCAAAACCAGAATACGTAAACCCAAGTAGCCCACCCTCCCCAAGTGTTATAATATATTTATGCTATACCTCGGTGCATTAAAGGAAAGCGAAGGAAGCGTAAAATAGATCTGAAACATATATGTGTGAACCCAATTACTCCATACTCTCCAAGTTTAATACTTTATTATAAAAACACCTCGGCATATCAACGCAAGGCGAGCGAAGCGAGGAAATCTTAACCTAAAACGCTGCAAACCAATTATCAAACGCTTACCATGTACAATAATTTTTTGTAAAAACAAATCGGTACATCGAAGGAAGGCAAGCAAAGCGAGGAATAGATCAAAACCCACAATAAGTAAACCCAAGTACCCCACGCTCCCCAAGTGTAATAATATATTTATGCTATACCTCGGTGCATTAAAGGAAAGCGAAGGAAGCGTAAAATAGATCTGAAACATATATGTGTGAACCCAATTACTCCTTACTCTCCAAGTTTAATAATTTATTTAAAAAACACCACAGCATATCGACGGAAGGCGAGCGAAGCGAGGAAATCTTAACCGAAAACGCTTAAAACCAATTATCAAACGCTTACCGAGTACAATGATTTTTTTTTAAAAACAATTCGGTACATCGAAGGAAGGCAAGCAAAGCGAAAAACAGATCAGAACCTAGAATAGCTAAACCCAAGTACCCCACCCTCCCCAAGTGTTATAATAAATCGACGGAAGGCGAGCGAAGCGAGGAAATCTTAACCTAAAACGCTGAAAACCAATTATTCCACGCTTACCTAGTACAATAATTTCGTTGAAAACCACGTCAGTACATCAAAGGAATAAAAGCAAAGCGAAAAACAGATCGGAACATAAAATAGTTAAACCCAAGTACCCCACTCTCCCCAAGTGTTATAATATATTTATCCTATACCTCGGTACATTAAAGGAAAGCGAAGGAAGCGTAAAATAGATCTGAAACATATATGTGTGAACCCAATTACTCCATACTCTCCAAGATTAATAATTTATTTAAAAAACACCTCAGCATATCGACGGAAGGCGAGCGAAGCGAGGAAATCATAACCTAAAATGATTAAAACCAATTATCAAACGCTAACCGAGTACAATAATTTTTTTTAAAAACAATTCGTTACATCGAAGGTAGGCAAGCAAAGCCAGAAATAGAGCAAAGCACACAATACGTAAACACAAGTACCCCACCCTCCCCAAGTGTTATAATATATTTATGATATACATCGGTACAATAAAGGAAAGCGAAGGAAGCATAAAATAAATCTGAAAGATATATGTGTGAACCCAATTACTCCATACTCTCCAAGTTTAATAATTTATTTAAAAAACACCTCAGCATATCGACGGAAGGCGAGCGAAGCGAGGAAATCTTAACCTAAACCGCTGAAAACCAATTATCAAACGCTTACCATGTACAATAATTTTTTGTAAAAACAAATCGGTACATCGAAGGAAGGCAAGCAAAGCGAGGAATAGATCAAAACCCACAATAAGTAAACCCAAGTACCCCACGCTCCCCAAGTGTAATAATATATTTATGCTATACCTCGGTGCATTAAAGGAAAGCGAAGGAAGCGTAAAATAGATCTGAAACATATATGTGTGAACCCAATTACTCCTTACTCTCCAAGTTTAATAATTTATTTAAAAAACACCACAGCATATCGACGGAAGGCGAGCGAAGCGAGGAAATCTTAACCTAAAACGCTTAAAACCAATTATCAAACGCTTACCGAGTACAATGATTTTTTTTTAAAAACAATTCGGTACATCGAAGGAAGGCAAGCAAAGCGAAAAACAGATCAGAACCTAGAATAGCTAAACCCAAGTACCCCACCCTCCCCAAGTGTTATAATAAATCGACGGAAGGCGAGCGAAGCGAGGAAATCTTAACCTAAAACGCTGAAAACCAATTATTCCACGCTTACCTAGTACAATAATTTCGTTGAAAACCACGTCAGTACATCAAAGGAATAAAAGCAAAGCGAAAAACAGATCGGAACATAAAATAGTTAAACCCAAGTACCCCACTCTCCCCAAGTGTTATAATATATTTATCCTATACCTCGGTACATTAAAGGAAAGCGAAGGAAGCGTAAAATAGATCTGAAACATATATGTGTGAACCCAATTACTCCATACTCTCCAAGATTAATAATTTATTTAAAAAACACCTCAGCATATCGACGGAAGGCGAGCGAAGCGAGGAAATCATAACCTAAAATGATTAAAACCAATTATCAAACGCTAACCGAGTACAATAATTTTTTTTAAAAACAATTCGTTACATCGAAGGTAGGCAAGCAAAGCCAGAAATAGAGCAAAGCACACAATACGTAAACACAAGTACCCCACCCTCCCCAAGTGTTATAATATATTTATGATATACATCGGTACAATAAAGGAAAGCGAAGGAAGCATAAAATAAATCTGAAAGATATATGTGTGAACCCAATTACTCCATACTCTCCAAGTTTAATAATTTATTTAAAAAACACCTCAGCATATCGACGGAAGGCGAGCGAAGCGAGGAAATCTTAACCTAAACCGCTGAAAACCAATTATCAAACGCTTACCATGTACAATAATTTTTTGTAAAAACAAATCGGTACATCGAATGAAGGCAAGCAAAGCGAGGAATAGATCAAAACCCACAATAAGTAAACCCAAGTACCCCACGCTCCCCAAGTGTAATAATATATTTATGATATACCTCGGTGCATTAAAGGAAAGCGAAGGAAGCGTAAAATAGATCTGAAACATATATGTGTGAACCCAATTACTCCATACTCTCCAAGTTTAATAATTTATTTAAAAAACACCTCGGCATATCAACGGAAGGCGAGCGAAGCGAGGAGTAAATCAAAACCTAAAACGCTTAAAACCAATTATCCCACGCTTACCAAGTAGAATAATTTTGTTTAAAACCACGTCAGTACATCAAAGGAAGGCAAGCAAAGCGAGAAATAGATCAAAACCAAGAATACGTAAACCCAAGTAGCCCACCCTCCCCAAGTGTTATAATATATTTATGCTATACCTCGGTGCATTAAAGGAAAGCGAAGGAAGCGTAAAATAGATCTGAAACATATATGTGTGAACCCAATTACTCCATACTCTACAAGTTTAATAATTTATAAAAAACACCTCGACATATCAACGCAAGGCGAGCGAAGCGAGGAAATCTTTACCTAAAACGCTTAAAATCAATTATCAAACGCTTACCGAGTACAATGATTTTTTTTTAAAAACAATTCGGTACATCGAAGGAAGGCAAGCAAAGCGAAAAACAGATCAGAACCTAGAATAGCTAAACCCAAGTACCCCACCCTCCCCTAGTGTTATAATAAATCGACGGAAGGCGAGCGAAGCGAGGAAATCCTAACCTAAAACGCTGAAAACCAATTATCCCACGCTTACCTAGTACAATAATTTCGTTGAAAACCACGTCAGTACATCAAAGGAATAAAAGCAAAGCGAAAAACAGATCTGAACATAAAATAGTTAAACCCACGTACCCCACTCTACCCAAGTGTAATAATATATTTATCCTATACCTCGGTACATTAAAGGAAAGCGAAGGAAGCGTAAAATAGATCTGAAACATATATGTGTGAACCCACTTACTCCATACTCTCCAAGTTTAATAATTTATTTACAAAACACCACAGCATATCGACGGAAGGCGAGCGGAGCGAGGAAATCATAACCTAAAATGATTAAAACAAATTATCAAACGCTAACCGAGTACAATAATTTTTTTTAAATACAATTCATTACATCGAAGGTAGGCAAGCAAAGCCAGAAATAGAGCAAAGCACACAATACGTAAACACAAGTACCCCACCCTCCCCAAGTGTTATAATATATTTATGATATACATCGGTACAATAAAGGAAAGCGAAGGAAGCATAAAATAAATCTGAAAGATATATGTGTGAACCCAATTACTCCATACTCTCCAAGTTTAATAATTTATTTAAAAAACACCACAGCATATCGACGGAAGGCGAGCGAAGCGACGAAATCTTAACCTAAAACGCTTAAAACCAATTATCAAACGCTTACCGAGTACAATGATTTTTTTTTAAAAACAATTCGGTACATCGAAGGAAGGCAAGCAAAGCGAAAAACAGATCAGAACCTAGAATAGCTAAACCCAAGTACCCCACCCTCCCCAAGTGTTATAATAAATCGACGGAAGGCGAGCGAAGCGAGGAAATCTTAACCTAAAACGCTGAAAACCAATTATTCCACGCTTACCTAGTACAATAATTTCGTTGAAAACCACGTCAGTACATCAAAGGAATAAAAGCAAAGCGAAAAACAGATCGGAACATAAAATAGTTAAACCCAAGTACCCCACTCTCCCCAAGTGTTATAATATATTTATCCTATACCTCGGTACATTAAAGGAAAGCGAAGGAAGCGTAAAATAGATCTGAAACATATATGTGTGAACCCAATTACTCCATACTCTCCAAGATTAATAATTTATTTAAAAAACACCTCAGCATATCGACGGAAGGCGAGCGAAGCGAGGAAATCTTAACCTAAACGCTGAAAACCAATTATCAAACGCTTACCATGTACAATAATTTTTTGTAAAAACAAATCGGTACATCGAAGAAGGCAAGCAAAGCGAGGAATAGATCAAAACCACAATAAGTAAACACAAGTACCCCACGCTCCCCAAGTGTAATAATATATTTATGCTATACCTCGGTGCATTAAAGGAAAGCGAAGGAAGCGTAAAATAGATCTGAAACATATATGTGTGAACCCAATTACTCCATACTCTCCAAGTTTAATAATTTATTTAAAAAACACCACAGCATATCGACGGAAGGCGAGCGAAGCGAGGAAATCTTAACCTAAAACGCTTAAAACCAATTATCAAACGCTTACCGAGTACAATGATTTTTTTTAAAAACAATTCGGTACATCGAAGGAAGGCAAGCAAAGCGAGGAATAGATCAAAACCCACAATAAGTAAACCCAAGTACCCCACCCTCCCCAAGTGTTATAATATATTTATGATATACATCGGTACAATAAAGGAAAGCGAAGGAAGCATAAAATAAATCTGAAACATATATGTGTGAACCCAATTACTCCATACTCTCCAAGTTTAATAATTTATTATAAAAACACCTCGCATATCAACGGAAGGCGAGCGAAGCGAGGAAATCTTAACCTAAAACGCTGAAACCAATTATCAAACGCTTACCATGTACAATAATTTTTTGTAAAAACAAATCGGTACATCGAAGGAAGGCAAGCAAAGCGAGGAATAGATCAAAACCACAATAAGTAAACCCAAGTACCCCACGCTCCCCAAGTGTAATAATATATTTATGCTATACCTCGGTGCATTAAAGGAAAGCGAAGGAAGCGTAAAATAGATCTGAAACATATATGTGTGAACCCAATTACTCCATACTCTCCAAGTTTAATAATTTATTTAAAAAACACCACAGCATATCGACGGAAGGCGAGCGAAGCGAGGAAATCTTAACCTAAAACGCTTAAAACCAATTATCAAACGCTTACCGAGTACAATGATTTTTTTTTAAAAACAATTCGGTACATCGAAGGAAGGCAAGCAAAGCGAAAAACAGATCAGAACCTAGAATAGCTAAACCCAAGTACCCCACCCTCCCCAAGTGTTATAATAAATCGACGGAAGGCGAGCGAAGCGAGGAAATCTTAACCTAAAACGCTGAAAACCAATTATTCCACGCTTACCTAGTACAATAATTTCGTTGAAAACCACGTCAGTACATCAAAGGAATAAAAGCAAAGCGAAAAACAGATCGGAACATAAAATAGTTAAACCCAAGTACCCCACTCTCCCAAGTGTTATAATATATTTATCCTATACCTCGGTACATTAAAGGAAAGCGAAGGAAGCGTAAAATAGATCTGAAACATATATGTGTGAACCCAATTACTCCATACTCTCCAAGATTAATAATTTATTTAAAAAACACCTCAGCATATCGACGGAAGGCGAGCGAAGCGAGGAAATCATAACCTAAAATGATTAAAACCAATTATCAAACGCTACCGAGTACAATAATTTTTTTTAAAAACAATTCGTTACATCGAAGGTAGGCAAGCAAAGCGAAATAGAGCAAAGCACACAATACGTAAACACAAGTACCCCACCCTCCCCAAGTGTTATAATATATTTATGATATACATCGGTACAATAAAGGAAAGCGAAGGAAGCATAAAATAAATCTGAAAGATATATGTGTGAACCCAATTACTCCATACTCTCCAAGTTTAATAATTTATTTAAAAAACACCTCAGCATATCGACGGAAGGCGAGCGAAGCGAGGAAATCTTAACCTAAACGCTGAAAACCAATTATCAAACGCTTACCATGTACAATAATTTTTTGTAAAAACAAATCGGTACATCGAAGGAAGGCAAGCAAAGCGAGGAATAGATCAAAACCCACAATAAGTAAACCCAAGTACCCCACGCTCCCCAAGTGTAATAATATATTTATGCTATACCTCGGTGCATTAAAGGAAAGCGAAGGAAGCGTAAAATAGATCTGAAACATATATGTGTGAACCCAATTACTCCTTACTCTCCAAGTTTAATAATTTATTTAAAAAACACCACAGCATATCGACGGAAGGCGAGCGAAGCGAGGAAATCTTAACCTAAAACGCTTAAAACCAATTATCAAACGCTTACCGAGTACAATGATTTTTTTTTAAAAACAATTCGGTACATCGAAGGAAGGCAAGCAAAGCGAAAAACAGATCAGAACCTAGAATAGCTAAACCCAAGTACCCCACCCTCCCCAAGTGTTATAATAAATCGACGGAAGGCGAGCGAAGCGAGGAAATCTTAACCTAAAACGCTGAAAACCAATTATTCCACGCTTACCTAGTACAATAATTTCGTTGAAAACCACGTCAGTACATCAAAGGAATAAAAGCAAAGCGAAAAACAGATCGGAACATAAAATAGTTAAACCCAAGTACCCCACTCTCCCCAAGTGTTATAATATATTTATCCTATACCTCGGTACATTAAAGGAAAGCGAAGGAAGCGTAAAATAGATCTGAAACATATATGTGTGAACCCAATTATCCATACTCTCCAAGATTAATAATTTATTTAAAAAACACCTCAGCATATCGACGGAAGGCGAGCGAAGCGAGGAAATCATAACCTAAAATGATTAAAACCAATTATCAAACGCTAACCGAGTACAATAATTTTTTTTAAAAACAATTCGTTACATCGAAGGTAGGCAAGCAAAGCCAGAAATAGAGCAAAGCACACAATACGTAAACACAAGTACCCCACCCTCCCCAAGTGTTATAATATATTTATGATATACATCGGTACAATAAAGGAAAGCGAAGGAAGCATAAAATAAATCTGAAAGATATATGTGTGAACCCAATTACTCCATACTCTCCAAGTTTAATAATTTATTTAAAAAACACCTCAGCATATCGACGGAAGGCGAGCGAAGCGAGGAAATCTTAACCTAAACCGCTGAAAACCAATTATCAAACGCTTACCATGTACAATAATTTTTTGTAAAAACAAATCGGTACATCGAATGAAGGCAAGCAAAGCGAGGAATAGATCAAAACCCACAATAAGTAAACCCAAGTACCCCACGCTCCCCAAGTGTAATAATATATTTATGATATACCTCGGTGCATTAAAGGAAAGCGAAGGAAGCGTAAAATAGATCTGAAACATATATGTGTGAACCCAATTACTCCATACTCTCCAAGTTTAATAATTTATTTAAAAAACACCTCGGCATATCAACGGAAGGCGAGCGAAGCGAGGAGTAAATCAAAACCTAAAACGCTTAAAACCAATTATCCCACGCTTACCAAGTAGAATAATTTTGTTTAAAACCACGTCAGTACATCAAAGGAAGGCAAGCAAAGCGAGAAATAGATCAAAACCAAGAATACGTAAACCCAAGTAGCCCACCCTCCCCAAGTGTTATAATATATTTATGCTATACCTCGGTGCATTAAAGGAAAGCGAAGGAAGCGTAAAATAGATCTGAAACATATATGTGTGAACCCAATTACTCCATACTCTACAAGTTTAATAATTTATAAAAAACACCTCGACATATCAACGCAAGGCGAGCGAAGCGAGGAAATCTTTACCTAAAACGCTTAAAATCAATTATCAAACGCTTACCGAGTACAATGATTTTTTTTTAAAAACAATTCGGTACATCGAAGGAAGGCAAGCAAAGCGAAAAACAGATCAGAACCTAGAATAGCTAAACCCAAGTACCCCACCCTCCCCTAGTGTTATAATAAATCGACGGAAGGCGAGCGAAGCGAGGAAATCCTAACCTAAAACGCTGAAACCCAATTATCCCACGCTTACCTAGTACAATAATTTCGTTGAAAACCACGTCAGTACATCAAAGGAATAAAAGCAAAGCGAAAAACAGATCTGAACATAAAATAGTTAAACCCACGTACCCCACTCTACCCAAGTGTAATAATATATTTATCCTATACCTCGGTACATTAAAGGAAAGCGAAGGAAGCGTAAAATAGATCTGAAACATATATGTGTGAACCCACTTACTCCATACTCTCCAAGTTTAATAATTTATTTACAAAACACCACAGCATATCGACGGAAGGCGAGCGGAGCGAGGAAATCATAACCTAAAATGATTAAAACAAATTATCAAACGCTAACCGAGTACAATAATTTTTTTTAAATACAATTCATTACATCGAAGGTAGGCAAGCAAAGCCAGAAATAGAGCAAAGCACACAATACGTAAACACAAGTACCCCACCCTCCCCAAGTGTTATAATATATTTATGATATACATCGGTACAATAAAGGAAAGCGAAGGAAGCATAAAATAAATCTGAAAGATATATGTGTGAACCCAATTACTCCATACTCTCCAAGTTTAATAATTTATTTAAAAAACACCTCAGCATATCGACGGAAGGCGAGCGAAGCGAGGAAATCTTAACCTAAACCGCTGAAAACCAATTATCAAACGCTTACCATGTACAATAATTTTTTGTAAAAACAAATCGGTACATCGAAGGAAGGCAAGCAAAGCGAGGAATAGATCAACACCCACAATAAGTAAACCCAAGTACCCCACGCTCCCCAAGTGTAATAATATATTTATGCTATACCTCGGTGCATTAAAGGAAAGCGAAGGAAGCGTAAAATAGATCTGAAACATATATGTGTGAGCCCAATTACTCCATACTCTCCAAGTTTAATAATTTATTTAAAAAACACCACAGCATATCGACGGAAGGCGAGCGAAGCGACGAAATCTTAACCTAAAACGCTTAAAACCAATTATCAAACGCTTACCGAGTACAATGATTTTTTTTTAAAAACAATTCGGTACATCGAAGGAAGGCAAGCAAAGCGAAAAACAGATCAGAACCTAGAATAGCTAAACCCAAGTACCCCACCCTCCCCAAGTGTTATAATAAATCGACGGAAGGCGAGCGAAGCGAGGAAATCTTAACCTAAAACGCTGAAAACCAATTATTCCACGCTTACCTAGTACAATAATTTCGTTGAAAACCACGTCAGTACATCAAAGGAATAAAAGCAAAGCGAAAAACAGATCGGAACATAAAATAGTTAAACCCAAGTACCCCACTCTCCCCAAGTGTTATAATATATTTATCCTATACCTCGGTACATTAAAGGAAAGCGAAGGAAGCGTAAAATAGATCTGAAACATATATGTGTGAACCCAATTACTCCATACTCTCCAAGATTAATAATTTATTTAAAAAACACCTCAGCATATCGACGGAAGGCGAGCGAAGCGAGGAAATCTTAACCTAAACCGCTGAAAACCAATTATCAAACGCTTACCATGTACAATAATTTTTTGTAAAAACAAATCGGTACATCGAATGAAGGCAAGCAAAGCGAGGAATAGATCAAAACCCACAATAAGTAAACACAAGTACCCCACGCTCCCCAAGTGTAATAATATATTTATGCTATACCTCGGTGCATTAAAGGAAAGCGAAGGAAGCGTAAAATAGATCTGAAACATATATGTGTGAACCCAATTACTCCATACTCTCCAAGTTTAATAATTTATTTAAAAAACACCACAGCATATCGACGGAAGGCGAGCGAAGCGAGGAAATCTTAACCTAAAACGCTTAAAACCAATCATCAAACGCTTACCGAGTACAATGATTTTTTTTTAAAAACAATTCGGTACATCGAAGGAAGGCAAGCAAAGCGAGGAATAGATCAAAACCCACAATAAGTAAACCCAAGTACCACACGCTCCCCAAGTATAATAATATATTTATGCTATACCTCGGTGCATTAAAGGAAAGCGAAGGAAGCGTAAAATAGATCTGAAACAAATATGTGTGAACCCAATTACTCCATACCCTTCAAGTTTAATAATTTATTTAAAAAACACCACAGCATATCGACGGAAGGCGAGCGAAGCGAGGAAATCTTAACCTAAAACGCTTAAAACCAATTATCAAACGCTTACCGAGTTCAATGATTTTTTTTTAAAAACAATTCGGTACATCGAAGGAAGGCAAACAAAGCGAAAAACAGATCAGTACCTAGAATAGCTAAACCCAAGTACCCCACCCTCCCCAAGTGTTATAATAAATCGACGGAAGGCGAGCGAAGCGAGGAAATCTTAACCTAAAACGCTGAAAACCAATTATCCCACGCTTACCTAGTACAATAATTTCGTTGAAAACCACGTCAGTACATCAAAGGAATAAAAGCAAAGCGAAAAACAGATCTGAACATAAAATAGTTAAACCCACGTACCCCACTCTACCCAAGTGTAATAATATATTGGGGTGGGGTACTTGTGTTTACGTATTGTGTGCTTTGCTCTATTTTGCGGCTTTGCTTGCCTACCTTCGATGTAACGAATTGTTTTTAAAAATTATTGTACTCGGTTGGCGTTTGATAGTGGTTTTAATCATTTTAGGTTATGATTTCCCTCCTTCGCTCGCCTTCCGTCAGTATGCTGAGGTGTTTTTAAATAAGTGCCAATCTTGGAAATTATGGAGTAATTGGGTTCACATATATGTTTCAGATCTATTTTACGCTTCCTTCGGCTTTCCTTTAATGTACCGAGGTATAGGATAAATATATTATTATAACACTTGGGGAGAGTGGGGTACTTAGGTTTTAACTATTTATGTTCGATCTGTTTTTTCGCTTTGCTTTTATTCCTTTGATGTACTGACGTGGTTTTCAACTTGAAATTATTGTACTAAGGTAGCGATGGAATAATTGGTTTTCAACCGTTTTAGGTTAAGATTTCCCTCGCTTCGCTCGCCTTCCGTCGATTTATTATAACACTTAGGGAGAATTGGGGTACTTGGGTTTAGCTATTCTGAGTTCTGATCTGTTTTCGCTTTTGCTTGCCTTCCTTCGATGTACCGAATTGTTTTAAAAATCATTGTACTCAGTAAGCGTTTAGTGGTTTAAGCGTTTTTCGAGTTAAAGATTTCCTCCCGCTTCGCTCGCCTTCCGTCGATATGCTGTGGTGTTTTAAATAAATTATTAAACTTGGAGAGTAAAATTAGTGGGTTTCACACATATATGTTTCAAAGATCTATTTTACGCTTCCTTCGCTTTCCTTTAATGCACCGAGGTATAGCATAAATATATTTATTACACTTAGGGGAGCATTAAGGTGCTAGGTTTACTTATTGTAGGTTTGATCTATTCCTCGCTTTGCTTGCCTTCCTTCGATGTACCGATTTGTTTTACAAAAATTGTACATGGTAAGCGTTTATATCGACGGAATGCGAGCGGAGCGAGGAAATCATAACCTAAAATGATTAAAACCAATTATCAAACGCTAACCGAGTACAATAATTTTTTTTAAAAACAATTCGTTACATCGAAGGTAGGCAAGCAAAGCCAGAAATAGAGCAAAGCACACAATACGTAAACACAAGTACCCCACCCTCCCCAAGTGTTATAATATATTTATGATATACATCGGTACAATAAAGGAAAGCGAAGGAAGCATAAAATAAATCTGAAAGATATATGTGTGAACCCAATTACTCCATACTCTCCAAGTTTAATAATTTATTTAAAAAACACCTCAGCATATCGACGGAAGGCGAGCGAAGCGAGGAAATCTTAACCTAAACCGCTGAAAACCAATTATCAAACGCTTACCATGTACAATAATTTTTTGTAAAAACAAATCGGTACATCGAAGGAAGGCAAGCAAAGCGAGGAATAGATCAAAACCCACAATAAGTAAACCCAAGTACCCCACGCTCCCCAAGTGTAATAATATATTTATGCTATACCTCGGTGCATTAAAGGAAAGCGAAGGAAGCGTAAAATAGATCTGAAACATATATGTGTGAGCCCAATTACTCCATACTCTCCAAGTTTAATAATTTATTTAAAAAACACCACAGCATATCGACGGAAGGCGAGCGAAGCGACGAAATCTTAACCTAAAACGCTTAAAACCAGTTATCAAACGCTTACCGAGTACAATGATTTTCTTTTAAAAACAATTCGGTACATCGAAGGAAGGCAATCAAAGCGAAAAACAGATCAGAACCTAGAATAGCTAAACCCAAGTACCCCACCCTCCCCAAGTGTTATAATAAATCGACGGAAGGCGAGCGAAGCGAGGAAATCTTAACCTAAAACGCTGAAAACCAATTATCCCACGCTTACCTAGTACAATAATTTCGTTGAAAACCACGTCAGTACATCAAAGGAATAAAAGCAAAGCGAAAAACAGATCTGAACATAAAATAGTTAAACCCACGTACCCCACTCTACCCAAGTGTAATAATATATTTATCCTATACCTCGGTACATTAAAGGAAAGCGAAGGAAGCGTAAAATAGATCTGAAACATATATGTGTGAACCCACTTACTCCATACTCTCCAAGTTTAATAATTTATTTACAAAACACCACAGCATATCGACGGAATGCGAGCGGAGCGAGGAAATCATAACCTAAAATGATTAAAACCAATTATCAAACGCTAACCGAGTACAATAATTTTTTTTAAAAACAATTCGTTACATCGAAGGTAGGCAAGCAAAGCCAGAAATAGAGCAAAGCACACAATACGTAAACACAAGTACCCCACCCTCCCCAAGTGTTATAATATATTTATGATATACATCGGTACAATAAAGGAAAGCGAAGGAAGCATAAAATAAATCTGAAAGATATATGTGTGAACCCAATTACTCCATACTCTCCAAGTTTAATAATTTATTTAAAAAACACCTCAGCATATCGACGGAAGGCGAGCGAAGCGAGGAAATCTTAACCTAAACCGCTGAAAACCAATTATCAAACGCTTACCATGTACAATAATTTTTTGTAAAAACAAATCGGTACATCGAAGGAAGGCAAGCAAAGCGAAAAACAGATCAGAACCTAGAATAGCTAAACCCAAGTACCCCACCCTCCCCAAGTGTTATAATAAATCGACGGAAGGCGAGCGAAGCGAGGAAATCTTAACCTAAAACGCTGAAAACCAATTAGCCCACGCTTACCTAGTACAATAATTTCGTTGAAAACCACGTCAGTACATCAAAGCAATAAAAGCAAAGCGAAAAACAGATCTGAACATAGAATAGTTAAACCCAAGTACCCCACTCTCCCCAAGTGTTATAATTTATTTATGCTATACCTCGGTACATTAAAGGAAAGCGAAGGAAGCGTAAAATAAATCTGAAACATATATGTGTGAACCCACTTACTCCATACTCTCCAAGTTTAATACTTTATTTTCAAAACACCTCAGCATATCAACGCAAGGCGAGCGAAGCAAGGAAATCTTAACCTAAAACGCTGAAAACCAATTATCAAACGCTTACCGAGTACAATGATTTTTTTATTAAAAACAAGTCGGTACATCGAAGGAAGGCAAGCAAAGCGAAAAACAGATCAGAACCTAGAATAGCTAAACCCAAGTACCCCACCCTCCCCTAGTGTTATAATAAATCGACGGAAGGCGAGCGAAGCGAGGAAATCCTAACCTAAAACGCTGAAAACCAATTATCCCACGCTTACCTAGTACAATAATTTCGTTGAAAACCACGTCAGTACATTAAAGGAATAAAAGCAAAGCGAAAAACAGATCTGAACATAAAATAGTTAAACCCACGTACCCCACTCTACCCAAGTGTAATAATATATTTATCCTATACCTCGGTACATTAAAGGAAAGCGAAGGAAGCGTAAAATAGATCTGAAACATATATGTGTGAACCCACTTACTCCATACTCTCCAAGTTTAATAATTTATTTACAAAACACCACAGCATATCGACGGAAGGCGAGCGGAGCGAGGAAATCATAACCTAAAATGATTAAAACAAATTATCAAACGCTTACCGAGTACAATAATTTCGTTGAAAACCACGTCAGTACATCAAAGCAATAAAAGCAAAGCGAAAAACAGATCAAAACCAAGAATACGTAAACCCAAGTAGCCCACCCTCCCCAAGTGTTATAATATATTTATGCTATACCTCGGTGCATTAAAGGAAAGCGAAGGAAGCGTAAAATAAATCTGAAACATATATGTGTGAACCCACTTACTCCATACTCTCCAAGTTTAATACTTTATTTTCAAAACACCTCAGCATATCAACGCAAGGCGAGCGAAGCAAGGAAATCTTAACCTAAAACGCTGAAAACCAATTATCAAACGCTTACCGAGTACAATGATTTTTTTATTAAAAACAAGTCGGTACATCGAAGGAAGGCAAGCAAAGCGAAAAACAGATCAGAACCTAGAATAGCTAAACCCAAGTACCCCACCCTCCCCTAGTGTTATAATAAAAAATAAATCTGAAACATATAAGTGTGAACCCACTTACTCCATACTCTACAAGTTTATAAATTTATTATAAAAACTCCTCGACATATCAACACAAGGCGAGCGAAGCGAGAGTAAATCAAAACCTAAAACGCTGAAAACCAATTATCCCACGCTTACCTAGTACAATAATTTTGTTGAAACAAAAGATAGTACATCAAAGGAAGGCAAGCAAAGCGAAAAACAGATCTGAACCTAGAATAGTTAAACCCAAGTACCCCACGCTCCCCATGTGTAATAATATATTTAAGCTACACCACGGCACATCAACGGAAAGTGAAGGAAGCGTAAAATAAATCTGAAACATATATGTGTGAACCCAATTACTCCATACTCTCCAAGTTTAATAATTTATTTAAAAAACACCACAGCATATCGACGGAAGGCGAGCGAAGCGAGGAAATCTTTACCTAAAACGCTTAAAACCAATTATCAAACGCTTACCGAGTACAATGATTTTTTTATTAAAAACAAGTCGGTACATCGAAGGAAGGCAAGCAAAGCGAAAACATATCAGAACCTAGAATAGCTGAACCCAAATACCCCACCCTCCCCAAGTGTAATAATATATTTAGCTACACCTCGGTACATCAAAGGAAAGCGAAGGAAGCGTAAAATAAATCTGAAACATATAAGTGTGAACCCACTTACTCCATACTCTACAAGTTTAATAATTTATTTTAAAAACACCTCGGCATATCAACGGAAGGCGAGCGAAGCGAGGAGTAAATCAAAACCTAAAACGCTTAAAACCAATTATCCACGCTTACCAAGTAGAATAATTTTGTTTAAAATCACGTCAGTACATCAAAGGAAGGCAAGCAAAGCGAGAAATAGATCAAAACCAAGAATACGTAAACCCAAGTACCCCACCCTCCCCAAGTGTTATAATATATTTATGCTATACCTCGGTACATTAAAGGAAAGCGAAGGAAGCGTAAAATAGATCTGAAACATATATGTGTGAACCCACTTACTCCATACTCTCCAAGTTTAATAATTTATTTACAAAACACCACAGCATATCGACGGAAGGCGAGCGGAGCGAGGAAATCATAACCTAAAATGATTAAAACCAATTATCAAACGCTAACCGAGTACAATAATTTTTTTTAAAAACAAGTCGTTACATCGAAGGAAGGCAAGCAAAGCGAGTAATAGATCAAAACCCACAATAAGTAAACCCAGGAACCCCACGCTCCCCAAGTGTAATAATATATTTATGCTATACCTCGGTGCATTATAGGAAAGCGAAGGAAGCGTAAAATAGATCTGAAACATATATGTGTGAACCCAATTACTCCATACTCTCCAAGTTTAATAATTTAGTAATTGGTACATCAAAGGAAGGCAAGCAAAGCGAAAAACATATCAGAACCTATAATAGCTAAACCCAAATACACCACCCTCCCCAAGTGTTATAATATATTTAAGCTACACCTCGGTACATCAAAGGAAAGCGAAGGAAGCGTAAAATAAATCTGAAACATATAAGTGTGAACCCACTTACTCCATACTCTACAAGTTTAATAATTTATTATAAAAACTCCTCGACATATCAACACAAGGCGAGCGAAGCGAGGAGTAAATCAAAACCTAAAACGCTGAAAACCAATTATCCCACGCTTACCTAGTACAATAATTTTGTTGAAAACAACGATAGTGCATCAAAGGAAGTCAAGCAAAGCGAAAAACAGATCTGAACCTAGAATAGTTAAACCCAAGTACCCCACGCTCCCCATGTGTAATAATATATTTAAGCTACACCACGGCACATCAACGGAAAGTGAAGGAAGCGTAAAATAAATCTGAAACATATATGTGTGAACCCAATTACTCCATACTCTCCAAGTTTAATAATTTATTTAAAAAACACCACAGCATATCGACGGAAGGCGAGCGAAGCGAGGAAATCTTTACCTAAAACGCTTAAAACCAATTATCAAACGCTTACCGAGTACAATGATTTTTTTATTAAAAACAAGTCGGTACATCGAAGGAAGGCAAGCAAAGCGAAAAACATATCAGAACCTAGAATAGCTGAACCCAAATACCCCACCCTCCCCAAATGTTATAATATATTTAAGCTACACCTCGGTACATCAAAGGAAAGCGAAGGAAGCGTAAAATAAATCTGAAACATATAAGTGTGAACCCACTTACTCCATACTCTACAAGTTTAATAATTTATTATATAAACTCCTCGACATATCAACACAAGGCGAGCGAAGCGAGGAGTAAATCTTAACCTAAAACGCTGAAAACCAATTATCCACGCTTACCTAGTACAATAATTTTGTTGAAAACAACGATAGTGCATCAAAGGAAGGCAAGCAAAGCGAAAAACAGATCTGAACCTAGAATAGTTAAACCCAAGTACCCCACGCTCCCCATGTGTAATAATATATTTAAGCTACACCACGGCACATCAACGGAAAGTGAAGGAAGCGTAAAATAAATCTGAAACATATATGTGTGAACCCAATTACTCCATACTCTCCAAGTTTAATAATTTATTTAAAAACACCACAGCATATCGACGGAAGGCGAGCGAAGCGAGGAAATCTTTACCTAAAACGCTTAAAACCAATTATCAAACGCTTACCGAGTACAATGATTTTTTTATTAAAAACAAGTCGGTACATCGAAGGAAGGCAAGCAAAGCGAAAAACATTTCAGAACCTAGAATAGCTGAACCCAAATACCCCACCCTCCCCAAGTGTTATAATATATTTAAGCTACACCTCGGTACATCAAAGGAAAGCGAAGGAAGCGTAAAATAAATCTGAAACATATAAGTGTGAACCCACTTACTCCATACTCTACAAGTTTAATAATTTATTTTAAAAACACCTCGGCATATCAACGGAAGGCGAGCGAAGCGAGGAGTAAATCAAAACCTAAAACGCTTAAAACCAATTATCCCACGCTTACCAAGTAGAATAATTTTGTTTAAAATCACGTCAGTACATCAAAGGAAGGCAAGCAAAGCGAGAAATAGATCAAAACCAAGAATACGTAAACCCAAGTACCCCACCCTCCCCAAGTGTTATAATATATTTATGCTATACCTCGGTACATTAAAGGAAAGCGAAGGAAGCGTAAAATAGATCTGAAACATATATGTGTGAACCCACTTACTCCATACTCTCCAAGTTTAATAATTTATTTACAAAACACCACAGCATATCGACGGAAGGCGAGCGGAGCGAGGAAATCATAACCTAAAATGATTAAAACCAATTATAAAACGCTTACCGAGTACAATAATTTTTTTTAAAAACAAGTCGTTACATCGAAGGAAGGCAAGCAAAGCGAGGAATAGATCAAAACCCACAATAAGTAAACCCAAGAACCCCACGCTCCCCAAGTGTAATAATATATTTATGCTATACCTCGGTGCATTATAGGAAAGCGAAGGAAGCGTAAAATAGATCTGAAACATATATGTGTGAACCCAATTACTCCATACTCTCCAAGTTTAATAATTTAGTAATTGGTACATCAAAGGAAGGCAAGCAAAGCGAAAAACATATCAGAACCTATAATAGCTAAACCCAAATACACCACCCTCCCCAAGTGTTATAATATATTTAAGCTACACCTCGGTACATCAAAGGAAAGCGAAGGAAGCGTAAAATAAATCTGAAACATATAAGTGTGAACCCACTTACTCCATACTCTACAAGTTTAATAATTTATTATAAAAACTCCTCGACATATCAACACAAGGCGAGCGAAGCGAGGAGTAAATCAAAACCTAAAACGCTGAAAACCAATTATCCCACGCTTACCTAGTACAATAATTTTGTTGAAAACAAAGATAGTACATCAAAGGAAGGCAAGCAAAGCGAAAAACAGATCTGAACCTAGAATAGTTAAACCCAAGTACCCCACGCTCCCCATGTGTAATAATATATTTAAGCTACACCACGGCACATCAACGGAAAGTGAAGGAAGCGTAAAATAAATCTGAAACATATATGTGTGAACCCAATTACTCCATACTCTCCAAGTTTAATAATTTATTTAAAAAACACCACAGCATATCGACGGAAGGCGAGCGAAGCGAGGAAATCTTTACCTAAAACGCTTAAAACCAATTATCAAACGCTTACCGAGTACAATGATTTTTTTATTAAAAACAAGTCGGTACATCGAAGGAAGGCAAGCAAAGCGAAAAACATATCAGAACCTAGAATAGCTGAACCCAAATACCCCACCCTCCCCAAGTGTAATAATATATTTAAGCTACACCTCGGTACATCAAAGGAAAGCGAAGGAAGCGTAAAATAAATCTGAAACATATAAGTGTGAACCCACTTACTCCATACTCTACAAGTTTAATAATTTATTTTAAAAACACCTCGGCATATCAACGGAAGGCGAGCGAAGCGAGGAGTAAATCAAAACCTAAAACGCTTAAAACCAATTATCCCACGCTTACCAAGTAGAATAATTTTGTTTAAAATCACGTCAGTACATCAAAGGAAGGCAAGCAAAGCGAGAAATAGATCAAAACCAAGAATACGTAAACCCAAGTACCCCACCCTCCCCAAGTGTTATAATATATTTATGCTATACCTCGGTACATTAAAGGAAAGCGAAGGAAGCGTAAAATAGATCTGAAACATATATGTGTGAACCCACTTACTCCATACTCTCCAAGTTTAATAATTTATTTACAAAACACCACAGCATATCGACGGAAGGCGAGCGGAGCGAGGAAATCATAACCTAAAATGATTAAAACCAATTATCAAACGCTAACCGAGTACAATAATTTTTTTTAAAAACAAGTCGTTACATCGAAGGAAGGCAAGCAAAGCGAGTAATAGATCAAAACCCACAATAAGTAAACCCAAGAACCCCACGCTCCCCAAGTGTAATAATATATTTATGCTATACCTCGGTGCATTATAGGAAAGCGAAGGAAGCGTAAAATAGATCTGAAACATATATGTGTGAACCCAATTACTCCATACTCTCCAAGTTTAATAATTTAGTAATTGGTACATCAAAGGAAGGCAAGCAAAGCGAAAAACATATCAGAACCTATAATAGCTAAACCCAAATACACCACCCTCCCCAAGTGTTATAATATATTTAAGCTACACCTCGGTACATCAAAGGAAAGCGAAGGAAGCGTAAAATAAATCTGAAACATATAAGTGTGAACCCACTTACTCCATACTCTACAAGTTTAATAATTTATTATAAAAACTCCTCGACATATCAACACAAGGCGAGCGAAGCGAGGAGTAAATCAAAACCTAAAACGCTGAAAACCAATTATCCCACGCTTACCTAGTACAATAATTTTGTTGAAAACAACGATAGTGCATCAAAGGAAGTCAAGCAAAGCGAAAAACAGATCTGAACCTAGAATAGTTAAACCCAAGTACCCCACGCTCCCCATGTGTAATAATATATTTAAGCTACACCACGGCACATCAACGGAAAGTGAAGGAAGCGTAAAATAAATCTGAAACATATATGTGTGAACCCAATTACTCCATACTCTCCAAGTTTAATAATTTATTTAAAAAACACCACAGCATATCGACGGAAGGCGAGCGAAGCGAGGAAATCTTTACCTAAAACGCTTAAAACCAATTATCAAACGCTTACCGAGTACAATGATTTTTTTATTAAAAACAAGTCGGTACATCGAAGGAAGGCAAGCAAAGCGAAAAACATATCAGAACCTAGAATAGCTGAACCCAAATACCCCACCCTCCCCAAGTGTTATAATATATTTAAGCTACACCTCGGTACATCAAAGGAAAGCGAAGGAAGCGTAAAATAAATCTGAAACATATAAGTGTGAACCCACTTACTCCATACTCTACAAGTTTAATAATTTATTATATAAACTCCTCGACATATCAACACAAGGCGAGCGAAGCGAGGAGTAAATCTTAACCTAAAACGCTGAAAACCAATTATCCCACGCTTACCTAGTACAATAATTTTGTTGAAAACAACGATAGTGCATCAAAGGAAGGCAAGCAAAGCGAAAAACAGATCTGAACCTAGAATAGTTAAACCCAAGTACCCCACGCTCCCCATGTGTAATAATATATTTAAGCTACACCACGGCACATCAACGGAAAGTGAAGGAAGCGTAAAATAAATCTGAAACATATATGTGTGAACCCAATTACTCCATACTCTCCAAGTTTAATAATTTATTTAAAAAACACCACAGCATATCGACGGAAGGCGAGCGAAGCGAGGAAATCTTTACCTAAAACGCTTAAAACCAATTATCAAACGCTTACCGAGTACAATGATTTTTTTATTAAAAACAAGTCGGTACATCGAAGGAAGGCAAGCAAAGCGAAAAACATTTCAGAACCTAGAATAGCTGAACCCAAATACCCCACCCTCCCCAAGTGTTATAATATATTTAAGCTACACCTCGGTACATCAAAGGAAAGCGAAGGAAGCGTAAAATAAATCTGAAACATATAAGTGTGAACCCACTTACTCCATACTCTACAAGTTTAATAATTTATTTTAAAAACACCTCGGCATATCAACGGAAGGCGAGCGAAGCGAGGAGTAAATCAAAACCTAAAACGCTTAAAACCAATTATCCCACGCTTACCAAGTAGAATAATTTTGTTTAAAATCACGTCAGTACATCAAAGGAAGGCAAGCAAAGCGAGAAATAGATCAAAACCAAGAATACGTAAACCCAAGTACCCCACCCTCCCCAAGTGTTATAATATATTTATGCTATACCTCGGTACATTAAAGGAAAGCGAAGGAAGCGTAAAATAGATCTGAAACATATATGTGTGAACCCACTTACTCCATACTCTCCAAGTTTAATAATTTATTTACAAAACACCACAGCATATCGACGGAAGGCGAGCGGAGCGAGGAAATCATAACCTAAAATGATTAAAACCAATTATAAAACGCTTACCGAGTACAATAATTTTTTTTAAAAACAAGTCGTTACATCGAAGGAAGGCAAGCAAAGCGAGGAATAGATCAAAACCCACAATAAGTAAACCCAAGAACCCCACGCTCCCCAAGTGTAATAATATATTTATGCTATACCTCGGTGCATTATAGGAAAGCGAAGGAAGCGTAAAATAGATCTGAAACATATATGTGTGAACCCACTTACTCCATACTCTCCAAGTTTAATAATTTAGTAATTGGTACATCAAAGGAAGGCAAGCAAAGCGAAAAACATATCAGAACCTATAATAGCTAAACCCAAATACACCACCCTCCCCAAGTGTTATAATATATTTAAGCTACACCTCGGTACATCAAAGGAAAGCGAAGGAAGCGTAAAATAAATCTGAAACATATAAGTGTGAACCCACTTACTCCATACTCTACAAGTTTAATAATTTATTATAAAAACTCCTCGACATATCAACACAAGGCGAGCGAAGCGAGGAGTAAATCAAAACCTAAAACATTGAAAACCAATTATCCCACGCTTACCTAGTACAATAATTTTGTTGAAAACAACGATAGTGCATCAAAGGAAGGCAAGCAAAGCGAAAAACAGATCTGAACCTAGAATAGTTAAACCCAAGTACCCCACGCTCCCCATGTGTAATAATATATTTAAGCTACACCACGGCACATCAACGGAAAGTGAAGGAAGCGTAAAATAAATCTGAAACATATATGTGTGAACCCAATTACTCCATACTCTCCAAGTTTAATAATTTATTTAAAAAACACCACAGCATATCAACGGAAGGCGAGCGAAGCGAGGAGTAAATCAAAACCTAAAACGCTTAAAACCAATTATCCCACGCTTACCAAGTAGAATAATTTTGTTTAAAATCACGTCAGTACATCAAAGGAAGGCAAGCAAAGCGAGAAATAGATCAAAACCAAGAATACGTAAACCCAAGTACCCCACCCTCCCCAAGTGTTATAATATATTTATGCTATACCTCGGTACATTAAAGGAAAGCGAAGGAAGCGTAAAATAGATCTGAAACATATATGTGTGAACCCACTTACTCCATACTCTCCAAGTTTAATAATTTATTTACAAAACACCACAGCATATCGACGGAAGGCGAGCGGAGCGAGGAAATCATAACCTAAAATGATTAAAACCAATTATCAAACGCTAACCGAGTACAATAATTTTTTTTAAAAACAAGTCGTTACATCGAAGGAAGGCAAGCAAAGCGAGGAATAGATCAAAACCCACAATAAGTAAACCCAAGTACCCCACGCTCCCCAAGTGTAATAATATATTTATGCTATACCTCGGTGCATTATAGGAAAGCGAAGGAAGCGTAAAATAGATCTGAAACATATATGTGTGTACCCAATTACTCCATACTCTCCAAGTTTAATAATTTATTTAAAAAACACCACAGCATATCGACGGAAGGCGAGCGAAGCGAGGAAATCTTAACCTAAAACGCTGAAAACCAATTATCAAACGCTTACCATGTACAATCATTTTTTGTAAAAACAAATCGGTACATCGAAGGAAGGCAAGCAAAGCGAGGAATAGATCAAAACCCACAATAAGTAAACCCAAGTACCCCACTCTCCCCAAGTGTAATAATATATTTATCCTATACCTCGGTACATTAAAGGAAAGCAAAGGAAGCGTAAAATAGATCTGAAACATATATGTGTGAACCCACTTTCTCCATACTCTCCAAGTTTAATACTTTATTTTAAAAACACCTCTGCATATCAACGGAAGTCGAGCAAAGCGAGGAGTAAATCAAAACCTAAAACGCTTAAAACCAATTATCCCACGCTTACCAAGTAGAATAATTTATTTTAAAAACACCTCGGCATATCAAAGGAAGGCAAGCAAAGTGAGAAATAGATCAAAACCAAGAATACGTAAACCCAAGTAGCCCACCCTCCCCAAGTGTTATAATATATTTATGCTATACCTCGGTGCATTAAAGGAAAGCGAAGGAAGCGTAAAATAGATCTGAAACATATATGTGTGAACCCAATTACTCCATACGCTACAAGTTTAATAATTTATAAAAAACACCTTGACATATCAACGCAAGGCGAGCGAAGCGAGGAAATCTTTACCTAAAACGCTTAAAACCAATTATCAAACGCTTACCGAGTACAATGATTTTTTTATTAAAAACAAGTCGGTACATCAAAGGAAGGCAAGCAAAGCGAAAAACATATCAGAACCTATAATAGCTAAACCCAAATACACCACCCTCCCCAAGTGTTATAATATATTTAAGCTACACCTCGGTACATCAAAGGAAAGCGAAGGAAGCGTAAAATAAATCTGAAACATATAAGTGTGAACCCACTTACTCCATACTCTACAAGTTTAATAATTTATTATAAAAACTCCTCGACATATCAACACTAGGCGAGCGAAGCGAGGAGTAAATCAAAACCTAAAACGCTGAAAACCAATTATCCCACGCTTACCTAGTACAATAATTTTGTTGAAAACAACGATAGTGCATCAAAGGAAGGCAGGCAAAGCGAAAAACAGATCTGAACCTAGAATAGTTAAACCCAAGTACCCCACGCTCCCCATGTGTAATAATATATTTAAGCTACACCACGGCACATCAACGGAAAGTGAAGGAAGCGTAAAATAAATCTGAAACATATATGTGAGAACCCACTTACTCCATAATCTCCAAGTTTAATAATTTATTTAAAAAACACCACAGCATATCGACGGAAGGCGAGCGAAGCTAGGAAATCTTAACTTAAAACGCGTAAAACCAATTATCAAACCCTTACCGAGTACAATGATTTTTTTAAAAAACAATTCCGTACATCGAAGGAAGGCAAGAAAAGCGAAAAACAAATCAGAACCCAGAATAGCTAAACCTAAGTACCCCACCCTCCCCAAGTTTTATAATATATCGACGGAAGGCGAGCGAAGCGAGGAAATCTTAACCTAAAACGCTGAAAACCAATTATCAAACGCTTACCAAGTACAATAATTATTTTTAAAACAAATCGGTACATCGAATGAAGGCAAGCAAAGCGAGGAATAGATCAAAATCCACAATAAGTAAGCCCAAGAACCCCACGCTCCCCAAGTGTAATAATATATTTATGCTATACCTCGGTACATTAAAGGAAAGCGAAGGAAGCGTAAAATAGATCTGAAACATATATGTGTGAACCCAATTACTCCATACTCTCCAAGTTTAATAATTTATTTAAAAAACACCACAGCATATCGACGGAAGGCGAGCGAAGCGAGGAAATCTTAACCTAAAACGCTTAAAACCAATTATCAAACCCTTACCGAGTACAATGATTTTTTTTAAAAAACAATTCCGTACATCGAAGGAAGGCAAGAAAAGCGAAAAACAAATCAGAACCCAGAATAGCTAAACCTAAGTACCCCACCCTCCCCAAGTTTTATAATATATCGACGGAAGGCGAGCGAAGCGAGGAAATCTTAACCTAAAACGCTGAAAACCAATTATCAAACGCTTACCAAGTACAATAATTATTTTTAAAACAAATCGGTACATCGAATGAAGGCAAGCAAAGCGAGGAATAGATCAAAATCCACAATAAGTAAGCCCAAGAACCCCACGCTCCCCAAGTGTAATAATATATTTATGCTATACCTCGGTACATTAAAGGAAAGCGAAGGAAGCGTAAAATAGATCTGAAACATATATGTGTGAACCCAATTACTCCATACTCTCCAAGTTTAATAATTTATTTAAAAAACACCACAGCATATCGACGGAAGGCGAGCGAAGCGAGGAAATCTTAACCTAAAACGCTTAAAACCAATTATCAAACGTTTACCAAGTACAATAATTATTTTTAAAACAAATCGGTACATCGAAGGAAGGCAAGCAAAGCGAGGAATAGATCAAAACCCACAACAAGTAAACCCAAGTACCCCACGCTCCCCAAGTGTAATAATATATTTATGCTATACCTCGGTGCATTAAAGGAAAGCGAAGGAAGCGTAAAATAGATCTGAAACATATATGTGTGAACCCAATTACTCCATACTCTCCAAGTTTAATAATTTATTTAAAAAACACCACAGCATATCGACGGAAGGCGAGCGAAGCGAGGAAATCTTAACCTAAAACGCTTAAAACCAATCATCAAACGCTTACCGAGTACAATGATTTTTTTTTAAAAACAAATAGGTACATCGAAGGAAGGCAAGCAAAGCGAGGAATAGATCAAAACCAAGAATACGTAAACCCAAGTAGCCCACCCTTCCCAAGTGTTATAATAAATCGACGGAAGGCGAGCGAAACGAGGAAATCTTAACCTAAAACGCTGAAAACCAATTATCCCACGCTTACCTAGTACAATAATTTCGTTGAATACCACGTCAGTACATCAAAGGAATAAAAGCAAAGCGAAAAACATATCAGAACCTATAATAGCTAAACCCAAATACACCACCCTCCCCAAGTGTTATAATATATTTAAGCTACACCTCGGTACATTAAAGGAAAGCAAAGGAAGCGTAAAATAGATCTGAAACATATATGTGTGAACCCACTTACTCCATACTCTCCAAGTTTAACACTTTATTTTAAAAACACCTCTGCATATCAACGGAAGTCGAGCAAAGCGAGGAGTAAATCAAAACCTAAAACGCTTAAAACCAATTATCCCACGCTTACCAAGTAGAATAATTTTGTTTAAAACCACGTCAGTACATCAAAGGTAGGCAAGCAAAGCGAGAAATAGATCAAAACGAAGAATACGTAAACCCAAGTACCCCACGCTCCCCATGTGTAATAATATATTTAAGCTACACCACGGCACATCAAAGGAAAGCGAAGGAAGCGTAAAATAAATCTGAAACATATATGTGTGAACCCACTTACTCCATAATCTCTAAGTTTAATAATTTATAAAATACACCTCGACATATCAACGCAAGGCGAGCGAAGCGAGGAAATCTTAACCTAAAAGGCTTAAAACCAATTATCAAACGTTTACCAAGTACAATAATTATTTTTAAAACAAATCGGTACATCGAAGGAAGGCAAGCAAAGCGAGGAATAGATCAAAACCCATAATAAGTAAACCCAAGTACCCCACGCTCCCCAAGTGTAATAATATATTTATGCTATACCTCGGTGCATTAAAGGAAAGCGAAGGAAGCGTAAAATAGATCTGAAACATATATGTGTGAACCCAATTACTCCATACTCTCCAAGTTTAATAATTTATTTTAAAAACACCTCTGCATATCGACGGAAGGCGAGCGAAGCTAGGAAATCTTAACTTAAAACGCTTAAAACCAATTATCAAACCCTTACCGAGTACAATGATTTTTTTTTAAAAACAATTCCGTACATCGAAGGAATGCAAGCAAAGCGAAAAACAAATCAGAACCCAGAATAGCTAAACCCAAGTACCCCACGCTCCCCAAGTGTAATAATATATTTATGCTATACCTCGGTGCATTAAAGGAAAGCGAAGGAAGCGTAAAATAAATCTGAAACATATATGTGAGAACCCACTTACTCCATAATCTCCAAGTTTAATAATTTATTTTAAAAACACCTCTGCATATCGACGGAAGGCGAGCGAAGCTAGGAAATCTTAACTTAAAACGCTTAAAACCAATTATCAAACCCTTACCGAGTACAATGATTTTTTTTTAAAAACAATTCCGTACATCGAAGGAATGCAAGCAAAGCGAAAAACAAATCAGAACCCAGAATAGCTAAACCCAAGTACCCCACGCTCCCCAAGTGTAATAATATATTTATGCTATACCTCGGTGCATTAAAGGAAAGCGAAGGAAGCGTAAAATAGATCTGAAACATATATGTGTGAACCCAATTACTCCATACTCTCCAAGTTTAATAATTTATTTAAAAAACACCACAGCATATCGACGGAAGGCGAGCGAAGCGAGGAAATCTTAACCTAAAACGCTTAAAACCAATCATCAAACGCTTACCGAGTACAATGATTTTTTTTTAAAAACAAATCGGTACATCGAAGGAAGGCAAGCAAAGCGAGGAATAGATCAAAACCAAGAATACGTAAACCCAAGTAGCCCACCCTTCCCAAGTGTTATAATAAATCGACGGAAGGCGAGCGAAGCGAGGAAATCTTAACCTAAAACGCTGAAAACCAATTATCCCACGCTTACCTAGTACAATAATTTCGTTGAAAACCACGTCAGTACATCAAAGGAATAAAAGCAAAGCGAAAAACATATCAGAACCTATAATAGCTAAACCCAAATACACCACCCTCCCCAAGTGTTATAATATATTTAAGCTACACCTCGGTACATTAAAGGAAAGCAAAGGAAGCGTAAAATAGATCTGAAACATATATGTGTGAACCCACTTACTCCATACTCTCGAAGTTTAACACTTTATTTTAAAAACACCTCTGCATATCAACGGAAGTCGAGCAAAGCGAGGAGTAAATCAAAACCTAAAACGCTTAAAACCAATTATCCCACGCTTACCAAGTAGAATAATTTTGTTTAAAACCACGTCAGTACATCAAAGGTAGGCAAGCAAAGCGAGAAATAGATCAAAACGAAGAATACGTAAACCCAAGTACCCCACGCTCCCCATGTGTAATAATATATTTAAGCTACACCTCGGTACATTAAAGGAAAGCAAAGGAAGCGTAAAATAGATCTGAAACATATATGTGTGACCCACTTACTCCATAATCTCTAAGTTTAATACTTTATTTTCAAAACACCACAGCATATCGACGGAAGGCGAGCGAAGCGAGGAAATCTTAACCTAAAACGCTTAAAACCAATTATCAAACGCTTACCAAGTACAATAATTATTTTTAAAACAAATCGGTACATCGAAGGAAGGCAAGCAAAGCGAGGAATAGATCAAAACCCATAATAAGTAAACCCAACTACCCCACGCTCCCCAAGTGTAATAATATATTTATGCTATACCTCGGTACATTAAAGGAAAGCGAAGGAAGCGTAAAATAGATCTGAAACATATATGTGTGAACCCAATTACTCCATACTCTCCAAGTTTAATAATTTATTTAAAAAACACCACAGCATATCGACGGAAGGCGAGCGAAGCGAGGAAATCTTAACCTAAAACGCTTAAAACCAATTATCAAACGTTTACCAAGTACAATAATTATTTTTAAAACAAATCGGTACATCGAAGGAAGGCAAGCAAAGCGAGGAATAGATCAAAACCCACAACAAGTAAACCCAAGTACCCCACGCTCCCCAAGTGTAATAATATATTTATGCTATACCTCGGTGCATTAAAGGAAAGCGAAGGAAGCGTAAAATAGATCTGAAACATATATGTGTGAACCCAATTACTCCATACTCTCCAAGTTTAATAATTTATTTAAAAAACACCACAGCATATCGACGGAAGGCGAGCGAAGCGAGGAAATCTTAACCTAAAACGCTTAAAACCAATCATCAAACGTTTACCAAGTACAATAATTATTTTTAAAACAAATCGGTACATCGAAGGAAGGCAAGCAAAGCGAGGAATAGATCAAAACCCACAACAAGTAAACCCAAGTACCCCACCCTCCCCAAGTGTTATAATATATCGACGGAAGGCGAGCGAAGCGAGGAAATCTTAACCTAAAACGCTGAAAACCAATTATCAAACGCTTACCAAGTACAATAATTATTTTTAAAACAAATCGGTACATCGAATGAAGGCAAGCAAAGCGAAAAACAAATCAGAACCTAGAATAGCTGAACCCAAATACCCCACGCTCCCCAAGTGTTATAATATATTTAAGCTACACCTCGGTACATTAAAGGAAAGCAAAGGAAGCGTAAAATAGATCTGAAACATATATGTGTGACCCACTTACTCCATACTCTCCAAGTTTAATACTTTATTTTCAAAACACCACAGCATATCGACGGAAGGCGAGCGAAGCGAGGAAATCTTAACCTAAAACGCTTAAAACCAATTATCAAACGCTTACCAAGTACAATAATTATTTTTAAAACAAATCGGTACATCGAAGGAAGGCAAGCAAAGCGAGGAATAGATCAAAACCCATAATAAGTAAACCCAACTACCCCACGCTCCCCAAGTGTAATAATATATTTATGCTATACCTCGGTGCATTAAAGGAAAGCGAAGGAAGCGTAAAATAAATCTGAAACATATATGTGAGAACCCACTTACTCCATAATCTCCAAGTTTAATAATTTATTTTAAAAACACCTCTGCATATCGACGGAAGGCGAGCGAAGCTAGGAAATCTTAACTTAAAACGCTTAAAACCAATTATCAAACCCTTACCGAGTACAATGATTTTTTTTTAAAAACAATTCCGTACATCGAAGGAAGGCAAGCAAAGCGAAAAACATATCAGAACCTAGAATAGCTGAACCCAAATACCCTACGCTCCCCATGTGTAATAATATATTTAAGCTACACCACGGCACATCAAAGGAAAGCGAAGGAAGCGTAAAATAAATCTGAAACATATATGTGTGAACCCACTTACTCCATAATCTCTAAGTTTAATAATTTATAAAATACACCTCGACATATCAACGCAAGGCGAGCGAAGCGAGGAAATCTTAACCTAAAACGCTGAAAACCAATTATCAAACGCTTACCGAGTACAATGATTATTTTATTAAAAACAAGTCGTTACATCGAAGGAAGGCAAGCAAAGCCAAAAACATATCAGAACCTATAATAGCTAAACCCAAATACACCAACCTCCCCAAGTGTTATAATATATTTAAGCTACACCTCGGTACATTAAAGGAAAGCAAAGGAAGCGTAAAATAGATCTGAAACATATATGTGTGACCCACTTACTCCATACTCTCCAAGTTTAATACTTTATTTTCAAAACACCACAGCATATCGACGGAAGGCGAGCGAAGCGAGGAAATCTTAACCTAAAACGCTTAAAACCAATTATCAAACGCTTACCAAGTACAATAATTATTTTTAAAACAAATCCGTACATCGAAGGAAGGCAAGCAAAGCGAGGAATAGATCAAAACCCATAATAAGTAAACCCAACTACCCCACGCTCCCCAAGTGTAATAATATATTTATGCTATACCTCGGTGCATTAAAGGAAAGCGAAGGAAGCGTAAAATAAATCTGAAACATATATGTGAGAACCCACTTACTCCATAATCTCCAAGTTTAATAATTTATTTTAAAAACACCTCTGCATATCGACGGAAGGCGAGCGAAGCTAGGAAATCTTAACTTAAAACGCTTAAAACCAATTATCAAACCCTTACCGAGTACAATGATTTTTTTTTAAAAACAATTCCGTACATCGAAGGAAGGCAAGCAAAGCGAAAAACAAATCAGAACCCAGAATAGCTAAACCCAAGTACCCCACCCTCCCCAAGTGTTATAATATATCGACGGAAGGCGAGCGAAGCGAGGAAATCTTAACCTAAAACGCTGAAAACCAATTATCAAACGCTTACCAAGTACAATAATTATTTTTAAAACAAATCGGTACATCGAATGAAGGCAAGCAAAGCGAGGAATAGATCAAAACCCACAACAAGTAAACCCAAGTACCCCACGCTCCCCAAGTGTAATAATATATTTATGCTATACCTCGGTGCATTAAAGGAAAGCGAAGGAAGCGTAAAATAGATCTGAAACATATATGTGTGAACCCAATTACTCCATACTCTCCAAGTTTAATAATTTATTTAAAAAACACCACAGCATATCGACGGAAGGCGAGCGAAGCGAGGAAATCTTAACCTAAAACGCTTAAAACCAATTATCAAACGTTTACCAAGTACAATAATTATTTTTAAAACAAATCGGTACATCGAAGGAAGGCAAGCAAAGCGAGGAATAGATCAAAACCCACAACAAGTAAACCCAAGTACCCCACGCTCCCCAAGTGTAATAATATATTTATGCTATACCTCGGTGCATTAAAGGAAAGCGAAGGAAGCGTAAAATAGATCTGAAACATATATGTGTGAACCCAATTACTCCATACTCTCCAAGTTTAATAATTTATTTAAAAAACACCACAGCATATCGACGGAAGGCGAGCGAAGCGAGGAAATCTTAACCTAAAACGCTTAAAACCAATCATCAAACGTTTACCGAGTACAATGATTTTTTTTTAAAAACAAATCGGTACATCGAAGGAAGGCAAGCAAAGCGAGGAATAGATCAAAACCAAGAATACGTAAACCCAAGTAGCCCACCCTTCCCAAGTGTTATAATACATCGACGGAAGGCGAGCGAAGCGAGGAAATCTTAACCTAAAACGCTGAAAACCAATTATCCCACGCTTACCTAGTACAATAATTTCGTTGAAAACCACGTCAGTACATCAAAGGAATAAAAGCAAAGCGAAAAACATATCAGAACCTATAATAGCTAAACCCAAATACACCACCCTCCCCAAGTGTTATAATATATTTAAGCTACACCTCGGTACATTAAAGGAAAGCAAAGGAAGCGTAAAATAGATCTGAAACATATATGTGTGAACCCACTTACTCCATACTCTCCAAGTTTAACACTTTATTTTAAAAACACCTCTGCATATCAACGGAAGTCGAGCAAAGCGAGGAGTAAATCAAAACCTAAAACGCTTAAAACCAATTATCCCACGCTTACCAAGTAGAATAATTTTGTTTAAAACCACGTCAGTACATCAAAGGTAGGCAAGCAAAGCGAGAAATAGATCAAAACGAAGAATACGTAAACCCAAGTACCCCACGCTCCCAATGTGTAATAATATATTTAAGCTACACCACGGCACATCAAAGGAAATCGAAGGAAGCGTAAAATAAATCTGAAACATATATGTGTGAACCCACTTACTCCATAATCTCTAAGTTTAATAATTTATAAAATACACCTCGACATATCAACGCAAGGCGAGCGAAGCGAGGAAATCTTAACCTAAAACGCTGAAAACCAATTATCAAACGCTTACCGAGTACAATGATTATTTTATTAAAAACAAGTCGTTACATCGAAGGAAGGCAAGCAAAGCCAAAAACATATCAGAACCTATAATAGCTAAACCCAAATACACCACCCTCCCCAAGTGTTATTATATATTTAAGCTACACCTCGGTACATCAAAGGAAAGCGAAGGAAGCGTAAAATAAATCTGAAACATATAAGTGTGAACCCACTTACTCCATACTCTACAAGTTTAATAATTTATTATAAAAACTCCTCGACATATCAACACAAGGCGAGCGAAGCGAGGAGTAAATCAAAACCTAAAACGCTGAAAACCAATTATCCCACGCTTACCTAGTACAATAATTTTGTTGAAAACAACGATAGTGCATCAAAGGAAGGCAAGCAAAGCGAAAAACAGATCTGAACCTAGAATAGTTAAACCCAAGTACCCCACGCTCCCCATGTGTAATAATATATTTAAGCTACACCACGGCACATCAACGGAAAGTGAAGGAAGCGTAAAATAAATCTGAAACATATATGTGAGAACCCACTTACTCCATAATCTCCAAGTTTAATAATTTATTTTAAAAACACCTCTGCATATCGACGGAAGGCGAGCGAAGCTAGGAAATCTTAACTTAAAACGCGTAAAATCAATTATCAAACCCTTACCGAGTACAATGATTATTTTTAAAAACAATTCCGTACATCGAAGGAAGGCAAGAAAAGCGAAAAACAAATCAGAACCCAGAATAGCTAAACCTAAGTACCCCACCCTCCCCAAGTTTTATAATATATCGACGGAAGGCGAGCGAAGCGAGGAAATCTTAACCTAAAACGCTGAAAACCAATTATCAAACGCTTACCAAGTACAATAATTATTTTTAAAACAAATCGGTACATCGAATGAAGGCAAGCAAAGCGAGGAATAGATCAAAATCCACAATAAGTAAGCCCAAGAACCCCACGCTCCCCAAGTGTAATAATATATTTATGCTATACCTCGGTACATTAAAGGAAAGCGAAGGAAGCGTAAAATAGATCTGAAACATATATGTGTGAACCCAATTACTCCATACTCTCCAAGTTTAATAATTTATTTAAAAAACACCACAGCATATCGACGGAAGGCGAGCGAAGCGAGGAAATCTTAACCTAAAACGCTTAAAACCAATTATCAAACCCTTACCGAGTACAATGATTTTTTTTAAAAAACAATTCCGTACATCGAAGGAAGGCAAGAAAAGCGAAAAACAAATCAGAACCCAGAATAGCTAAACCTAAGTACCCCACCCTCCCCAAGTTTTATAATATATCGACGGAAGGCGAGCGAAGCGAGGAAATCTTAACCTAAAACGCTGAAAACCAATTATCAAACGCTTACCAAGTACAATAATTATTTTTAAAACAATTCGGTACATCGAATGAAGGCAAGCAAAGCGAGGAATAGATCAAAATCCACAATAAGTAAGCCCAAGAACCCCACGCTCCCCAAGTGTAATAATATATTTATGCTATACCTCGGTACATTAAAGGAAAGCGAAGGAAGCGTCAAATAGATCTGAAACATATATGTGTGAACCCAATTACTCCATACTCTCCAAGTTTAATAATTTATTTAAAAAACACCACAGCATATCGACGGAAGGCGAGCGAAGCGAGGAAATCTTAACCTAAAACGCTTAAAACCAATCATCAAACGCTTACCGAGTACAATGATTTTTTTTTAAAAACAAATCGGTACATCGAAGGAAGGCAAGCAAAGCGAGGAATAGATCAAAACCAAGAATACGTAAACCCAAGTAGCCCACCCTTCCCAAGTGTTATAATAAATCGACGGAAGGCGAGCGAAGCGAGGAAATCTTAACCTAAAACGCTGAAAACCAATTATCCCACGCTTACCTAGTACAATAATTTCGTTGAAAACCACGTCAGTACATCAAAGGAATAAAAGCAAAGCGAAAAACATATCAGAACCTATAATAGCTAAACCCAAATACACCACCCTCCCCAAGTGTTATAATATATTTAAGCTACACCTCGGTACATTAAAGGAAAGCAAAGGAAGCCTAAAATAGATCTGAAACATATATGTGTGAACCCACTTACTCCATACTCTCCAATTTAACACTTTATTTTAAAAACACCTCTGCATATCAACGGAAGTCGAGCAAAGCGAGGAGTAAATCAAAACCTAAAACGCTTAAAACCAATTATCCCACGCTTACCAAGTAGAATAATTTTGTTTAAAACCACGTCAGTACATCAAAGGTAGGCAAGCAAAGCGAGAAATAGATCAAAACGAAGAATACGTAAACCCAAGTACCCCACGCTCCCCATGTGTAATAATATATTTAAGCTACACCACGGCACATCAAAGGAAAGCGAAGGAAGCGTAAAATAAATCTGAAACATATTTGTGTGAACCCACTTACTCCATAATCTCTAAGTTTAATAATTTATAAAATACACCTCGACATATCAACGCAAGGCGAGCGAAGCGAGGAAATCTTAACCTAAAACGCTGAAAACCAATTATCAAACGCTTACCGAGTACAATGATTATTTTATTAAAAACAAGTCGTTACATCGAAGGAAGGCAAGCAAAGCCAAAAACATATCAGAACCTATAATAGCTAAACCCAAATACACCAACCTCCCCAAGTGTTATAATATATTTAAGCTACACCTCGGTACATTAAAGGAAAGCAAAGGAAGCGTAAAATAGATCTGAAACATATATGTGTGACCCACTTACTCCATACTCTCCAAGTTTAATACTTTATTTTCAAAACACCACAGCATATCGACGGAAGGCGAGCGAAGCGAGGAAATCTTAACCTAAAACGCTTAAAACCAATTATCAAACGCTTACCAAGTACAATAATTATTTTTAAAACAAATCGGTACATCGAAGGAAGGCAAGCAAAGCGAGGAATAGATCAAAACCCATAATAAGTAAACCCAACTACCCCACGCTCCCAAGTGTAATAATATATTTATGCTATACCTCGGTGCATTAAAGGAAAGCGAAGGAAGCGTAAAATAAATCTGAAACATATATGTGAGAACCCACTTACTCCATAATCTCCGAGTTTAATAATTTATTTTAAAAACACCTCTGCATATCGACGGAAGGCGAGCGAAGCTAGGAAATCTTAACTTAAAACGCTTAAAACCAATTATCAAACCCTTACCGAGTACAATGATTTTTTTTTAAAAACAATTCCGTACATCGAAGGAAGGCAAGCAAAGCGAAAAACAAATCAGAACCCAGAATAGCTAAACCCAAGTACCCCACCCTCCCCAAGTGTTATAATATATCGACGGAAGGCGAGCGAAGCGAGGAAATCTTAACCTAAAACGCTGAAAACCAATTATCAAACGCTTACCAAGTACAATAATTATTTTTAAAACAAATCGGTACATCGAATGAAGGCAAGCAAAGCGAAAAACATATCAGAACCTAGAATAGCTGAACCCAAATACCCCACCCTCCCCAAGTGTTATAATATATTTAAGCTACACCTCGGTACATCAAAGGAAAGCGAAGGAAGCGTAAAATAAATCTGAAACATATAAGTGTGAACCCACTTACTCCATACTCTCCAAGTTTAATAATTTATTTTAAAAACACCTCTGCATATCGACGGAAGGCGAGCGAAGCTAGGAAATCTTAACTTAAAACGCTTAAAACCAATTATCAAACCCTTACCGAGTACAATGATTTTTTTTTAAAAACAATTCCGTACATCGAAGGAAGGCAAGCAAAGCGAAAAACAAATCAGAACCCAGAATAGCTAAACCCAAGTACCCCACCCTCCCCAAGTGTTATAATATATCGACGGAAGGCGAGCGAAGCGAGGAAATCTTAACCTAAAACGCTGAAAACCAATTATCAAACGCTTACCAAGTACAATAATTATTTTTAAAACAAATCGGTACATCGAATGAAGGCAAGCAAAGCGAGGAATAGATCAAAACCCACAACAAGTAAACCCAAGTACCCCACGCTCCCCAAGTGTAATAATATATTTATGCTATACCTCGGTGCATTAAAGGAAAGCGAAGGAAGCGTAAAATAGATCTGAAACATATATGTGTGAACCCAATTACTCCATACTCTCCAAGTTTAATAATTTATTTAAAAAACACCACAGCATATCGACGGAAGGCGAGCGAAGCGAGGAAATCTTAACCTAAAACGCTTAAAACCAATTATCAAACGTTTACCAAGTACAATAATTATTTTTAAAACAAATCGGTACATCGAAGGAAGGCAAGCAAAGCGAGGAATAGATCAAAACCCACAACAAGTAAACCCAAGTACCCCACGCTCCCCAAGTGTAATAATATATTTATGCTATACCTCGGTGCATTAAAGGAAAGCGAAGGAAGCGTAAAATAGATCTGAAACATATATGTGTGAACCCAATTACTCCATACTCTCCAAGTTTAATAATTTATTTAAAAAACACCACAGCATATCGACGGAAGGCGAGCGAAGCGAGGAAATCTTAACCTAAAACGCTTAAAACCAATCATCAAACGTTACCGAGTACAATGATTTTTTTTTAAAAACAAATCGGTACATCGAAGGAAGGCAAGCAAAGCGAGGAATAGATCAAAACCAAGAATACGTAAACCCAAGTAGCCCACCCTTCCCAAGTGTTATAATACATCGACGGAAGGCGAGCGAAGCGAGGAAATCTTAACCTAAAACGCTGAAAACCAATTATCCCACGCTTACCTAGTACAATAATTTCGTTGAAAACCACGTCAGTACATCAAAGGAATAAAAGCAAAGCGAAAAACATATCAGAACCTATAATAGCTAAACCCAAATACACCACCCTCCCCAAGTGTTATAATATATTTAAGCTACACCTCGGTACATTAAAGGAAAGCAAAGGAAGCGTAAAATAGATCTGAAACATATATGTGTGAACCCACTTACTCCATACTCTCCAAGTTTAACACTTTATTTTAAAAACACCTCTGCATATCAACGGAAGTCGAGCAAAGCGAGGAGTAAATCAAAACCTAAAACGCTTAAAACCAATTATCCCACGCTTACCAAGTAGAATAATTTTGTTTAAAACCACGTCAGTACATCAAAGGTAGGCAAGCAAAGCGAGAAATAGATCAAAACGAAGAATACGTAAACCCAAGTACCCCACGCTCCCAATGTGTAATAATATATTTAAGCTACACCACGGCACATCAAAGGAAATCGAAGGAAGCGTAAAATAAATCTGAAACATATATGTGTGAACCCACTTACTCCATAATCTCTAAGTTTAATAATTTATAAAATACACCTCGACATATCAACGCAAGGCGAGCGAAGCGAGGAAATCTTAACCTAAAACGCTGAAAACCAATTATCAAACGCTTACCGAGTACAATGATTATTTTATTAAAAACAAGTCGTTACATCGAAGGAAGGCAAGCAAAGCCAAAAACATATCAGAACCTATAATAGCTAAACCCAAATACACCACCCTCCCCAAGTGTTATTATATATTTAAGCTACACCTCGGTACATCAAAGGAAAGCGAAGGAAGCGTAAAATAAATCTGAAACATATAAGTGTGAACCCACTTACTCCATACTCTACAAGTTTAATAATTTATTATAAAAACTCCTCGACATATCAACACAAGGCGAGCGAAGCGAGGAGTAAATCAAAACCTAAAACGCTGAAAACCAATTATCCCACGCTTACCTAGTACAATAATTTTGTTGAAAACAACGATAGTGCATCAAAGGAAGGCAAGCAAAGCGAAAAACAGATCTGAACCTAGAATAGTTAAACCCAAGTACCCCACGCTCCCCATGTGTAATAATATATTTAAGCTACACCACGGCACATCAACGGAAAGTGAAGGAAGCGTAAAATAAATCTGAAACATATATGTGAGAACCCACTTACTCCATAATCTCCAAGTTTAATAATTTATTTTAAAAACACCTCTGCATATCGACGGAAGGCGAGCGAAGCTAGGAAATCTTAACTTAAAACGCGTAAAATCAATTATCAAACCCTTACCGAGTACAATGATTTTTTTTAAAAAACAATTCCGTACATCGAAGGAAGGCAAGAAAAGCGAAAAACAAATCAGAACCCAGAATAGCTAAACCTAAGTACCCCACCCTCCCCAAGTTTTATAATATATCGACGGAAGGCGAGCGAAGCGAGGAAATCTTAACCTAAAACGCTGAAAACCAATTATCAAACGCTTACCAAGTACAATAATTATTTTTAAAACAAATCGGTACATCGAATGAAGGCAAGCAAAGCGAGGAATAGATCAAAATCCACAATAAGTAAGCCCAAGAACCCCACGCTCCCCAAGTGTAATAATATATTTATGCTATACCTCGGTACATTAAAGGAAAGCGAAGGAAGCGTAAAATAGATCTGAAACATATATGTGTGAACCCAATTACTCCATACTCTCCAAGTTTAATAATTTATTTAAAAAACACCACAGCATATCGACGGAAGGCGAGCGAAGCGAGGAAATCTTAACCTAAAACGCTTAAAACCAATTATCAAACCCTTACCGAGTACAATGATTTTTTTTAAAAAACAATTCCGTACATCGAAGGAAGGCAAGAAAAGCGAAAAACAAATCAGAACCCAGAATAGCTAAACCTAAGTACCCCACCCTCCCCAAGTTTTATAATATATCGACGGAAGGCGAGCGAAGCGAGGAAATCTTAACCTAAAACGCTGAAAACCAATTATCAAACGCTTACCAAGTACAATAATTATTTTTAAAACAATTCGGTACATCGAATGAAGGCAAGCAAAGCGAGGAATAGATCAAAATCCACAATAAGTAAGCCCAAGAACCCCACGCTCCCCAAGTGTAATAATATATTTATGCTATACCTCGGTACATTAAAGGAAAGCGAAGGAAGCGTCAAATAGATCTGAAACATATATGTGTGAACCCAATTACTCCATACTCTCCAAGTTTAATAATTTATTTAAAAAACACCACAGCATATCGACGGAAGGCGAGCGAAGCGAGGAAATCTTAACCTAAAACGCTTAAAACCAATCATCAAACGCTTACCGAGTACAATGATTTTTTTTTAAAAACAAATCGGTACATCGAAGGAAGGCAAGCAAAGCGAGGAATAGATCAAAACCAAGAATACGTAAACCCAAGTAGCCCACCCTTCCCAAGTGTTATAATAAATCGACGGAAGGCGAGCGAAGCGAGGAAATCTTAACCTAAAACGCTGAAAACCAATTATCCCACGCTTACCTAGTACAATAATTTCGTTGAAAACCACGTCAGTACATCAAAGGAATAAAAGCAAAGCGAAAAACATATCAGAACCTATAATAGCTAAACCCAAATACACCACCCTCCCCAAGTGTTATAATATATTTAAGCTACACCTCGGTACATTAAAGGAAAGCAAAGGAAGCCTAAAATAGATCTGAAACATATATGTGTGAACCCACTTACTCCATACTCTCCAAATTTAACACTTTATTTTAAAAACACCTCTGCATATCAACGGAAGTCGAGCAAAGCGAGGAGTAAATCAAAACCTAAAACGCTTAAAACCAATTATCCCACGCTTACCAAGTAGAATAATTTTGTTTAAAACCACGTCAGTACATCAAAGGTAGGCAAGCAAAGCGAGAAATAGATCAAAACGAAGAATACGTAAACCCAAGTACCCCACGCTCCCCATGTGTAATAATATATTTAAGCTACACCACGGCACATCAAAGGAAAGCGAAGGAAGCGTAAAATAAATCTGAAACATATTTGTGTGAACCCACTTACTCCATAATCTCTAAGTTTAATAATTTATAAAATACACCTCGACATATCAACGCAAGGCGAGCGAAGCGAGGAAATCTTAACCTAAAACGCTGAAAACCAATTATCAAACGCTTACCGAGTACAATGATTATTTTATTAAAAACAAGTCGTTACATCGAAGGAAGGCAAGCAAAGCCAAAAACATATCAGAACCTATAATAGCTAAACCCAAATACACCAACCTCCCCAAGTGTTATAATATATTTAAGCTACACCTCGGTACATTAAAGGAAAGCAAAGGAAGCGTAAAATAGATCTGAAACATATATGTGTGACCCACTTACTCCATACTCTCCAAGTTTAATACTTTATTTCAAAACACCACAGCATATCGACGGAAGGCGAGCGAAGCGAGGAAATCTTAACCTAAAACGCTTAAAACCAATTATCAAACGCTTACCAAGTACAATAATTATTTTTAAAACAAATCGGTACATCGAAGGAAGGCAAGCAAAGCGAGGAATAGATCAAAACCCATAATAAGTAAACCCAACTACCCCACGCTCCCAAGTGTAATAATATATTTATGCTATACCTCGGTGCATTAAAGGAAAGCGAAGGAAGCGTAAAATAAATCTGAAACATATATGTGAGAACCCACTTACTCCATAATCTCCGAGTTTAATAATTTATTTTAAAAACACCTCTGCATATCGACGGAAGGCGAGCGAAGCTAGGAAATCTTAACTTAAAACGCTTAAAACCAATTATCAAACCTTACCGAGTACAATGATTTTTTTTTAAAAACAATTCCGTACATCGAAGGAAGGCAAGCAAAGCGAAAAACAAATCAGAACCCAGAATAGCTAAACCCAAGTACCCCACCTCCCCAAGTGTTATAATATATCGACGGAAGGCGAGCGAAGCGAGGAAATCTTAACCTAAACGCTGAAAACCAATTATCAAACGCTTACCAAGTACAATAATTATTTTTAAAACAAATCGGTACATCGAATGAAGGCAAGCAAAGCGAAAAACATATCAGAACCTAGAATAGCTGAACCCAAATACCCCACCCTCCCCAAGTGTTATAATATATTTAAGCTACACCTCGGTACATCAAAGGAAAGCGAAGGAAGCGTAAAATAAATCTGAAACATATAAGTGTGAACCCACTTACTCCATACTCTACAAGTTTAATAATTTATTTAAAAAACACCTCTACATATCGACGGAAGGCGAGCGAAGCTAGGAAATCTTAACCTAAAACGCTGAAAACCAATTATCAAACGCTTATGAAGTACAATAATTATTTTTAAAACAAATCGGTACATCGAAGGAAAGCAAGCAAAGCGAGGAATAGATCAAAACCCACAATAAGTAAACCCAAGTACCCCACTCTCCCCAAGTGTTATAATATATTTATCCTATAACTCGGTACATTAAAGGAAAGCAAAGGAAGCGTAAAATAGATCTGAAACATATATGTGTGAACCCAATTACTCCATACTCTCCAAGTTTAATAATTTATTTAAAAAACACCTCTGCATATCGACGGAAGGCGAGGGAAGCTAGGAAATCTTAACTTAAAACGCTTAAAACCAATTATCAAACCCTTACCGAGTACAATAATTATTTTTAAAACAAATCGGTACATCGAATGAAGGCAAGCAAAGCGAGGAATAGATCAAAATCCACAACAAGTAAACCCAAGTACCCCACGCTCCCCAAGTGTAATAATATATTTATGCTATACCTCGGTGCATTAAAGGAAAGCGAAGGAAGCGTAAAATAGATCTGAAACATATATGTGTGAACCCAATTACTCCATACTCTCCAAGTTTAATAATTTATTTAAAAAACACCACAGCATATCGACGGAAGGCGAGCGAAACGAGGAAATCTTAACCTAAAACGCTTAAAACCAATCATCAAACGCTTACCGAGTACAATGATTTTTTTTTAAAAACAATTCCGTACATCGAAGGAAGGCAAGCAAAGCGAAAAACAAATCAGAACCCAGAATAGCTAAACCCAAGTACCCCACCCTCCCCAAGTGTTATAATATATCGACGGAAGGCGAGCGAAGCGAGGAAATCTTAACCTAAAACGCTGAAAACCAATTATCAAACGCTTACCTAGTACAATAATTATTTTTAAAACAATTATTACACTTAGGGGAGCGTGGGGTTCTTGGGCTTACTTATTGTGGATTGCCCAGTCCTATTCCTCGCTTTTGTTTGCCTTCATTCGATGTACCGATTTGTTTTAAAATAATTATTGTACTTGGTAAGCGTTTGATAATTGGTTTCAGCGTTTTTAGGTTAAGATTTCCTCGCTTCAGCTCGCCTTCCGTCGATATATTACCTTAACACTTGGGGAGAGATTGGGGGTACTTGGGTTTAGCTATTCTGGGTTTCTATTTGTTTTTCGCTTTGCTTGCCTTCCTTCGATGTACGGAATTGTTTTAAAAAATCATTGTACTCGGTAAGCGTTTGATGATTGGTTTTAAGCGTTTTAGGTTAAGATTTCCTCCTTCGTTCGCCTTCCGTCGATATGCTGTGGTGTTTTAAATAAATTATTAAACTTGGAAGTATGGAGTAGTGGGTTCCACACATATATGTTTCAGATCTATTTTACGCTTCCTTTGCTTTCCTTTAATGTACCGAGGTGTAGCTTAAATATATTATAACACTTAGAGGGAGGGTGGTGTATTTGGGTTTAGCTATTATAGGTTCTGATATGTTTTTCGCTTTGCTTTTATTCCTTTGATGTACTGACACGTGGTTTTCAAGCGAAATTATTGTACTAGGTAAGCGTGGGATAATTGAACAGCGTTTGAACAAGATTTCCTCGCTTCGCTCCGCCTTCCGTCGATTTATTATAACACTTGGGAAGGGTGGGCTACTTGGGTTTACGTATTCTTGGTTTTGATTTATTCCTCGCTTTGCTTGCCTTCCTTCGATGTACCGATTTGTTTTAAAAAAATCATTGTACTCGATGGCATTTGATGATTGGTTTTAAGCGTTTTAGGTTCGTTCCTCGCTTCGCTCGCCTTCCGTCGATATGCTGGTGTTTTTAAATAAATTATTAACTTGGAGAGTATGGAGTAATTGGGTTCACACATATATGTTTCAGATCTATTTTACGCTTCCTTCGCTTTCCTTTAATGCACCGAGGTATAGCATAAATATATTATTACACTTAGGGGGAGCGTAAAGTGCGGGTTTACTTATTGTGGGTTATGATTATTCCTCGCTTTGCTTCCTTCGATGTACCGATTTGTTTTAAAAATAATTATTGCTTGGTAAACGTTTGATATGGTTTTTAAAGCGTTTTAAGGACCCCAAGATTTCCTCGCTTCGCTCGCCTTCCGTCGATATGCTGTAGTGTTTTTAAATAAATTATTAAACTTGGAAGTATGGAGTAATTGGGTTTCATATATGTTTCAGATCTATTTTACGCTTCCTTCGCTTTCCTTTAATGTACCGAGGTATAGCATAAATATATTATTACACTTGAGGGCGGTAGGGTTAGGCTTACTTATTGTGGATTTTTAGAATATTCCTCGCTGCTTGCCTTCATTCGATGTACCGATTTGTTTTAAAATAATTATTGTACTTGGTAAGCGTTTGATAATTGGTTTTCAGCATTTTAAGTTAAGATTTCCTCGCTTCGCTCGCCTTCCGTCGATATATTATAAAACTTGGGGAGAATTGGGGTACTTAGGTTAGCTATTCTGGGTTCTGATTTGTTTCGCTTTTCTTGCCTTCCATGATGTACGGAATTGTTTTTAAAAAATCATTGTACTCGGTAAGGGTTTGATAATTGGTTTTAAGCGTTTTAGGTTAAGATTTCCTCGCTTCGCTCGCCTTCCGTCATTATGCTGTGGTGTTTTAAATAAATTATTAAACTTGGAAGTATGGAGTAGTGGGTTCACACATATATGTTTCAGATCTATTTTACGCTTCCTTCGCTTTCCTTTAATGTACCGAGGTATAGCATAAATATATTATTATTACACTTAGGGAGCGTGTGGTTCTTGGGCTTACTTATTGTGGATTTTTGATCTATTCCTCGCTTTGCTTGCCTTCATTCGATGTACCGATTTGTTTTAAAAATAATTATTGTACTTGGTAAGCGTTTGATAATTGGTTTCAGCGTTTTTAGGTTAAAAGATTTCCTCGCTTCGCTCGCCTTCAAATCGATATATATTACTCACAAAACTTGGGGAGGGTGGGAATTGCCAGAGTTTAGCTATTCTGGAGTTCTGATTTGTTTTTCGCTTTTTCTTGCCTTCCTTCGATGTACGGAATTGTTTTTAAAAAATCGCTGCTCGGTAAGGGTTTGATAATTGGTTTTACGCGTTTTAAGTTAAGATTTCTAACTTCGCTCGCCTTCCGTCGATATGCAGAGGTGTTTTAAAATAAATTATTAAACTTGGAGATTATATTAAGGTAAGTGGGTTCTCACATATATGTTTCAGATTTATTTTACGCTTCCTTCACTTTCCGTTGATGTGCCGTGGTGTAGCTTAAATATATTATTACACATAGAGGGAGCGTAGGGTACTTAAGGTTTAACTATTCTAGGTTTCAGATCTGTTTTTCGCTTTGCTTGCCTTCTTTGATGCACTATCGTTGTTTTCAACAAAATTATTGTACTAGGTAAGCGTGGGATAGTGGTTTCAGCGTTTGGGTTTGATTTACTCCTCGCTACCGCTCGCCTTGTGTTGATATGTCGAGGAGTTTTTATAATAAATTAATTAAACTTGCTTGTAGGTATGGAGTAAAGTGGGTTCCACCTTATATGTTTCAGATTTATTTTACGCTTCCTTCGCTTTCCTTTGATGTACCGAGGTGTAGCTTAAATATATTATAACACTTAGGGAGGTGAATTGTATTTGGGTTTAGCTATTATAGGTTCTGATATGTTTTCGCTTTGCTTGCCTTCCTTTGATGTACCGACTTGTTTTTAATAAAAATAATTGTACTCGGTAAGCGTTTGATAATTGGTTTAAGCGTTTAGGTAGATTTCCTCCTTCGCTCGCCTTGCGTTGATATGTCAAAGGTGTTTTTATAAATTATTAAACTTGTAGCGTATGGAGTAATTGGTTCCGCACATATATGTTTCAAGATCTATTTTACGCTTCCTTCGCTTTCCTTTAATGCACCGAGAATTATAGCATAAATATATTATAACACTTAGGGAGGGGTGGGCTACTTAGGTTTACGTATTCTTGGTTTTGATCTATTTTCTCGCTTTCTTGCCTTCTTTGATATGCCAGTGTTTTTAAAATAAATTATTAAACTTGGAGGTATGGAGTAATTAGGTTCCACACATATATGTTTCAGATCTATTTTACGCTTCCTTCGCTTTCCTTTAATGTACCGAGGTATAGCATAAATATATTATAAAACTTGGGAGGTGGGGGTATAGGTTTAGCTATTCTGGGTTCTGATTTGTTTTCGCTTTTCTTGCCTTCCTTCGATGTACGCAGAATTGTTTTTAAAAAAAATCATTGTACTCGGTAAGGGGTTTGATAATTGGTTTTACGCGTTTTTAAGTTAGTTTCCCTAGCTTCGGCTCGCCTTCCGTTGATATGCAGAGGTGTTTTAAAATAAAAAGTATTAAACTTGATGTATGGAGAAAGTGGGTTCACACATATATGTTTCAGATCTATTTTACGCTTCCTTCGCTCCTATAATGCACCGAGGTATAGCATAAATATATTAGCTACACTTGGGGGCGTGGGGTACTTGGGTTTACTTATTGTGGGTTTGATCTATTCACGCTTTGCTTGCCTTCCTTCGATGTAACGACTTGTTTTTAAAAATTATTGTACTCGGTTAGCGTTTGATAATTGGTTTTAATCATTTTGGGATTATGATTTCTCAGCTCCGCTCACTTCTTCAAATCGATATGCTTGTGGTGTTTTGTAAAATAGAATTATTAAACTTGGAAATTATGGAGTAATTTGGGTTCACACATATATGTTTCAGATCTATTTTACGCTTCCTTCGCTTTCCCTTTAATGTACCGAGGTATAGCATAAATATATTATTACGCACTTGAGGGGCGTGGGGTTCTTGGGCTTACTTGTGTGGATTTTGATCTATTCCTCGCTTTGCTTGCCTTCATTCGATGTACCGATTTGTTTTAAAATAATTATTGTACTTGGTAAGCGTTTGATAATTGGTTTCAGCGTTTTAGGTTAAAGATTTCCTCCGCTTCGCTCGCCTTCCGTCGATATATTATAAAACTTGGGGAGATTGGGGTACTTAGGTTTAGCTATTCTGGGTTCTGATTTGTTTTTCGCTTTTCTTGCCTTCCTTCGATGTACGGAATTGTTTTTTTAAAAAATCATTATTACTCAGTAAGGTTTGATAAATTGGTTTTTAAGCGTTTTAGGTTAAAAGATTTCCTCCTTCGCTCGCCTTCCGTCGATATGCTGTGGTGTTTTTAAATAAATTAAACTTGGAGGTATGGAGTAATTGGGTTCACATATATGTTTCAGATTTATTTACGCTTCCTTCGCTTTCCCTTTGATGTACCGAGGTATAGCATAAATATATTATTACGCTTGAGGAGCGTGGGTTCTTGGGCTTACTTATTGTGGATTTTGATCTATTCTATATTTTGCTTGCCTTCATTCGATGTACCGATTTGTTTTAAAATAATTATTGTACTTGAGAAAGTAAGCGTTTGATAGTGGTTTTCAGCGTTTTAGGTTAAGATTTCCTCCCTTCGCTCGCCTTCCGTCGATATATTATAAAACTAGGGAGGGTTGGGTACTTAGGTTTAGCTATTCTGGGTTCTGATTTGCTTTTTCGCTTTTCTTGCCTTCCTTCGATGTACGGAATTGTTTTTAAAAATCATTGTACTCGGTAAGGGGATTTTGATAATTGGTTTTAAGCGTTTAGGTTAAGATTTCCTCGCTTCGCTCGCCTTCCGTCGATTAATGCTGTGGTGTTTTAAATAAATTATTAAACTTGAGTATGGAGTAATTGGAGTTCACACATATGTTTCAGATTTATTTTACGCTTCCTTCGCTTTCCTTTGATGTACCGAGGTGTGGCAATATATTATAACTTGCCAGGAGATTAGGGGTGTTGGGTTCAGCTATTCTAGGTTCTGATATGTTTTCGCTTTGCTTGCCTTCATTCGATGTACGATTTGTTTTTAAAATAATTATTGTACTTGGTAAGCGTTTGATAATTGGTTTCAGCGTTTTTGGGTTAAGATTTCCTCCCTTCGCTCGCCATATATTTATGCTATACCTCGGTGCATTAAAGGAAAGCGAAGGAAGCGTAAAATAGATCTGAAACATATATGTGTGAACCCAATTACTCCATACGCTACAAGTTTAATAATTTATAAAAAACACCTTGACATATCAACGCAAGGCGAGCGAAGCGAGGAAATCTTTACCTAAAACGCTTAAAACCAATTATCAAACGCTTACCGAGTACAATTATTTTTTTATTAAAAACAAGTCGGTACATCAAAGGAAGGCAAGCAAAGCGAAAAACATATCAGAACCTATAATAGCTAAACCCAAATACACCACCCTCCCCAAGTGTTATAATATATTTAAGCTACACCTCGGTACATCAAAGGAAAGCGAAGGAAGCGTAAAATAAATCTGAAACATATAAGTGTGAACCCACTTACTCCATACTCTACAAGTTTAATAATTTATTATAAAAACTCCTCGACATATCAACACAAGGCGAGCGAAGCGAGGAGTAAATCAAAACCTAAAACGCTGAAAACCAATTATCCCACGCTTACCTAGTACAATAATTTTGTTGAAAACAACGATAGTGCATCAAAGGAAGGCAAGCAAAGCGAAAAACAGATCTGAACCTAGAATAGTTAAACCCAAGTACCCCACGCTCCCCATGTGTAATAATATATTTAAGCTACACCACGGCACATCAACGGAAAGTGAAGGAAGCGTAAAATAAATCTGAAACATATATGTGAGAACCCACTTACTCCATAATCTCCAAGTTTAATAATTTATTTTAAAAACACCTCTGCATATCGACGGAAGGCGAGCGAAGCTAGGAAATCTTAACTTAAAACGCGTAAAACCAATTATCAAACCCTTACCGAGTACAATGATTTTTTTTAAAAAACAATTCCGTACATCGAAGGAAGGCAAGAAAAGCGAAAAACAAATCAGAACCCAGAATAGCTAAACCTAAGTACCCCACCCTCCCCAAGTTTTATAATATATCGACGGAAGGCGAGCGAAGCGAGGAAATCTTAACCTAAAACGCTGAAAACCAATTATCAAACGCTTACCAAGTACAATAATTATTTTTAAAACAAATCGGTACATCGAATGAAGGCAAGCAAAGCGAGGAATAGATCAAAATCCACAATAAGTAAGCCCAAGAACCACACGCTCCCCAAGTGTAATAATATATTTATGCTATACCTCGGTACATTAAAGGAAAGCGAAGGAAGCGTAAAATAGATCTGAAACATATATGTGTGAACCCAATTACTCCATACTCTCCAAGTTTAATAATTTATTTAAAAAACACCACAGCATATCGACGGAAGGCGAGCGAAGCGAGGAAATCTTAACCTAAAACGCTTAAAACCAATTATCAAACCCTTACCGAGTACAATGATTTTTTTAAAAAACAATTCCGTACATCGAAGGAAGGCAAGAAAAGCGAAAAACAAATCAGAACCCAGAATAGCTAAACCTAAGTACCCCACCCTCCCCAAGTTTTATAATATATCGACGGAAGGCGAGCGAAGCGAGGAAATCTTAACCTAAAACGCTGAAAACCAATTATCAAACGCTTACCAAGTACAATAATTATTTTTAAAACAAATCGGTACATCGAATGAAGGCAAGCAAAGCGAGGAATAGATCAAAATCCACAATAAGTAAGCCCAAGAACCCCACGCTCCCCAAGTGTAATAATATATTTATGCTATACCTCGGTACATTAAAGGAAAGCGAAGGAAGCGTAAAATAGATCTGAAACATATATGTGTGAACCCAATTACTCCATACTCTCCAAGTTTAATAATTTATTTAAAAAACACCACAGCATATCGACGGAAGGCGAGCGAAGCGAGGAAATCTTAACCTAAAACGCTTAAAACCAGTTATCAAACGTTTACCAAGTACAATAATTATTTTTAAAACAAATCGGTACATCGAAGGAAGGCAAGCAAAGCGAGGAATAGATCATAACCCACAATAAGTAAACCCAAGTACCCCACGCTCCCCAAGTGTAATAATATATTTATGCTATACCTCGGTGCATTAAAGGAAAGCGAAGGAAGCGTAAAATAGATCTGAAACATATATGTGTGAACCCAATTACTCCATACTCTCCAAGTTTAATAATTTATTTAAAAAACACCACAGCATATCGACGGAAGGCGAGCGAAGCGAGGAAATCTTAACCTAAAACGCTTAAAACCAATCATCAAACGCTTACCGAGTACAATGATTTTTTTTTTAAAACAAATCGGTACATCGAAGGAAGGCAAGCAAAGCGAGGAATAAATCAAAACCAAGAATACGTAAACCCAAGTAGCCCACCCTTCCCAAGTGTTATAATAAATCGACGGAAGGCGAGCGAAGCGAGGAAATCTTAACCTAAAACGCTGAAAACCAATTATCCCACGCTTACCTAGTACAATAATTTCGTTGAAAACCACGTCAGTACATCAAAGGAATAAAAGCAAAGCGAAAAACATATCAGAACCTATAATAGCTAAACCCAAATACACCACCCTCCCCAAGTGTTATAATATATTTAAGCTACACCTCGGTACATTAAAGGAAAGCAAAGGAAGCGTAAAATAGATCTGAAACATATATGTGTGAACCCACTTACTCCATACTCTCCAAGTTTAATAATTTATTTAAAAAACACCACAGCATATCGACGGAAGGCGAACGAAGCGAGGAAATCTTAACCTAAAACGCTTAAAACCAATCATCAAACGCTTACCGAGTACAATGATTTTTTTTTAAAAACAATTCCGTACATCGAAGGAAGGCAAGCAAAGCGAAAAACAAATAGAAACCCAGAATAGCTAAACCCAAGTACCCCACCCTCCCCAAGTGTTATAATATATCGACGGAAGGCGAGCGAAGCGAGGAAATCTTAACCTAAAACGCTGAAAACCAATTATCAAACGCTTACCAAGTACAATAATTATTTTTAAAACAAATCGGTACATCGAATGAAGGCAAACAAAGCGAGGAATAGATCAAAATCCACAATAAGTAAGCCCAAGAACCCCACGCTCCCCAAGTGTAATAATATATTTATGCTATACCTCGGTACATTAAAGGAAAGCGAAGGAAGCGTAAAATAGATCTGAAACATATATGTGTGAACCCAATTACTCCATACTCTCCAAGTTTAATAATTTATTTAAAAAACACCACAGCATATCGACGGAAGGCGAGCGAAGCGAGGAAATCTTAACCTAAAACGCTTAAAACCAATTATCAAACGCTTACCAAGTACAATAATTATTTTTAAAACAAATCGGTACATCGAAGGAAGGCAAGCAAAGCGAGGAATAGATCAAAACCCATAATAAGTAAACCCAACTACCCCACGCTCCCCAAGTGTAATAATATATTTATGCTATACCTCGGTGCATTAAAGGAAAGCGAAGGAAGCGTAAAATAAATCTGAAACATATATGTGAGAACCCACTTACTCCATAATCTCCAAGTTTAATAATTTATTTTAAAAACACCTCTGCATATCGACGGAAGGCGAGCGAAACTAGGAAATCTTAACTTAAAACGCTTAAAACCAATTATCAAACCCTTACCGAGTACAATGATTTTTTTTTAAAAACAATTCCGTACATCGAAGGAAGGCAAGCAAAGCGAAAAACAAATCAGAACCCAGAATAGCTAAACCCAAGTACCCCACCCTCCCCAAGTGTTATAATATATCGACGGAAGGCGAGCGAAGCGAGGAAATCTTAACCTAAAACGCTGAAAACCAATTATCAAACGCTTATGAAGTACAATAATTATTTTTAAAACAAATCGGTACATCGAAGGAAAGCAAGCAAAGCGAGGAATAGATCAAAACCCACAATAAGTAAACCCAAGTACCCCACCCTTCCCAAGTGTTATAATAAATCGACGGAAGGCGAGCGAAGCGAGGAAATCTTAACCTAAAACGCTGAAAACCAATTATCCCACGCTTACCTAGTACAATAATTTCGTTGAAAACCACGTCAGTACATCAAAGGAATAAAAGCAAAGCGAAAAACATATCAGAACCTATAATAGCTAAACCCAAATACACCACCCTCCCCAAGTGTTATAATATATTTAAGCTACACCTCGGTACATTAAAGGAAAGCAAAGGAAGCGTAAAATAGATCTGAAACATATATGTGTGAACCCACTTACTCCATACTCTCCAAGTTTAACACTTTATTTTAAAAACACCTCTGCATATCAACGGAAGTCGAGCAAAGCGAGGAGTAAATCAAAACCTAAAACGCTTAAAACCAATTATCCCACGCTTACCAAGTAGAATAATTTTGTTTAAAACCACGTCAGTACATCAAAGGTAGGCAAGCAAAGCGAGAAATAGATCAAAACGAAGAATACGTAAACCCAAGTACCCCACGCTCCCCATGTGTAATAATATATTTAAGCTACACCTCGGTACATTAAAGGAAAGCAAAGGAAGCATAAAATAGATCTGAAACATATATGTGTGACCCACTTACTCCATAATCTCTAAGTTTAATACTTTATTTTCAAAACACCACAGCATATCGACGGAAGGCGAGCGAAGCGAGGAAATCTTAACCTAAAACGCTTAAAACCAATTATCAAACGCTTATGAAGTACAATAATTATTTTTAAAACAAATCGGTACATCGAAGGAAGGCAAGCAAAGCGAGGAATAGATCAAAACCCACAATAAGTAAACCCAAGTACCCCACGCTCCCCAAGTGTAATAATATATTTATGCTATACCTCGGTGCATTAAAGGAAAGCGAAGGAAGCGTAAAATAGATCTGAAACATATATGTGTGAACCCAATTACTCCATACTCTCCAAGTTTAATAATTTATTTAAAAAACACCACAGCATATCGACGGAAGGCGAGCGAAGCGAGGAAATCTTAACCTAAAACGCTTAAAACCAATCATCAAACGCTTACCGAGTACAATGATTTTTTTTTAAAAACAAATCGGTACATCGAAGGAAGGCAAGCAAAGCGAAAAACAAATCAGAACCCAGAATAGCTAAACCCAAGTACCCCACCCTCCCCAAGTGTTATAATATATCGACGGAAGGCGAGCGAAGCGAGGAAATCTTACCCTAAAACGCTGAAAACCAATTATCAAACGCTTACCAAGTACAATAATTATTTTTAAAACAAATCGGTACATCGAATGAAGGCAAGCAAAGCGAAAAACATATCAGAACCTAGAATAGCTGAACCCAAATACCCCACCCTCCCCAAGTGTTATAATATATTTAAGCTACACCTCGGTACATCAAAGGAAAGCGAAGGAAGCGTAAAATAAATCTGAAACATATAAGTGTGAACCCACTTACTCCATACTCTACAAGTTTAATAATTTATTTAAAAAACACCTCTACATATCGACGGAAGGCGAGCGAAGCTAGGAAATCTTAACCTAAAACGCTGAAAACCAATTATCAAACGCTTATGAAGTACAATAATTATTTTTAAAACAAATCGGTACATCGAAGGAAGGCAAGCAAAGCGAGGAATAGATCAAAACCCACAATAAGTAAACCCAAGTACCCCACGCTCCCCAAGTGTAATAATATATTTATGCTATACCTCGGTGCATTAAAGGAAAGCGAAGGAAGCGTAAAATAGATCTGAAACATATATGTGTGAACCCAATTACTCCATACTCTCCAAGTTTAATAATTTATTTAAAAAACACCACAGCATATCGACGGAAGGCGAGCGAAGCGAGGAAATCTTAACCTAAAACGCTTAAAACCAATCATCAAACGCTTACCGAGTACAATGATTTTTTTTAAAAACAAATCGGTACATCGAAGGAAGGCAAGCAAAGCGAGGAATAGATCAAAACCAAGAATACGTAAACCCAAGTAGCCCACCCTTCCCAAGTGTTATAATAAATCGACGGAAGGCGAGCGAAGCGAGGAAATCTTAACCTAAAACGCTGAAAACCAATTATCCCACGCTTACCTAGTACAATAATTTCGTTGAAAACCACGTCAGTACATCAAAGGAATAAAAGCAAAGCGAAAAACATATCAGAACCTATAATAGCTAAACCCAAATACACCACCCTCCCCAAGTGTTATAATATATTTAAGCTACACCTCGGTACATTAAAGGAAAGCAAAGGAAGCGTAAAATAGATCTGAAACATATATGTGTGAACCCACTTACTCCATACTCTCCAAGTTTAACACTTTATTTTAAAAACACCTCTGCATATCAACGGAAGTCGAGCAAAGCGAGGAGTAAATCAAAACCTAAAACGCTTAAAACCAATTATCCCACGCTTACCAAGTAGAATAATTTTGTTTAAAACCACGTCAGTACATCAAAGGTAGGCAAGCAAAGCGAGAAATAGATCAAAACGAAGAATACGTAAACCCAAGTACCCCACGCTCCCCATGTGTAATAATATATTTAAGCTACACCTCGGTACATTAAAGGAAAGCAAAGGAAGCGTAAAATAGATCTGAAACATATATGTGTGACCCACTTACTCCATAATCTCTAAGTTTAATACTTTATTTTCAAAACACCACAGCATATCGACGGAAGGCGAGCGAAGCGAGGAAATCTTAACCTAAAACGCTTAAAACCAATTATCAAACCCTTACCGAGTACAATGATTTTTTTTTAAAAACAATTCCGTACATCGAAGGAAGGCAAGCAAAGCGAAAAACAAATCAGAACCCAGAATAGCTAAACCCAAGTACCCCACCCTCCCCAAGTGTTATAATATATCGACGGAAGGCGAGCGAAGCGAGGAAATCTTAACCTAAAACGCTGAAAACCAATTATCAAACGCTTACCAAGTACAATAATTATTTTTAAAACAAATCGGTACATCGAATGAAGGCAAGCAAAGCGAAAAACATATCAGAACCTAGAATAGCTGAACCCAAATACCCCACCCTCCCCAAGTGTTATAATATATTTAAGCTACACCTCGGTACATCAAAGGAAAGCGAAGGAAGCGTAAAATAAATCTGAAACATATAAGTGTGAACCCACTTACTCCATACTCTACAAGTTTAATAATTTATTTAAAAAACACCTCTACATATCGACGGAAGGCGAGCGAAGCTAGGAAATCTTAACCTAAAACGCTGAAAACCAATTATCAAACGCTTATGAAGTACAATAATTATTTTTAAAACAAATCGGTACATCGAAGGAAGGCAAGCAAAGCGAGGAATAGATCAAAACCCACAATAAGTAAACCCAAGTACCCCACGCTCCCCAAGTGTAATAATATATTTATGCTATACCTCGGTGCATTAAAGGAAAGCGAAGGAAGCGTAAAATAGATCTGAAACATATATGTGTGAACCCAATTACTCCATACTCTCCAAGTTTAATAATTTATTTAAAAAACACCACAGCATATCGACGGAAGGCGAGCGAAGCGAGGAAATCTTAACCTAAAACGCTTAAAACCAATCATCAAACGCTTACCGAGTACAATGATTTTTTTTTAAAAACAAATCGGTACATCGAAGGAAGGCAAGCAAAGCGAGGAATAGATCAAAACCAAGAATACGTAAACCCAAGTAGCCCACCCTTCCCAAGTGTTATAATAAATCGACGGAAGGCGAGCGAAGCGAGGAAATCTTAACCTAAAACGCTGAAAACCAATTATCCCACGCTTACCTAGTACAATAATTTCGTTGAAAACCACGTCAGTACATCAAAGGAATAAAAGCAAAGCGAAAAACATATCAGAACCTATAATAGCTAAACCCAAATACACCACCCTCCCCAAGTGTTATAATATATTTAAGCTACACCTCGGTACATTAAAGGAAAGCAAAGGAAGCGTAAAATAGATCTGAAACATATATGTGTGAACCCACTTACTCCATACTCTCCAAGTTTAACACTTTATTTTAAAAACACCTCTGCATATCAACGGAAGTCGAGCAAAGCGAGGAGTAAATCAAAACCTAAAACGCTTAAAACCAATTATCCCACGCTTACCAAGTAGAATAATTTTGTTTAAAACCACGTCAGTACATCAAAGGTAGGCAAGCAAAGCGAGAAATCGATCAAAACGAAGAATACGTAAACCCAAGTACCCCACGCTCCCCATGTGTAATAATATATTTAAGCTACACCACGGCACATCAAAGGAAAGCGAAGGAAGCGTAAAATAAATCTGAAACATATATGTGTGAACCCACTTACTCCATAATCTCTAAGTTTAATAATTTATAAAATACACCTCGACATATCAACGCAAGGCGAGCGAAGCGAGGAAATCTTAACCTAAAACGCTGAAAACCAATTATCAAACGCTTACCGAGTACAATGATTATTTTATTAAAAACAAGTCGTTACATCGAAGGAAGGCAAGCAAAGCCAAAAACATATCAGAACCTATAATAGCTAAACCCAAATACACCAACCTCCCCAAGTGTTATAATATATTTAAGCTACACCTCGGTACATTAAAGGAAAGCAAAGGAAGCGTAAAATAGATCTGAAACATATATGTGTGACCCACTTACTCCATACTCTCCAAGTTTAATACTTTATTTTCAAAACACCACAGCATATCGACGGAAGGCGAGCGAAGCGAGGAAATCTTAACCTAAAACGCTTAAAACCAATTATCAAACGCTTACCAAGTACAATAATTATTTTTAAAACAAATCGGTACATCGAATGAAGGCAAGCAAAGCGAGGAATAGATCAAAATCCACAATAAGTAAGCCCAAGAACCCCACGCTCCCCAAGTGTAATAATATATTTATGCTATACCTCGGTACATTAAAGGAAAGCGAAGGAAGCGTAAAATAGATCTGAAACATATATGTGTGAACCCAATTACTCCATACTCTCCAAGTTTAATAATTTATTTAAAAAACACCACAGCATATCGACGGAAGGCGAGCGAAGCGAGGAAATCTTAACCTAAAACGCTTAAAACCAATTATCAAACGTTTACCAAGTACAATAATTATTTTTAAAACAAATCGGTACATCGAAGGAAGGCAAGCAAAGCGAGGAATAGATCAAAACCCACAACAAGTAAACCCAAGTACCCCACGCTCCCCAAGTGTAATAATATATTTATGCTATACCTCGGTGCATTAAAGGAAAGCGAAGGAAGCGTAAAATAGATCTGAAACATATATGTATGAACCCAATTACTCCATACTCTCCAAGTTTAATAATTTATTTAAAAAACACCACAGCATATCGACGGAAGGCGAGCGAAGCGAGGAAATCTTAACCTAAAACGCTTAAAACCAATCATCAAACGCTTACCGAGTACAATGATTTTTTTTTAAAAACAAATCGGTACATCGAAGGAAGGCAAGCAAAGCGAGGAATAGATCAAAACCAAGAATACGTAAACCCAAGTAGCCCACCCTTCCCAAGTGTTATAATAAATCGACGGAAGGCGAGCGAAGCGAGGAAATCTTAACCTAAAACGCTGAAAACCAATTATCCCACGCTTACCTAGTACAATAATTTCGTTGAAAACCACGTCAGTACATCAAAGGAATAAAAGCAAAGCGAAAAACATATCAGAACCTATAATAGCTAAACCCAAATACACCACCCTCCCCAAGTGTTATAATATATTTAAGCTACACCTCGGTACATTAAAGGAAAGCAAAGGAAGCGTAAAATAGATCTGAAACATATATGTGTGAACCCACTTACTCCATACTCTCCAAGTTTAACACTTTATTTTAAAAACACCTCTGCATATCAACGGAAGTCGAGCAAAGCGAGGAGTAAATCAAAACCTAAAACGCTTAAAACCAATTATCCCACGCTTACCAAGTAGAATAATTTTGTTTAAAACCACGTCAGTACATCAAAGGTAGGCAAGCAAAGCGAGAAATAGATCAAAACGAAGAATACGTAAACCCAAGTACCCCACGCTCCCCATGTGTAATAATATATTTAAGCTACACCTCGGTACATTAAAGGAAAGCAAAGGAAGCGTAAAATAGATCTGAAACATATATGTGTGACCCACTTACTCCATACTCTCCAAGTTTAATACTTTATTTTCAAAACACCACAGCATATCGACGGAAGGCGAGCGAAGCGAGGAAATCTTAACCTAAAACGCTTAAAACCAATTATCAAACGCTTACCAAGTACAATAATTATTTTTAAAACAAATCGGTACATCGAATGAAGGCAAGCAAAGCGAGGAATAGATCAAAATCCACAATAAGTAAGCCCAAGAACCCCACGCTCCCCAAGTGTAATAATATATTTATGCTATACCTCGGTACATTAAAGGAAAGCGAAGGAAGCGTAAAATAGATCTGAAACATATATGTGTGAACCCAATTACTCCATACTCTCCAAGTTTAATACTTTATTTTCAAAACACCACAGCATATCGACGGAAGGCGAGCGAAGCGAGGAAATCTTAACCTAAAACGCTTAAAACCAATTATCAAACGCTTACCAAGTACAATAATTATTTTTAAAACAAATCGGTACATCGAAGGAAGGCAAGCAAAGCGAGGAATAGATCAAAACCCACAACAAGTAAACCCAAGTACCCCACGCTCCCCAAGTGTAATAATATATTTATGCTATACCTCGGTGCATTAAAGGAAAGCGAAGGAAGCGTAAAATAGATCTGAAACATATATGTGTGAACCCAATTACTCCATACTCTCCAAGTTTAATAATTTATTTAAAAAACACCACAGCATATCGACGGAAGGCGAGCGAAGCGAGGAAATCTTAACCTAAAACGCTTAAAACCAATCATCAAACGCTTACCGAGTACAATGATTTTTTTTTAAAAACAAATCGGTACATCGAAGGAAGGCAAGCAAAGCGAGGAATAGATCAAAACCAAGAATACGTAAACCCAAGTAGCCCACCCTTCCCAAGTGTTATAATAAATCGACGGAAGGCGAGCGAAGCGAGGAAATCTTAACCTAAAACGCTGAAAACCAATTATCCCACGCTTACCTAGTACAATAATTTCGTTGAAAACCACGTCAGTACATCAAAGGAATAAAAGCAAAGCGAAAAACATATCAGAACCTATAATAGCTAAACCCAAATACACCACCCTCCCCAAGTGTTATAATATATTTAAGCTACACCTCGGTACATTAAAGGAAAGCAAAGGAAGCGTAAAATAGATCTGAAACATATAAGTGTGAACCCACTTACTCCATACTCTACAAGTTTAATAATTTATTTAAAAAACACCTCTACATATCGACGGAAGGCGAGCGAAGCTAGGAAATCTTAACCTAAAACGCTGAAAACCAATTATCAAACGCTTATGAAGTACAATAATTATTTTTAAAAAACAATTCCGTACATCGAAGGAAGGCAAGAAAAGCGAAAAACAAATCAGAACCCAGAATAGCTAAACCTAAGTACCCCACCCTCCCCAAGTTTTATAATATATTTATGCTATACCTCGGTACATTAAAGGAAAGCGAAGGAAGCGTAAAATAGATCTGAAACATATATGTGTGAACCCAATTACTCCATACTCTCCAAGTTTAATAATTTATTTTAAAAACACCTCGGCATATCAAAGGAAGGCAAGCAAAGCGAGAAATAGATCAAAACCAAGAATACGTAAACCCAAGTAGCCCACCCTCCCCAAGTGTTATAATATATTTATGCTATACCTCGGTGCATTAAAGGAAAGCGAAGGAAGCGTAAAATAAATCTGAAACATATATGTGTGAACCCACTTACTCCATACTCTCCAAGTTTAATACTTTATTATAAAAACACCTCGACATATCAACACAAGGCGAGCGAAGCGAGGAAATCTTAACCTAAAACGCTGAAAACGAATTATCAAACGCTTACCGAGTACAATGATTTTTTTATTAAAAACAAGTCGGTATAGCAAAGGAAGGCAAGCAAAGCGAAAAACATATCAGAACCTATAATAGCTAGACCCAAATACACCACCCTCCCCAAGTGTTATAATATATTTAAGCTACACCTCGGTACATCAAAGGAAAGCGAAGGAAGCGTAAAATAAATCTGAAACATATAAGTGTGAACCCACTTACTCCATACTCTACAAGTTTAATAATTTATTATAAAAACTCCTCGACATATCAACACAAGGCGAGCGAAGCGAGGAGTAAATCAAAACCTAAAACGCTGAAAACCAATTATCCCACGCTTACCTAGTACAATAATTTTGTTGAAAACAACGATAGTGCATCAAAGGAAGGCAAGCAAAGCGAAAAACAGATCTGAACCTAGAATAGTTAAACCCAAGTACCCCACGCTCCCCATGTGTAATAATATATTTAATCTACACCTCGGCACATCAAAGGAAAGCGAAGGAAGCGTAAAATACATCTGAAACATATATGTGAGAACCCACTTACTCCATAATCTCCAAGTTTAATAATTTATTTTAAAAACACCTCGGCATATCAACGGAAGGCGAGCGAAGCGAGGAGTAAAGCAAAACCTAAAACGCTTAAAACCAATTATCCCACGCTTACCAAGTAGAATAATTTTGTTTAAAACCACGTCAGTACATCAAAGGAAGGTAAGCAAAGCGAGAAATAGATCAAAACCAAGAATACGTAAACCCAAGTACCCCACCCTCCCCAAGTGTTATAATATATTTATGCTATACCTCGGTACATTAAAGGAAAGCGAAGGAAGCGTAAAATAGATCTGAAACATATATGTGTGAACCCAATTACTCCATACTCTCCAAGTTTAATAATTTATTTTAAAAACACCTCGGCATATCAAAGGAAGGCAAGCAAAGCGAGAAATAGATCAAAACCAAGAATACGTAAACCCAAGTAGCCCACCCTCCCCAAGTGTTATAATATATTTATGCTATACCTCGGTGCATTAAAGGAAAGCGAAGGAAGCGTAAAATAGATCTGAAACATATATGTGTGAACCCAATTACTCCATACGCTACAAGTTTAATAATTTATAAAAAACACCTTGACATATCAACGCAAGGCGAGCGAAGCGAGGAAATCTTTACCTAAAACGCTTAAAACCAATTATCAAACGCTTACCAAGTACAATAATTATTTTTAAAACAAATCGGTACATCGAATGAAGGCAAGCAAAGCGAAAAACATATCAGAACCTAGAATAGCTGAACCCAAATACCCCACCCTCCCCAAGTGTTATAATATATTTAAGCTACCCCTCGGCACATCAAAGGAAAGCGAAGGAACCATAAAATAAATCTGAAACATATAAGTGTGAACCCACTTACTTCATACTCTACAAGTTTAATAATTTATAAAAAACACCTCGACATATCAACGCAAGGCGAGCGAAGCGAGGAGTAAATCAAAACCTAAAATGATTAAAACCAATTATACCACGATTACCTAGTACAATAATTTTGTTGAAAACAACGATAGTGCATCAAAGGAAGGCAAGCAAAGCGAAAAACAGATCTGAACCTAGAATAGTTAAACCCAAGTACCCCACGCTCCCCATGTGTAATAATATATTTAAGCTACACCTCGGCACATCAAAGGAAAGCGAAGGAAGCGTAAAATACATCTGAAACATATATGTGAGAACCCACTTACTCCATAATCTCCAAGTTTAATAATTTATTTTAAAAACACCTCGGCATATCAACGGAAGGCGAGCGAAGCGAGGAGTAAAGCAAAACCTAAAACGATTAAAACCAATTATACCACGCTTACCAAGTAGAATAATTTTGTTTAAAACCACGTCAGTACATCAAAGGAAGGTAAGCAAAGCGAGAAATAGATCAAAACCAAGAATACGTAAACCCAAGTACCCCACCCTCCCCAAGTGTTATAATATATTTATGCTATACCTCGGTACATTAAAGGAAAGCGAAGGAAGCGTAAAATAGATCTGAAACATATATGTGTGAACCCAATTACTCCATACTCTCCAAGTTTAATAATTTATTTTAAAAACACCTCGGCATATCAAAGGAAGGCAAGCAAAGCGAGAAATAGATCAAAACCCACAATAAGTAAACCCAAGTAGCCCACCCTCCCCAAGTGTTATAATATATTTATGCTATACCTCGGTGCATTAAAGGAAAGCGAAGGAAGCGTAAAATAGATCTGAAACATATATGTGTGAACCCACTTACTTCATACTCTCCAAGTTTAATAATTTATTTAAAAAACACCTCTGCATATCGACGGAAGGCGAGCGAAGCTAGGAGTAAAGCAAAACCTAAAACGCTTAAAACCAATTATCCCACGCTTACCAAGTAGAATAATTTTGTTTAAAACCACGTCAGTACATCAAAGGAAGGTAAGCAAAGCGAGAAATAGATCAAAACCAAGAATACGTAAACCCAAGTACCCCACCCTCCCCAAGTGTTATAATATATTTATGCTATACCTCGGTACATTAAAGGAAAGCGAAGGAAGCGTAAAATAGATCTGAAACATATATGTGTGAACCCAATTACTCCATACTCTCCAAGTTTAATAATTTATTTTAAAAACACCTCGGCATATCAAAGGAAGGCAAGCAAAGCGAGAAATAGATCAAAACCAAGAATACGTAAACCCAAGTAGCCCACCCTCCCCAAGTGTTATAATATATTTATGCTATACCTCGGTGCATTAAAGGAAAGCGAAGGAAGCGTAAAATAGATCTGAAACATATATGTGTGAACCCAATTACTCCATACGCTACAAGTTTAATAATTTATAAAAAACACCTTGACATATCAACGCAAGGCGAGCGAAGCGAGGAAATCTTTACCTAAAACGCTTAAAACCAATTATCAAACGCTTACCGAGTACAATGATTTTTTTATTAAAAACAAGTCGGTACATCGAAGGAAGGCAAGCAAAGCGAAAAACATATCAGAACCTAGAATAGCTGAACCCAAATACCCCACCCTCCCCAAGTGTTATAATATATTTAAGCTACACCTCGGTACATCAAAGGAAAGCGAAGGAAGCGTAAAATAAATCTGAAACATATAAGTGTGAACCCACTTGCTCCATACTCTACAAGTTTAATAATTTATTTTAAAAACACCTCGGCATATCAACGGCAGGCGAGCGAAGCGAGGAGTAAATCAAAACCTAAAACGCTTAAAACCAATTATCCCACGCTTACCAAGTAGAATAATTTTGTTTAAAATCACGTCAGTACATCAAAGGAAGGCAAGCAAAGCGAGAAATAGATCAAAACCAAGAATACGTAAACCCAAGTAGCCCACCCTCCCCAAGTGTTATAATAAATCGACGGAAGGCGAGCGAAGCGAGGAAATCTTAACCTAAAACGCTGAAAACCAATTATCCCACGCTTACCTAGTACAATAATTTCGTTGAAAACCACGTCAGTACATCAAAGGAATAAAAGCAAAGCGAAAAACAGATCTGAACATAAAATAGTTAAACCCACGTACCCCACTCTACCCAAGTGTAATAATATATTTATCCTATACCTCGGTACATTAAAGGAAAGCGAAGGAAGCGTAAAATAGATCTGAAACATATATGTGTGAACCCACTTACTCCATACTCTCCAAGTTTAATAATTTATTTACAAAACACCACAGCATATCGACGGAAGGCGAGCGAAGCGAGGAAATCTTAACCTAAACCGCTGAAAACCAATTATCAAACGCTTACCATGTACAATAATTTTTTGTAAAAACAAATCGGTACATCGAAGGAAGGCAAGCAAAGCGAGGAATAGATCAAAACCCACAATAAGTAAACCCAAGTACCCCACGCTCCCCAAGTGTAATAATATATTTATGCTATACCTCGGTGCATTAAAGGAAAGCGAAGGAAGCGTAAAATAGATCTGAAACATATATGTGTGAACCCAATTACTCCATACTCTCCAAGTTTAATAATTTATTTAAAAAACACCACAGCATATCGACGGAAGGCGAGCGAAGCGAGGAAATCTTAACCTAAAACGCTTAAAACCAATTATCAAACGCTTACCGAGTACAATGATTTTTTTTTTAAAACAATTCGGTTCATCGAAGGAAGGCAAGCAAAGCGGAAAACAGATCAGAACCTAGAATAGCTAAACCTAAGTACCCCACCCTCCCCAAGTGTTATAATAAATCGTCGGAAGGCGAGCGAAGCGAGGAAATCTTAACCTAAAACGATGAAAACCAATTATCCCACGCTTACCTAGTACAATAATTTCGTTGAAAACCACGTCAGTACATCAAAGGAATAAAAGCAAAGCGAAAAACAGATCTGAACATAGAATAGTTAAACCCAAGTACCCCACTCTCCCCAAGTGTTATAATTTATTTATGCTATACCTCGGTACATTAAAGGAAAGCGAAGGAAGCGTAAAATAAATCTGAAACATATATGTGTGAACCCACTTACTCCATACTCTCCAAGTTTAATACTTTATTTTCAAAACACCTCAGCATATCAACGCAAGGCGAGCGAAGCAAGGAAATCTTAACCTAAAACGCTGAAAACCAATTATCAAACGCTTACCGAGTACAATGATTTTTTTATTAAAAACAAGTCAGTACATCGAAGGAAGGCAAGCAAAGCGAAAAACATATCAGAACCTAGAATAGCTGAACCCAAATACCCCACCCTCCCCAAGTGTTATAATATATTTAAGCTACCCCTCGGCACATCAAAGGAAAGCGAAGGAACCATAAAATAAATCTGAAACATATAAGTGTGAACCCACTTACTTCATACTCTACAAGTTTAATAATTTATAAAAAACACCTCGACATATCAACGCAAGGCGAGCGAAGCGAGGAGTAAATCAAAACCTAAAATGATTAAAACCAATTATACCACGATTACCTAGTACAATAATTTTGTTGAAAACAACGATAGTGCATCAAAGGAAGGCAAGCAAAGCGAAAAACAGATCTGAACCTAGAATAGTTAAACCCAAGTACCCCACGCTCCCCATGTGTAATAATATATTTAAGCTACACCTCGGCACATCAAAGGAAAGCGAAGGAAGCGTAAAATACATCTGAAACATATATGTGAGAACCCACTTACTCCATAATCTCCAAGTTTAATAATTTATTTTAAAAACACCTCGGCATATCAACGGAAGGCGAGCGAAGCGAGGAGTAAAGCAAAACCTAAAACGATTAAAACCAATTATACCACGCTTACCAAGTAGAATAATTTTGTTTAAAACCACGTCAGTACATCAAAGGAAGGTAAGCAAAGCGAGAAATAGATCAAAACCAAGAATACGTAAACCCAAGTACCCCACCCTCCCCAAGTGTTATAATATATTTATGCTATACCTCGGTACATTAAAGGAAAGCGAAGGAAGCGTAAAATAGATCTGAAACATATATGTGTGAACCCAATTACTCCATACTCTCCAAGTTTAATAATTTATTTTAAAAACACCTCGGCATATCAAAGGAAGGCAAGCAAAGCGAGAAATAGATCAAAACCCACAATAAGTAAACCCAAGTAGCCCACCCTCCCCAAGTGTTATAATATATTTATGCTATACCTCGGTGCATTAAAGGAAAGCGAAGGAAGCGTAAAATAGATCTGAAACATATATGTGTGAACCCACTTACTTCATACTCTCCAAGTTTAATAATTTATTTAAAAAACACCTCTGCATATCGACGGAAGGCGAGCGAAGCTAGGAAATCTTAACCTAAAACGCTGAAAACCAATTATCAAACGCTTATCAAGTACAATAATTATTTTTAAAACAAATCGGTACATCGAAGGAAAGCAAGCAAAGCGAGGAATAGATCAAAACCCACAATAAGTAAACCCAAGTACCCCACTCTCCCCAAGTGTTATAATATATTTATCCTATACCTCGGTACATTAAAGGAAAGCAAAGGAAGCGTAAAATAGATCTGAAACATATATGTGTGAACCCACTTACTCCATACTCTACATGTTTTGTTGAGAAAGGTTGGATCAATAAACAACAACTTGAGGTTTATTTATTGTTGAAGTATATTGTAAAAGGCTTGAGAGCCTAGTCGGCGGCACGTCTGCTCACATCGGAGTCTTACATGCAAGAGAGAGAGTGTATAGTACAGTACAGCATTGTCTGGCTCTACACACGGAATATGATATTATACGTAATAGGCGCTTAGAGTATAGCGCGAGACATGCGCAGTTCGTCAGCTCTCGCGTGAGCTCGTCTCAATGCACAAAATCGCAGTTGACCAATAGATGGCGCGACGTGTACCATTTTGGTACTAATAATCAAGATTATAATACTTACTATATTACAACACGCCTCCTTAAGTTTATAATCTTGATCTTTAGCATTAACTTTTCATTTTCGATACATTTTTCTATTACATTTCAAATTAATCTTAGCGCTTTTCTATTTTCTATAAACTTTGTTTTATCTAGACTTTTCGTTAACATATCTGCTAAATTGAATTGAGAGTCTATTTTTATAATATCAATTATGCCATTTTCATAATTCTCATTAATATAATGATATTGCACTTCAATGTGCTTCGAGTTTTTAGTGAAGTTACCATATTTTGCAATCGCAATTGCACCTGAGTTATCCTCATACATATTAATTGGTTTATCGAATTCTACATTGAACATTTCGCTTAATAAATTTTTTACAAACAATATTTCTGTTACTGCTTCTGACATAGCAGTATATTCTGCGAAAGTTGAACATTTGGTTACAGTGCTTTGTTTATGAGTTTTCCAGAAAATTACATTACCATAAAGTCTTATTACAAAGCCTGTTGTAGATTTTCTATCTACATTATCACCTGCATAATCAGAATCTACCATACAATCTAATATTTCGTTTTTCAAGTTATCACAATATGTCAATTTTAGATCTTTAGTATTATACAGATATTTTAGGATTCTCAATGCATATTTATAATGTGTTTGGTCGTAGCAACTTTGGTATCGACTTAAATAATTTGCGCTATACGCAATATCTGGCCTTGTGCCTGTACTAATGTATAATAATTCTCCTATCAAGTTTCTATATTTTATATTTTCATCAATTTCACTAGCTTGATCTAGTTTTAAATTTGACTCCATTGGAGTATCATATAATTTGGCTTTTTCTAAATTATATTTAGTGGCTAAAGATTCAATGTATTTTGTTTGACTTAAAGTCATTTTGTGTCTATCATCGCTATAATTTATATCAATACCTATATATTGGCTTATTTTGCCTAAATCTTTCATCACAAATCTTTGCATTAGACTAGCTTTAACTTTATCTATTTTATTTTTATCTTTGCAACAAATTAGGAGATCATCAACAAAAACTAAAATATATATTGAATCTTTGTTCGTATTATTTACGTATAGACAGTAATCGTAGTTACTTCTCACAAAATTTAAGCTTTCGATAAGTTTATTAAAACAATCGTACCAAGCTCTAGGACTTTCTCGCAGTCCGTATAATGCCTTTTGCAGTTTGCAAACTTTATTGTCACCTGTTTCGTAACCTTTTGGTTCATTTATATACACCTCGGTTTTTACATCACCGTTTAAGAAAGCTGTCTCTACATCCATTTGTTCTATAAATAAATTGTTTTTACAACTGTACGACAATAAAATTTTCAAAGTTTGCATTTTTCCTACGGGCGAATAAACATTATCTAAATATACCTTTTGTTGAAATCCTCTTACAACTAATCTCGCTTTATACACATTATTGTTTTTCTTTTTGTAGACCCATTTCACATCAATGACTTTTTTGTCTTTTGGCCTTTCAACAATTTGCCAAGTTTTATTTTTCATAAGACTATTGATTTCGGAATCCATCGCAATTTTCCATTGTTTATATTCATTTGAGTTTAACGCCTCCTCGAATGTATTTGGTACATTTGCATCAATATGATTTACATATATAAAATGAGTTACAGGATTTCCGTATCTATTTACAGGACTTTTCTTTCTATTAGATTTTCTTTGTACTTTTAAACTTGAATTATCATTTTCAGCAATATCAAAATTTAATTCATTTTCTCTACTTTCATAATTATCTATACGATTTTCGAAATTTATTTCATTACCCCTACTTGACTCGAGAGTCGAAGTATGGGTAAAAGAGTTTAGTTTGTTTTCTACATTTTCAGATTCGCTATTTTCCAAATCTCTATCTTTTTCATCATCAAGTTTTTCTAAGCAAATAATTTCTGTATTTTCTTCGACTACTTGTACATGTCTAGCATGAATAACTCTACCATTGACGAGAACTTTATAGCCATTTTCTACATAACCTACTAGTACACCTAATTGGGCTTTATCGTCCCATTTGCTTTTTCGCAACGCTTCTGGTACTCGTACAAAGACTCGACTGCCATAAATTTTTAAATGATCAACATTTGGTTTTTTACCAAAGAATATTTCGTATGGCGTTTTATTTTTAGCTGTATTTGCAATTGTGCGATTTTTTAGATAAGCTACTGTTTTCATAATTTCAGGCCAATATCGCCTATGAATTTTTGCTTCACGCATTAAACATCTGCCCATATCCATTGCGGATCTATTATATCTTTCCGCTACTCCATTTAATTCATGGACGTACGGTGGGCATGGCAATAGTTCAATTCCTTTTGATTTTATAAAATCATGAATTTTCTTATTTAAATATTCTTTGCCATTATCACAACGTAATTTCTTAACTCGCTTACTAAATTTATTTTCTACTAAACTAACAAATTCTTTTAAACAACTGGCAGTCTCTGATTTATTTTTAATGCAGAAAATTCTAGTACACTTACTATAATCATCAATGAAAGTTACAAAATATTTTTCTCCCCCATAACCAATTGTGTTATGTGGACCATTTAAATCTGTGTGAATTAATTCTAAAATTTCCGTAGTTTTTGATCTATTATTTTCGAACGGTACATTTGCCATTTTACTCTCTATACAATTTGCACATTTCATTTCGACATTTTCTATTTTTTCTGGCAATCCTTTTACTAATTTATTTTTCACTAATTTGTTCAAATATTGAAAGTTAATGCCATTTCTCTTTATCAGTTAATTTTAATGAATTTACAAACATTTGCTTATTTTCCTTTTCAATTACATAGCTTTTCATAAAATATAGATTATCCTTTTTGTTTGCGACTGCTATTAATTCTCTATTTTTATTGTAAATTTTGGCATCATCATTTTTTGCTACTACTGTATAATTTTCTGTGACTTTAGAGAAACTCAGTATGTTTTGTCTAATGCCTTGAACATAATAAACATTTTTTACGTCTACTTGTTTTTGATTGTAATAATTTTTAAAAAGTAATTTTACAGTTCCAATTTTAGTAGCTTTCAAACTTTTACCATCAGGTAATTTTACTTCAATAGGATTTTTTAAATATACGAATTTATCAAAATATTTATCATTATTTACAATGTGGTCTGTGCAGCCACTATCTAGTAACCAATTAATTTGACCTAAACTTTCGCTACTATTTTCTAACGCAGTTACCTGGTTTACCTCTGGGTTGCAGACCTGGGTCAGCCATGCTTCGGATGAGTAGTCGCCCTGTTGTTCGCCTGAAGATTTAGCTTTGGGTTGACCTTGACCTCTGCCTCGCTGATTGTCTCGGTAGTTGCCTCGGTTGAAGCCTCTGTTGAACCCTCTGTTGTAGCCTCGTTGATTTCCTCGTTGGTGACCTCGTTGACCTTGACTGTATTGAGCACCTCGTCCTCGGTTGCTCTGCTGCTGTGGTCTCGTACACTCGTTTATGACGTGGCCAAATTTTCCACAGTTAAAACATTTGCCTTTGGTTTGTACCGCAAAGGTACTGGCATTACTTTTATTATCTGACTCAGCATTAGTCATATTTTTCTCTTTTATTTTCGACTTTACATAGTCTACTGTTCTTTGGTCTTCTGGGATAACATCTATAAAATCCCCAATGTAACTATAGCTTGGTGGTAAAGCTCTAAGTAGATATCTCAATTTTTCGACTTCTTCTAATTTCCCACCAGCTGATTTGAATTCATTAGTTACTTTTTCGAATTCTACAAAAAATTCTTCCACTGAATTATAATTATTTAATTTGATTTCTTCGATTTTTCCTCTGCATATAATTTGCAAGGCTGTTGATTGTGTTAAATACATTTTATCGAATTTTGTTATCATCTCGAGAGCTGTTTTACATTCACCGATGTATTCTAATTGTTTGTCTGAGATAGCACTAATTATCATAGTGCGAGCTTTTAAATCAATCTTTTTCCAATCATCTTCTTTGCCTTTATATTTATCAGGCATTTCATTTATTGCTGGTTCGTTGCACTCTTTATACTCTAACAGGATCATTAATCTAATTTTCCAACTGGAATAATTTGCACCATCAAACACTGGTATCATAATGTCTTCGATTTTCGCTTGCTTAGCCATTTCTTTTTCTTTTGCACTAATGCTCTCGTATACTTGATTTTTCAATTTAATAATCTTCTTGAGTGCTTTTAAAAAAATTTTTCTAATTTGATTTCTTGATTCTTCTTTTAATTCAATATTTTTGGCTTCTAATCCGTCTTCTTGTTTTACTTTAGGCTTAAGCCACAAGTACATGTGCTTAACCTCTAATTTGCACGTGCTCTGAAATAGCACTTCACCACGTGTTTCACTCGCCGACTTTAATCTTCTTGCATCGCACTTAAATCTTGATTAGTTTTTAAAAATCTTTTTATTGTTGAGTAGCTGACGACTTTATCTACGTCACTGAGCTTATATTTTTCTTCTTTAACCCTTTTTGACCGGTTAATTTTCACTTGAAAATCTTCTTCTATCGACAGACGTTTCTATACGAAAATTCGAATATCAATGCTTCACATGCATATAATTTCTCCAGATATTTTCTTCTTTAATTTCACTGCTCAATTTTTCACTGTGCGATTTACTTTTTTTAACAATAACCGTTAACTACTTTCCACGTGGCTTTTCTTCTAACCTCACTTTGTTTTACACTAAATATCTCTAATGTCACTCATATGAGTAGACATGCGGGATAAAATATAAATACCAACCATGCTCTGCTACCATGTTGAGAAAGGTTGGATCAATAAACAACAACTTGAGGTTTATTTATTGTTGAAGTATATTGTAAAAGGCTTGAGAGCCTAGTCGGCGGCACGTCTGCTCACATCGGAGTCTTACAGGCAAGAGAGAGAGTGTATAGTACAGTACAGCATAGTCTGGCTCTACACACGGAATATGATATTATACGTAATAGGCGCTTAGAGTATAGCGCGAGACATGCGCAGTTCGTTAGCTCTCGCGTGAGCTCGTCTCAATGCACAAAAACGCAGTTGACCAATAGATGGCGCGACGTGTACCATTTTGGTACTAATAATCAAGATTATAATACTTACTATATTACAACAAGTTTAATAATTTATAAAAAACAACTCGACATATCAACGCAAGGCGAGCGAAGCGAGGAGTAAATCAAAACCTAAAACGATTAAAACCAATTATACCACGATTACCTAGTACAATAATTTTGTTGAAAACAACGTCAGTACATCAAAGGAAGGAAAGCAAAGCGAAAAACATATCAGAACCTATAATAGCTAAACCTAAATACACCACCCTCCCCAAGTGTTATAATATATTTAAGCTACACCTCGGTACATCAAAGCAAAGCGAAGGAAGCGTAAAATAGATCTGAAACATATATGTGCGAACCCACTTACTCCATACTCTCCAAGTTTAATACTTTATTTTAAAAACACTTCTGCATATCAACGGAAGTCGAGCAAAGCGAGGAGTAAATCAAAACCTAAAACGCTTAAAACCAATTATCCCACGCTTACCAAGTAGAATAATTTTGTTTAAAACCACGTCAGTACATCAAAGGAAGGCAAGCAAAGCGAGAAATAGATCAAAACCAAGAATACGTAAACCCAAGTACCCCACCCTCCCCAAGTGTTATAATATATTTATGCTATACCTCGGTACATTAAAGGAAAGCGAAGGAACCATAAAATAAATCTGAACCATATAAGTGTGAACCCACTTACTCCATACTCTACAAGTTTAATAATTTATAAAAAACACCTCGACATATCAACGCAAGGCGAGCGAAGCGAGGAGTAAATCAAAACCCCAAACGATTAAAACCAATTATACCACGATTACCTAGTACAATAATTTTGTTGAAAACAACGTCAGTACATCAAAGGAAGGCAAGCAAAGCGAAAAACATAACAGAACCTATAATAGCTAAACCTAAATACACCACCCTCCCCAAGTGTAATAATATATTTATGCTATACCTCGGTACATTAAAGGAAAGCGAAGGAAGCGTAAAATAAATCTGAAACATATATGTGTCAACCCAATTAGTTCATACTCTCCAAGTTTAATAATTTATTTAAAAAAACACCACAGTATATCGACGGAAGACGAGCGAAGCGAAGAAATCTTAACCTAAACCGCTTAAAACCAATTATCCCACGCTTACCTAGTACAATAATTATTTTTAAAATAAATCGGTACATCGAAGGAAGGCAAGCAAAGCGAGGAATAGATCAAAACCCACAATAAGTAAACCCAAGTACACCACCCTCCCCAAGTGTTATAATATATTTATGCTATACCTCGGTATATTAAAGGAAAGCGAAGGAACCATAAAATAAATCTGAAACATATAAGTGTGAACCCACTTACTCCATACTCTACAAGTTTAATAATTTATAAAAAACACCTCGACATATCAACGCAAGGCGAGCGAAGCGAGGAAATCTTAACCTAAAACGCTGAAAACCAATTATCGAATGCTTACCTAGTACAATAATTTTGTTGAAAACAACGACAGTGCAACAAAGGAATGCAAGCAAAGCGAAAAATAGATCTGAACATAGAATAGTTAAACCCAAGTACCCTACGCTCCCCAAGTTTTATAATATAATTAAGCTATACCTCGGTACATTAAAGGAAAGCGAAGGAACCATAAAATAAATCTGAAATATATAAGTGTGAACCCACTTACTCCATACTCTACAAGTTTAATAATTTATAAAAAACACCTCGACATATCAACGCAAGGCGAGTGAAGCGAGAAAATCTTAACCTAAAACGCTGAAAACCAATTATCAAACGCTTACCGAGTACAATGATTTTTTTATTAAAAACAAGTCGGTACATCGAAGGAAGGCAAGCAAAGCGAAAAACAGATCAGAACCTATAATAGCTAAACCTAAATACACCACCCTACCCAAGTGTTATAATATACTTAAGCTACACCTCGGTACATCAAAGCAAAGCGAAGGAAGCGTAAAATAGATCTGAAACATATATGTGCGAACCCACTTACTCCATACTCTCCAAGTTTAATACTTTATTTTAAAAACATCTCTGCATATCAACGGAAGTCGAGCAAAGCGAGGAGTAAATCAAAACCTAAAACGCTTAAAACCAATTATCCCACGCTTACCAAGTAGAATAATTTTGTTTAAAACCACGTCAGTACATCAAAGGAAGGCAAGCAAAGCGAGAAATAGATCAAAACCAAGAATACGTAAACCCAAGTACCCCACCCTCCCCAAGTGTTATAATATATTTATGCTATACCTCGGTACATTAAAGGAAAGCAAAGGAAGCATAAAATAGATCTGAAACATATATGTGTGAACCCACTTACTCCATACTCTCCAAGTTTAATACTTTATTATAAAAACACCTCGACATATCAACACAAGGCGAGCGAAGCGAGAAAATCTTAACCTAAAACGCTGAAAACCAATTATCAAACGCTTACCGAGTACAATGATTTTTTTATTAAAAACAAGTCGGTACATCGAAGGAAGGCAAGCAAAGCGAAAATCATATCAGAAACTATAATAGCTAAACCCAAGTACACCACCCTCCCCAAGTGTTATAATATATTTATGCTATACCTCGGTACATTAAAGGAAAGCGAAGGAACCATAAAATAAATCTGAAACATATAAGTGTGAACCCACTTACTCCATACTCTACAAGTTTAATAATTTATAAAAAACACCTCGACATATCAACGCAAGGCGAGCGAAGCGAGCAGTAAATCAAAACCTCAAACGATTAAAACCAATTATCAAACGCTTACCGAGTACAATGATTTTTTTATTAAAAACAAGTCGGTACATCGAAGGAAGGCAAGCAAAGCGAAAATCATATCAGAACTTATAATAGCTAAACCCACGTACACCACCCTCCCCAAGTGTTATAATATATTTATGCTATACCTCGGTACATTAAAGGAAAGCGAAGGAACCATAAAATAAATCTGAAACATATAAGTGTGAACCCACTTACTCCATACTCTACAAGTTTAATAATTTATAAAAAACACCTCGACATATCAACGCAAGGCGAGCGAAGCGAGGAGTAAATCAAAACCTCAAACGATTAAAACCAATTATACCACGATTACCTAGTACAGTAATTTTGTTGAAAACAACGTCAGTACATCAAAGGAAGGCAAGCAAAGCGAAAAACATAATAGAACCTATAATAGCTAAACCTAAATACACCACCCTCCCCAAGTGTAATAATATATTTATGCTATACCTCGGTACATTAAAGGAAAGCGAAGGAAGCGTAAAATAAATCTGAAACATATATGTGTCAACCCAATTAGTCCATACTCTCCAAGTTTAATAATTTATTTAAAAAACACCACAGTATATCGACGGAAGACGAGCGAAGCGAAGAAATCTTAACCTAAACCGCTTAAAACCAATTATCCCACGCTTACCTAGTACAATAATTATTTTTAAAATAAATCGGTACATCGAAGGAAGGCAAGCAAAGCGAGGAATAGATCAAAACCCACAATAAGTAAACCCAAGTACCACACGCTCCCCAAGTGTAATAATATATTTATGCTATACCTCGGTACATTAAAGGAAAGCACTTACTCCATACTCTCCAAGTTTAATACTTTATTATAAAAATACCTCGACATATCAACACAAGGCGAGCGAAGCGAGGAGTAAATCAAAACCTAAAACGCTGAAAACCAATTATCAAACGCTTACCGAGTACAATGATTTTTTTATTAAAAACAAGTCGGTACATCGAAGGAAGGCAAGTAAAGCGAAAAACATATCAGAACCTATAATAGCTAAACCCAAGTACACCACCCTCCCCAAGTGTTATAATATATTTATGCTATACCTCGGTATATTAAAGGAAAGCGAAGGAACCATAAAATAAATCTGAAACATATAAGTGTGAACCCACTTACTCCATACTCTACAAGTTTAATAATTTATAAAAAACACCTCGACATATCAACGCAAGGCGAGCGAAGCGAGGAAATCTTAACCTAAAACGCTGAAAACCAATTATCGAATGCTTACCTAGTACAATAATTTTGTTGAAAACAACGACAGTGCATCAAAGGAATGCAAGCAAAGCGAAAAATAGATCTGAACATAGAATAGTTAAACCCAAGTACCCTACGCTCCCCAAGTTTTATAATATAATTAAGCTATACCTCGGTACATTAAAGGAAAGCGAAGGAACCATAAAATAAATCTGAAACATATAAGTGTGAACCCACTTACTCCATACTCTACAAGTTTAATAATTTATAAAAAACACCTCGACATATCAACGCAAGGCGAGTGAAGCGAGAAAATCTTAACCTAAAACGCTGAAAACCAATTATCAAACGCTTACCGAGTACAATGATTTTTTTATTAAAAACAAGTCGGTACATCGAAGGAAGGCAAGCAAAGCGAAAAACAGATCAGAACCTATAATAGCTAAACCTAAATACACCACCCTCCCCAAGTGTTATAATATACTTAAGCTACACCTCGGTACATCAAAGCAAAGCGAAGGAAGCGTAAAATAGATCTGAAACATATATGTGCGAACCCACTTACTCCATACTCTCCAAGTTTAATACTTTATTTTAAAAACATCTCTGCATATCAACGGAAGTCGAGCAAAGCGAGGAGTAAATCAAAACCTAAAACGCTTAAAACCAATTATCCCACGCTTACCAAGTAGAATAATTTTGTTTAAAACCACGTCAGTACATCAAAGGAAGGCAAGCAAAGCGAGAAATAGATCAAAACCAAGAATACGTAAACCCAAGTACCCCACCCTCCCCAAGTGTTATAATATATTTATGCTATACCTCGGTACATTAAAGGAAAGCAAAGGAAGCATAAAATAGATCTGAAACATATATGTGTGAACCCACTTACTCCATACTCTCCAAGTTTAATACTTTATTATAAAAACACCTCGACATATCAACACAAGGCGAGCGAAGCGAGAAAATCTTAACCTAAAACGCTGAAAACCAATTATCAAACGCTTACCGAGTACAATGATTTTTTTATTAAAAACAAGTCGGTACATCGAAGGAAGGCAAGCAAAGCGAAAATCATATCAGAAACTATAATAGCTAAACCCAAGTACACCACCCTCCCCAAGTGTTATAATATATTTATGCTATACCTCGGTACATTAAAGGAAAGCGAAGGAACCATAAAATAAATCTGAAACATATAAGTGTGAACCCACTTACTCCATACTCTACAAGTTTAATAATTTATAAAAAACACCTCGACATATCAACGCAAGGCGAGCGAAGCGAGGAGTAAATCAAAACCTCAAACGATTAAAACCAATTATCAAACGCTTACCGAGTACAATGATTTTTTTATTAAAAACAAGTCGGTACATCGAAGGAAGGCAAGCAAAGCGAAAATCATATCAGAACTTATAATAGCTAAACCCACGTACACCACCCTCCCCAAGTGTTATAATATATTTATGCTATACCTCGGTACATTAAAGGAAAGCGAAGGAACCATAAAATAAATCTGAAACATATAAGTGTGAACCCACTTACTCCATACTCTACAAGTTTAATAATTTATAAAAAACACCTCGACATATCAACGCAAGGCGAGCGAAGCGAGGAGTAAATCAAAACCTCAAACGATTAAAACCAATTATACCACGATTACCTAGTACAATAATTTTGTTGAAAACAACGTCAGTACATCAAAGGAAGGCAAGCAAAGCGAAAAACATAATAGAACCTATAATAGCTAAACCTAAATACACCACCCTCCCCAAGTGTAATAATATATTTATGCTATACCTCGGTACATTAAAGGAAAGCGAAGGAAGCGTAAAATAAATCTGAAACATATATGTGTCAACCCAATTAGTCCATACTCTCCAAGTTTAATAATTTATTTAAAAAACACCACAGTATATCGACGGAAGACGAGCGAAGCGAAGAAATCTTAACCTAAAACGCTTAAAACCAATTATCAAACGCTTACCGAGTACAATGAATTTTTCTTAAAAACAATTCGGTACATCGAAGGAAGGCAAGCAAAGCGAAAAACAGATCAGAACCTAGAATAGCTAAACCCAAGTACCCCCCCCCCCCAAGTGTTATAATAAATCGACGGAAGGCGAGCGAAGCGAGGAAATCTTAACCTAAACCGCTTAAAACCAATTATCCCACGCTTACCTAGTACAATAATTATTTTTAAAACAAATCGGTACATCGAAGGAAGGCAAGCAAAGCGAGAAATAGATCAAAACCCACAATAAGTAAACCCAAGTACCACACGCTCCCCAAGTGTAATAATATATTTATGCTATACCTCGGTACATTAAAGGAAAGGGAAGGAAGCATAAAATAGATCTGAAACATATATGTGTGAACCCACTTACTCCATACTCTCCAAGTTTAATACTTTATTATAAAAACACCTCGACATATCAACACAAGGCGAGCGAAGCGAGGAAATCTTAACCTAAAACGCTGAAAACGAATTATCAAACGCTTACCGAGTACAATGATTTTTTTATTAAAAACAAGTCGGTACATCGAAGGAAGGCAAGCAAAGCGAAAATCATATCAGAACCTATAATAGCTAAACCCAAGTACACCACCCTCCCCAAGTGTTATAATATATTTATGCTATACCTCGGTACATTAAAGGAAAGCGAAGGAACCATAAAATAAATCTGAAACATATAAGTGTGAACCCACTTACTCCATACTCTACAAGTTTAATAATTTATAAAAAACACCTCGACATATCAACGCAAGGCGAGCGAAGCGAGGAAATCTTAACCTAAAACGCTGAAAACCAATTATCAAACGCTTACCGAGTACAATGAATTTTTCTTAAAAACAATTCGGTACATCGAAGGAAGGCAAGCAAAGCGAAAAACAGATCAGAACCTAAAATAGCTAAACCCAAGTACCCCCCCCCCCCCCAAGTGTTATAATAAATCGACGGAAGGCGAGCGAAGCGAGGAAATCTTAACCTAAACCGCTTAAAACCAATTATCCCACGCTTACCTAGTACAATAATTATTTTTAAAACAAATCGGTACATCGAAGGAAGTCAAGCAAAGCGAGGAATAGATCAAAACCCACAATAAGTAAACCCAAGTACCCCACGCTCCCCAAGTGTAATAATATATTTATGCTATACCTCGGTACATTAAAGGAAAGCGAAGGAAGCGTAAAATAAATCTGAAACATATATGTGTCAACCCAATTAGTCCATACTCTCCAAGTTTAATAATTTATTTAAAAAACACCACAGTATATCGACGGAAGACGAGCGAAGCGAGGAAATCTTAACCTAAAACGCTTAAAACCAATTATCAAACGCTTACCGAGTACAATGAATTTTTCTTAATAACAATTCGGTACATCGAAGGAAGGCAAGCAAAGCGAAAAACAGATCAGAACCTAGAATAGCTAAACCCACGTACCCCCCCCCCCCAAGTGTTATAATAAATCGACGGAAGGCGAGCGAAGCGAGGAAATCTTAACCTAAACCGCTTAAAACCAATTATCCCACGCTTACCTAGTACAATAATTATTTTTAAAACAAATCGGTACATCGAAGGAAGGCAAGCAAAGCGAGGAATAGATCAAAACCCACAATAAGTAAACCCAAGTACCCCACGCTCCCCAAGTGTAATAATATATTTATGCTATACCTCGGTACATTAAAGGAAAGCGAAGGAAGCGTAAAATAAATCTGAAACATATATGTGTCAACCCAATTAGTCCATACTCTCCAAGGTTAATAATTAATTGAAAAAACACCACAGCATATCGACGGAAGACGAGCGAAGCGAGGAAATCTTAACCTAAAACGCTTAAAACCAATTATCAAACGCTTACCGAGTACTATGATTTTTTTTTAAAAACAAATCGGTACATCGAAGGTAGGCAAGTAAAGCCAGAAATAGATCGAAGCACACAATACGTAAACCCAAGTACCCCAACCTCCCCAAGTGTTATAATATATTTATCCTATACCTCGGTACATTAAAGGAAAGCGAAGCAAGCGTTAAATAGATCTGAAACATATATGTGTGAACCCACTTACTCCATACTCTCCAAGTTTAATACTTTATTATAAAAACACCTCGACATATCAACACAAGGCGAGCGAAGCGAGGAAATCTTAACCTAAAACGCTGAAAACGAATTATCAAACGCTTACCGAGTACAATGATTTTTTTATTAAAAACAAGTCGGTACATCCAAGGAAGGCAAGCAAAGCGAAAAACATATCAGAACCTATAATAGCTAAACCCAAGTACACCACCCTCCCCAAGTGTTATAATATATTTATGCTATACCTCGGTACATTAAAGGAAAGCGAAGGAAGCGTAAAATAAATCTGAAACATATATGTGTCAACCCAATTAGTCCATACTCTCCAAGGTTAATAATTAATTGAAAAAACACCACAGCATATCGACGGAAGACGAGCGAAGCGAGGAAATCTTAACCTAAAACGCTTAAAACCAATTATCAAACGCTTACCGAGTACTATGATTTTTTTTTAAAAACAAATCGGTACATCGAAGGTAGGCAAGTAAAGCCAGAAATAGATCGAAGCACACAATACGTAAACCCAAGTACCCCAACCTCCCCAAGTGTTATAATATATTTATCCTATACCTCGGTACATTAAAGGAAAGCGAAGCAAGCGTTAAATAGATCTGAAACATATATGTGTGAACCCACTTACTCCATACTCTCCAAGTTTAATACTTTATTTTAAAAACACCTCTGCATATCGACGGAAGGCGGGCGAAGCGAGGAGTAAACCAAAACCTAAAACGCTGAAAACCAATTATCCCACGCTTACCTAGTACAATAATTTTGTT